>NC_091507.1:3126600-3428213 GCF_947461875.1 Haliaeetus albicilla
CACTTCAGCATCTTAAGATGCTTTATCCTGAAAGGTGCAGGCCCTGCAGAACAGGGGTCAAAAGCAACTTTATTCGATGGCATTTCAGTGTGTGCTGTAAACGTTCATGAAGAGAGTTATGAAAAGAGTTGGTAAAGCCTATTGAATCCTCTCTACCTTCACCCTCCATGCCTGTTCTTCACTGGACTTCAAAACACAGTAGAGTTGCCCTCCTCTGGTAGGATATCAGTATGATTGCAAAAGAAAATTGCATTTTTACCAATAGCTTATTATGTATCTCATTAAGGCTTACTGTTTTCAACCATTAGCAGCCATTTGAATGGACCTTGTTTGTTGTGTTATGGAGGGAGGGTGGAAGCACGCCACATGCGCAAGTATAAATGCGTACTTCGAGATTTATTTTGGTTGAGACTAAACTGATAATAAAGACAGACTTCTGTGATAAGAAATGGACACTGTTCACTGTTATAAAGATTGGTATCCACACTTCCCTTATTTGTTGTCTGTCTTTATTATGATGCCCTTTACAGGTTGTTATTTTGCTATTTATAATCATAGAATGGTTTGGGTTGGAAGGGACCTTAAAGATCATCTAGTTCCAACTCCTCTGCCATGGGCAGGGACACATAATGGCAGGAGAAGTGTAATTATTCTTGTGAGAAGCTGATGTTGTTTGTGCTATCTTGTTCCTTTTCCCATTGCTTCCTAAGGTAAATGAAGGAACAGTCTGTACGGTAGCAAAATTAATTCTTTTTTCTCAAATACAGCTGCTGCTTTGTGTGAAACAGCCACCAGCAAAGCGTTACCCTCAGTCTAGTGGAACGGTGGCTGCCATGGCAGCTTTTCCACATGCCCATGGGGAAGCCTGGGTGCTGTGGAGCACCTCTCAAGCATCCTGTTGCCACAAGCCTCACCAGAGGGGCTGATCAATGGGGTAATTTATCGTGGATCTAAGCTGGGATGTATCCTGATATATCTCTCTGCCCTGCAGGGCTGCGTGATAGGAAGGGAGGTTGTGACTGGTGCCTTTGCAACATCTGGGCTACCTGCTTATAGTAAGCCCTTAACAAACGGCTGGTGTAGTTTACAACTCTTGGTCTCTGTTACTCCTGGGGGACAAAGATACACTCCGAGTCCCCCAAACCAGAAAAGCATAGGATGCCTTACAAGCCAATAGTCAGGGGCACACGTCCAAGCGCATCTGCTGAGCCCGAGTACGTGATCTTCACTCAGAGGAATGCTTTGGGTGAGAGAAAAGGATTTAATTCTCCCCATTCCCTTGATTCCCAGTGAAAAAAAGAAACAGTAATGTTGTGCAGTTAATAGTCACAGCTGAAAGACCAAGACTATGGCTGACAACTGTACAGCGGCACATCAACCAATACACGGCCCTCCAAAAGCATGCAGAGAAGTCCTCCCCCCTTCCTCTTCCCTTCCCAGACCCAGACCTTCCTCCCCATAAAATCCTTTTTAATCTGCAAAGATCAACGGAATAAAGAGCAGGTGAGGCCACCCCAGCTTTGTCTTGTACCCCGGCTCCCACCAGGGATGAGGGAAGCCTGGTCAGGCAGAAGGAAATTAGAGGTCAGTAAGCATTGAGAGATAACAAGTTTTCACCTGACAGTTGCTGTATCAGAAAAACATGCTTTCCACTTAAAAAATCTGGCTGTTTATATACCCAGATTATTGATTGCAAAGAACATCTGAGTATCTTTCTGTATTGTTAAGCAATTCTAAAGATTTTGCTGGAGTCTGCTGTGTGTATGATGATCAAAAGAGACACCCCCAATTAGTATTGAAATTCAGCCAGGACTGCTCATCTTATCAAAGATTAAAACTGAAGCAAAATTTGACTTTGTCACTACGTTAGCCTAGAACGTTGTCAACATCTTTTTCTTCATGCCAACCCTTCTCTCACCCTTCCAAACCCATTCTTCTTGCTGCAGTTTTTGCAGCTGCATATTCTGGTCTTCAATATCAAAAAGCACAGTATCTAGGTAGAAACAAGTCCTCTCTACTCTTTTATACTGGAGGGGTCTTTTGACCTTTTAAGAGAAGAAACAAACAGACTTTCTTACAGCTGCTTAAAAAACTAAATATGCACTAGCATATGAGTTAGCCTGCTGTTGCCTTCTCTATCTGCTCTTTCAGGACTGCATCTGGCTTGATTTTTCTTCTTCCAATTGCTCCCCAAAAACTTCACAGCCCCCTGCAACATTGCACACGCACCAGGCGTGCCCGCACTGTGGCTGTCCTCTGCCGAGGTCAGCCTCTGACGGGGCTGGAGGCCGGCTGCTGCATGTACACCCCAGCACGCTGAGGGACACACAGACCCCAGTCTGTCCCCATGTAAAGCGGGGGCAGTTCTCTAACGCCGCAGCTCGCCTGCGCTCCGAATCCACTGCCAACATGACAAGCAGCTACCGAATTAAGCGTTACTACTCACAAGCAAAACTGCTCCTCTTCCCCTTCGTCCATGACTCCGCTGATGTCCCAGGGAATGCCAAGGGGTTGCTTTTTCCCGCCGCCAAAGTCCCTCTCCATGATGGAGACGGGAATAAATCACCGACCCTGCCCTTCGCAGGAGCAAGGAGTGCATGAAGCTGCTCGGCGCCTGCTGCCCCTCGGCTGGAAAAGGCTGGTGCAAACTGGGCTTACTCTGTCAGAGCAACTCGGGGGAAGGAAAATCGCACAGAGGAGAGAAGGGGGGAGAGTGGCGGTGAGTGCATGGAGCCCAATCACCTTCCATCATTTTGTGAGTTGGAAACAAGATACGGTTAAGAGGTCATGTGCCCCGAGTGATTTACAAACGCAACGGCTGCGCAGGAAGCCGTATGAGGTTTTGTTTTCAACAGAAGCAGCGGGTTTTATTGATATTTTGTCCAACATCCAGGCTTAGAGATTGCCCATCACATACAAGGGAGAGTGTTAAAGCACTTAAAAATATATTAAAACAGTTTTAAAACCCACACGGTTGGGGGATGGTGTTTCCTCCAACCAGTTAGCAGAAGTGTAGGATTTAGCACTTTCAGTAGCAGACTGAAAACCTCTCCAAGGCAGTAAGTGGAGCCTTGGATCCCGAGACTAACACTCATAGTCGATAAGGAAAAATAGCCTCTTTTTCTGAACCAGGCCAATTTACTACAGGGCTAAGGAAAATGACACCATGAGCGTGGCTGTGTGTATCCACATTCCCCTCTCAAGTGAAAAATGAGGAAAACAGCAGCAGTCTTCTACTCAGTATTGAATCAAGGCAGGGTGCTAGCAGGGGAGCCTTACACAACACAGTGAATAAAGCGTATACCTTTCCCTGTGTATCTCTGTCTGGAAGGGGCTAACCATATAATGCGTGTCGAAACAAGGAAAGGCTCTTTGCTTACAGGAGAATATTGTGAACTCACATTCCAAGTGTTTAAAGTCCACCTAAAGGGAACTTTAACTGTAGCACGATCAGAGAAGAAAAGAAAGGTGTCAGGTACATAGCCAGCAAGAAAAGGAAAAAGAGAGATGCTGAGTACAGGGGAGCAGGCTGAATGTCTCTGGATGTCTTACCTCCAATTATGGAATACACAGAATGATTTAAAGGGATATTGTAAATTCAAATTCAGTGCTTTAAATAATTTATAGTTAGAATTTAAGTCCCTCGAACAGTCTATCCCTACACTGCTTTGGCTCCTTTCATCTGCTTAATATATTTCACACCTCTTCTCTAGCACAAACTGAATTTAAAGAGGCTGGAGATTTTCTTTGAGAAAACAAGTTCAAATTTGGTAGAAAATGCAGGAAACATTTTGCACCAAAAAAAGGACTCTTTGTCAGAAGAATTTCTTTTAAAATTTTAAGTGGGCTCAGTACCTCCTGCTGCTGAAGACCACTCCATGGCTTGAGGGACTCACAGCTCTCAGTTGCGCTCTGGTCCAAAAGGGGAAAAAGCGCAGGATCCTCACGCACCAGCCCCATCGTGCAGGCAAAACGCTGCTAGACAAATTTGCGATGCTGCAACAAGAGCTCGTGGCTGAACCATCAAAAGTCATCCATTTACGCTATGCCTAGTGAGGTAGGGCTACACGGCATGCTAGGTAGAAAAGGGGGAGTGAGATGGGCGCTGCCGATAGGAAGGAGGCAGAGATCCCGGGAGAGGAAGAGCATCCATCTCCTGGCCACAGCCTCGGGGTGTCTGGAGAACTGGAGCCTGAGGATGGGAGTTCATCAGCCCCCTGCTTGCTGATTCTGCAAGGCGTCCAGATCTTTCACATATTTTGTAAGCAAGCTGTGCTGGACATCACTGGCAGCCTGATCAGGAGAAAACCAGCTCACTGCAGTGCCTTCAAGGGTAAACACCCAGGAGCGAGGGGCTTCCCGCTGCACTCAGACTATGGCAGAAATTACAGTGCTAGCCCAGCTGTGCCTTGCCAACTTCTGCCTGTCCACCTCCTCCTGGCTGTCTCTTGGCGTATATATAAACTGTAAGCCTGGAAATGGGACTTTCTGTTTTGGTTTGGCCACCATTTGGTAGTGTGAGTCCATGGCACATATGGTTATGAGTGCAATGAAGTGAGTGAGCAGGGTCTGGACCGGGATGCTGCTGCCCTGCACCAGAGGTGTCACAGGAGAGGTTCACGGACGATAGAGTGCTACATGACACAGCGGCCCCTGGACTGCTACAAATTACCTTGGAGCTTAGTCTTATTTCAAGCCTCGAAACACAGATTTGAGCTCATGATATAAAGTTACCTCTTCCTTCTGTCTAGTCCCTCTTTCTTAAGGTACTTTAGGAAGGTTCCTAAGGTGCTTCTGGCAGTGTGGAAGATCTTGGACAGCATCATTTTAATCTGACAGTGTTTCTGTTTCCCTCTCTAGATGGACTGTGCTTGGTGTTCTGTCTTCCTCCCACATCTAAAATAAGGAGACTGCAGACGTTTCAACAATTCTTATATTGAAATTCCAAATGGTTGCGAGTGCATTACAAAAAACACTTTAAGGGACTGTGGCTCTTCAATTATTTATGGCAATATTATACATCCAGATTTGCCTTAACATAAATAGTATCAAGCAGGAGCAGAACGAGAATAAAACAATCAAGCCTATTTTTGAGACACCTAACATGCCACGGAGCTCCACACCCGCCCTCCAAGATCTGTTCGTTCCACTCACTGCTGCAGCAGAGAGTGCGTTGGTAATCCTGCTGGGGATGAGAGAAAACCCTCCCTGGAGCAGATCGTACAGTCTGCAAGGTCCTTTGCAATTATTACTGAATATATCAGCTCCTCCGTTTGTCTCATTTAATGAAGGCTCTGGATGCATTTTACTTCGTGCTTAATTTCTAGTCTGAAAATCCTGGCATGGCTGGCACTGATGCAAACATCTTTTGTTCCACTAGAGCACAGATGAATTTGTAGGTGGTCAGTGGGAGACCAGATGGCTTCTCTGAGCCCTGAGCGTGCAGGCCCCCCACTCCCAGTTAAGATACTCTTCCAGACTTGTTACTGCTGCTTTATTTTCCATGCATCCAAAACACCAGTCAGTGGAGATTTAGGAGCACTTCATTGCATAAAATGCACACTGCATTAGTATTTGGAGTCTTTAGCAGATGACTGGTGAATCCCAGCATCTGGATAATAAATCTGCTCTTGCCTGCATGTATTATGAAGTTAGGAAACCCAAGAAGACACTCAAGCCTCCTGGAGCGTTGCGGGGACAGTCACCACTCGCTCCTAGGGGCTCCGTGGCTTTGAGCAAGTTCCTACAGGTAAGACTGCAACAGCGAGGAGGCAAAACCCAAATGTTCTCTCTCCTTTGAAGTTTATTTTCTAAAAGTAAATGTCAGTCCAGAAGTATAATAATGCCTTTATCCCAGAAAGCCAGTTTACGCTGCCAGTTAAAGGAAATGCCTTACCCGTACGGGTCCTCTCCTGGGATCACTTCAGGCCCTGCCACAGTCCCCTGATAATTCTAACAGCATCAGACCTGGCTTCATTCCTCTCACTGTCACTGCTCAGAAACGCGGGTGATCTCTTTCAGGTGGCTTAGGGGAAGATATTCAGAAGTGAAAGGAAGAAAATTTACCTTATTTCATCTTAGACATCTGAAAATATCCCCTTGCTTAGGTATATAACTGTGTTGCAGTAATTTTCATAATTTGGTCATGACAATTAGGGAAAATTAAACACAGCTTAGGGAGATGCATTCATATTCTTAATTTGAATTGCAAGAGCAATTCCATGGAAACTCATGAGACTGCTCATATAAACAGAGTTACGGAGATATGCAAGCTTTTGTGGCAGTGGATTGGTCTATATCCCAGGGAATTTTATAGACCTGCATCTTTGCTGATCAGCACTCTTCCTTTGGAAATTCCTTCTGCAGCCAGGTTTGCAAGCAGGAGCAGAGTGGACAACAGAGTCATACAGGCAGGCTATGCGTGTTGATGGTTCGCATGCTGCACAGCCACTCATCAAAGAATTGTATGCAAACCTCATTATGTTAAACCCAGTTGATAGTTAAAGAAAGAAAGGATAGTTAAAGAAAGGAAGGAAAAAGACGAACAAACCAGCTTGCCTGTTGTTGAGAGCCTTTACAAAAATACATCAGAAAATTCCAATTAATTCTTCCTTTTCCCATTGTAGAAGAAAAAACATCCAACCCAAAGGCATTTAAAAAGCTCCATCTGCCCTAAGCATGCTCCGGTACACTCTCCCCTTCCTAAAGCTTGTGAAAATAAAAAGCCCCGAAGAATACCTAATAGCAGATTCTCTGTAGCTCAACCACACTCCTACTGGGGAGCCTCTGCTGACTGCAAACCCACCTGTGCAGTCCAGGAAGGAGAATTACTGGGGAAAATGATATTCCTATACTTTTTGTAGCCTGACCCTACCTTCTCCCAGCCAGGGGGAGCAGACACTGTTACATATTGCTCACCACAGTGAGCAGTGGTAGTCAGTCAGATTAGGGCTCCATTTACAGACCCTCACCTTCAGACAACACACGATTCACTGCGTGCTTAGGGACATCTGCCATACATCCCTTTTCCCTGCTATTACATTCAATAAAAGCGCAGAAAAACCAAAGGGAGATTTCATTTTCACCAAAGCTAGGGCACAAGTGAAGGACCAGTGTCAGTAGAAGAAATCCAATGGGATACTGGCCTGAGATGACCCATTAATCACAGGCAATACCAGTCTACGTGCACCAGCTGTGTGCTTTCCAGCCTCAAAGACACCCTTAAATGAGAGACAGGGAGGAGGGACGAGAGTGCAGTGGGGGAGAAGAGTCATCCAAGGAGATAAACATTGCACATTTAATACTAGGAAACATTCAAACATTAAGGAAAGGAGATAAAAATGACAAGCAATAAGTAAATCTATATGGCATGGAGATTTCCTTTTCATTTTAAGAAAATTAGCATTTATGCCTGTGAATGCAGTCTTCAGAAGAACAGAACAGAAATTATGTGAGCTACAATATCCGTTATCTTCTCTCTCATCTATGTTTCCATTATCTTTTGTAGAAAACCAAAGTTTGTGAATGAAGAAGGGAAACAAAAGGTGTCATGTATCAGGTATATCAGAATAACTTTGTTAATTTTCATACTGTGTAACGAGGTAGAACAAAAACATAGAAAGAAACCTTATCTTTTCTCACAGATAAAGAAGAAAAGGAAATATCTTTGTAATTAGTCAAATTGGTTTTGCACTTCTCCTTTCTAGAACATAAATCAAGTTAGAAATATTTCTAAAGAAATTATGTGTATGCACTGCAAGGCTTTTCAGAGGATGTTCAGGTTCCAGAAGGTCACCATGAACTTAATGAGCTTTTCATTCACAGGTAGCCTTCAAAATTACATTTTCATTGACATACGGATCTTTAAGAAGTTGTATTGTGTCTGGCTTTTTAAGAGAGGGAAGATACAATAGCTTTTTGTCCTTTTTACATTAGACAGAAAGTAGAAGTATTTTGGGGATGGCACATGCTAGTGCTCAGCACCAGTCTGTGGTGTTCACTCAGGCACCAGCAAAGGTACAACTGATAATTTGCAAATTGAATGCAGGCGGTGTCAGGGGAGGAAAGCAGCAGGGTGCTGTGTCTGGAGGTTGGGATTCCTGGACACACAATGCCTCCTACAGGTACTGACAGGCTCCTCTGGCTGTCACCTTTCCCTGAGGTCCCTACTGACTACGGGCATGTGGTTTTCCCCAAAAAGAAGTGTCACCAGTGGAATAGCAAATCCTAATGCCGAGTCAGAGGACTCCCTGGCAGCTCCTACAGGCTCACAGTTCTAACCCCTTTAACCCAGTCAGTATCAGAGAGGAGAATATTGGTCACTGCTTACTGTATTTTCTTTCTTTTAGTGTTTGAATGACAAGGCTGGAATTGAGATTCCCCTAAGCTGGGCACTATACAACAGTAAGAGGTAGTCAATAACTGCAAAAGACTGCGGTCTAGGTGGATGGGAGGTGGAAAGAGAAATAAGACAGGGAGAGACACAAATTTTCCCAAGTCACACAATAGCAAAGAGCAAGTCAGTATCCAATAGATAGAATTGGATTTTACCTTTTAATCAGAAACATACATACCTCCATTTTTTATCACTTATAGCACTTCCAACATCAAATGATTCCTCCATAAAAGCAAAACAGTTCTCTCACTTGAAACACTTTCTGGGTTCCTCATTACCTCTGGTAAGAGAAACTTAATACAGAAAAGCCAGGAATCAAGGAGTAAATCAGTAGTATTGTTGCTTTTATTATTAGCATAGCTGCACTTCAGCTCCCCACAAGTTTTACATACAGCTGTAGTGAAGCTGAGCTTTTCTTTCTTTCACTGAACTCTATGGGTACAATTATATCAGGTCTCGTTGCTGCTTTTTAAACCTTCCTCTATTTTGAGGCTTGTTAGCTGGGGAGGAGGAAAGAGAAAACGCCGTTGACTTTTCTCATTAAAACTCAACAACTGTCATTAAGAGAAGCGCACATCAGGCATCACTTACCCATGTCACGTGTGAACTCGGCCTCGGTGCTGCCGGCACGCACGTCGGTGAGCAGAAGCTGACGGCGCAAGCGGTGGCCCGTACCCACAGCTCCAGGGACAGCCAGCACCACGACGTCCTTCTGTGCCCCTGGGGCTCTCGTCCGTCCTGCGTGGGCTGTCCCTCTCACAGGTTACACGCTGGGGGAAGGAGCAGCACCAGCAACGTCGCTTTTCCCTTCCCCTCGAGGCGGCTCTACCCTCCAAGGGGCCACTACCTGAATCTGCAACGTGGCTGTACTGGTGGAGAGGAGAATTTGCTCAGAGAAATCCCATCTTTTTCCAAGTCCAAAAAAGAGAGAGAAAAACCACGCGGACACCGTGATGTGCCTCTGACTCCCCTGGAAATTTGGTGAAAGGAGAATAAATGGAAATGATAAATGCAGGACCTGCAGTAAGACAGCGTGCGTGCCTTCCCAGCAGCTCAGTGCCCGGCTTGCTGCCGTCCCCTGACCCCACCGTACCCCGCGGGCAGAGCGGAGCTCCCCCAGGATGGGCTCAACCCACCTCTTTTAGAAGTGCCCAACTCAATTTAGTTCTGAAGGACTGCTAGAAAACCTGATCCTGCATATTTTCTAAACCAGCGGTCTCTTGCCAAGTCATTATCTCAATAGATTGGCTTCTTTTATACCTCTGGAAAATAGAGAGAGCCCTCTGAGCTTCCTGGATGGTAACAAGACAGCAACCAGTGAGATTATACTGCGATGCCCATTAACACACTGCATTTTACGTACCTCTGTACCCCAGTCACAAATGTGACATTTTCCTCAGGACTAGGTGGTTGTTTCAGTATTTACCAGACACTCCTGAGACAATAATTCTGTCACATATACAAAGCTGACTTCAAGTGAGAGAACGGGAGATTCATTCCTAAACAACAAAATTATTGTTTTCATAAAAGTATCCTTACAGAGGACAGATTTGGCTACCTGTGTTCATTTGGAGTAAACTTTTTCTCTTCTCAGTGGATGGGTGAGTCAGACTGCAGGAAGGTGGGCAGAATTTGGCAGGTGGAAAGCAGCAAGCCTTCCTCCTCTAAGCCTTCCCCTCCTCCAAGCCAAAGAGAAGTATCTGGAGTTGGAGTCCTAAACAAAGTTTTAGAAAGCTGGTTTTATCAGGCATCACAGGTTCTTTCAAACACTTCATCAGTTCATGATGAGGTGAGCTCAAAGATGAGATGAGCGGATCAAGTCAGTCTGATCAACAGCAAATGAGAAGATATAAAGAAGAAGGTAATAAACACATTTCAGCTTCTAATTAATCTATCAAAAGCTCCGCTTTCCTTATAGTCTAAAATAAAAGAGAGATTAATAAGATTTTTTTCAAAGAATAGTTGTATGATTGTTGTACTTTTTGTTTTATTGACATTGATTTTTAACCTTTCCTTGTAAGAACTGATTTTAAAAAAAAAACCAAAAAACACTTTACATAAGGAACATTATTAAGCAGCAGCTTCTCTTTTTGTAACATCTACTTGTGTGAACGGCAGACAAATTAGTACTGAAATGTTGAAGGAACCTCAAAACACATTGCCTCTGATGGTGCTAACAACCAGTAGATGGGGGATACAACAGTTTAACCCACAATTTCCCAGACTGTTGCTCTCCTCCTCTCTCCACCTGTCTTTCCTGTAGCACAGCAAGGAATATTAAAAGCATATAAAATGTATTTTACTCTCAATAAATTATAGAAAGAATTAAATTTAAAAACTAGACCTGCCCAGGCATACTAGTTCTCCCATTCCACCGCCCATTCACCTTGGGGCAGAAAAAGGAGACCTCTGGTACAGTTTGCACTTCTGTTCCCTCTGCACACACGGTGTTTTATTTCTGTGAGCAAGCAAGGTTGCAGCACCAGCCTGGACAGGATTGCTAAATGTTTTGACAGTTTGAGAAAATCCAAATAATGCAGCATGTTCTCATATTGTAAGCGTAATGGTTTGCATAAAAATTTCAGAGAGACACTGCTGAGGAACACTGTTTAATTGGACAGTAAGATCTCATTGCATCGTAGAAACAGCACAATCAATAAGCCCTACCTACAGTTGCTTAAAAATGGAAGTAATTTAGAAACAATAACAGCTGACAAAAACAATTTAAACCATCACTGTGCTAAAAGCCTTGCTGCTACTTTGCATTCTGTGTCGTAAACCCGGACATAGGGTGGGCTTTTTCTTTTTTGGCTCAGCTCTGGCAAAGCCGGTGAAAATGGGAACCACATGTTGCACAGAGGGCTGCAAACCTGAACACTATACATTAAATATAAGGATTCAAAATACCATAACTCTGTTTTCCAAACTTAACAACAGCAACAGTTCTATCAGCTGCATAAAGAGAACGAATCTGAAATCTGTTGCCAAATCAAACTTGAGCCTTAATGTGAAAGCCCAGATTTTATAAAAAGGGTAGATGTTATTAAGAAGACAGCTAATCAATCAACTACCAGGACACTCAGCTTCTCACCGAATCTGGTGCCATTTGTAAAACATGTTGAAATACTTGACTGGAATGAGACGCAGTAGAAAGGCAAGGAATGATTGTGGGCAATCACACCCCAGTGATGAAGTGCCAAGGAAACGTCAATAGGAGTCAAACGGTAATTTTCCCAATTACAACATGCAATCTAGGCTCCCCCTTCCTCGGGGCTGATGTCGAGTTTTAGATCAACTGTTTCAGACAACTAAGTTACAAGCCATGACTGGGTTAAAAAAAAGCACATTTTGAAGTCTAAGGTATACCCTGGTAACATTGTCTTCCGTGGAACATAAGCACATCCTTAGTTTTATAAATGTGTTTAAGTACCCTCCTGATGGGAACGTGTTGTTAACAAGGCTTATTACAGTAATTTGCATTGGAGCTGTTTACAGGCCAGAGTCCCAGTGTGTTTGGCATAGTGCAAGAATTGGAGTATCAGGTTCTCTGCTCTGTGAATTACACAATCAAAGTACTGGAGAGAGAAACAACTGACTGGCAGAAAGAGACAGGAAGTGGAAAGGAAGCAGCAGGAACGTACACAGCAATGAGACAGTGGAAAACAATGAGGTAAACAGTAGTCACTGCACACAGAGAATGGCTGTCATCTCTTTCACCTGACTTCAGATTTTATGGTGTAAATTTGTGCGTCTGAGTTGGTTGCCCAAGACTCCCTACATCTGATCCATCATCATGGTTTAACCCCAACCAGCAACTCAGCACCACGCAGCCGCTCACTCACTTCCCCCCACCCAGTGGGATGGGGAAAGGAATTGGGGAAAAAAAAAGGTAAAACTTGTGGGTTGAGATAAGAACAGTTTAATAGAAAAGAAAGGAAGAAACTAACAATGATAATAATAACAATAATAAAATGACAATAATAATAAAAGGATTGAAGTATACAAAACAAGTGACGCACAATGCAATTGCTCACCACTTGCCAACTGATGCCCAGTTAGTTCGTGAGCAGTGATCCCCCCCCGGCCAACACCCCCCAGTTTATATACTGGGCATGATGTCCCATGGTATGGAATACCCCTTTGGCCAGTTTGGGTCAGCTGCCCTGGCTGTGTCCCCTCCCAACTTCTTGTGCCCCTCCAGCCTTCTTGCTGGCTGGGCATCAGAAGCTGAAAGATCCTTGACTTAGTCTAAACACTGCTTAGCAACAACTGAAAACACCAGTGTGTTATCAACATTACTCTCATACTGAACCCAAAACATAGCACTATACCAGCTACTAGAAAGCAAATTAGCTCTATCCCAGCCGAAACCAGGACATCCATTTATCTGACTCACCGATTTATGCTGAAGACAAATCATACTTTAACATACCTTTTCATCTCCAAGCGCTGCAGTGGAGACCAGAGTGACTAGCTCTGATTCAGCCATTCTATAGAGCCACTGCCCATAAAAAGTAATAAAAGAGAAAGGAATAATAATAATAATAATAATAATAGTACTGTCAGGTGGCATACCTATCTCCTAACCATGTCCTCTCCTCCCCTCTCCAAACAGGTAGATTTTCTTGCTTCTTGACACAGTCTTGGCTGGATGAAGGTGCCCAGTCCTAGGTTGATTACCAGTATCTTCTGAAAGCACCCAACATTATGATCCACAGAAGGAGACGAGATGTCTGAGGTTTAACTGACCCTAGAGCAAAGCTGCCAGGAAACAGCAGTCCTGGGGTGGATACAGGAGAAGTGGAGCCAGGAGCACTCCCTCCTTTTGCTTGTTCTCCGGGCTGTACTCCACCAAGCGGTTGGTTGTAGACCAGAACCTGCTTCTCCTAGGTACTGCAAAAAGGAAAATCATAAAGATGGCCCTTAGATTTGAAAACGTACATGATAAAATGGAACAAATGGAAATGTAGACCAGATGCCACCACTGTGGCAGTCTTGCAGTCTCATTATGCCTGTTTCACAGCTTCCTTTGTACCCTTGGTCTACCAAGACGTTTATGAAGGCACCAGCTTTGCTATGAAGAATTAATTCCTCCCTAAAGCACACCACAAATTATGTCACGCACCTTTTAAAAAACTTAAAATATTCAGTATGCCATACTACAAATAGGTTTCTAAACCATCAACAATTTCTAAATAATTGCCAACTGCATCCATGCAAATGAAATGCTAGTAGAAACAGCTATGTTCTGTTGTTCTCTAGCTGCATTTGCTGTTTTGGATAAACTTTTATAGTGCTGCAAAAGGGGTTTCATATTCATTAGCTAGCTCTTGTTTGTTGGAAGCAGTTGATTTACTAAATATCTTGCTTATTAGCGTGGAGGCATAGAACAGAAGGCAATACTTCATGATTGCGTTTTAATAAACAACGTTGAATAGTTTATTTTTAGTAAGTAGCTGGCAGGATTTAGGCTACCAGTTTTTCTTTGTGAAATGATTCAGCTGATGGAATCCGATATTTCCTTTAAGTTGACTGTGTCCTTTTCTGTCATCTTCCTACTAACACAGTTCTGCCAACCATTCAGGCCAAGAATCTTGCCTGTGATAGCTCAACAGATTAAATAGTTGAGATCCCAACAGATAGCAGCACCCATTAGTGACTCATTTTGCAACCTTGAGCTAATCATGTCATCTATTCTAGTAAAAAGCGTGTGAAATTTATTCTGTCATGGCTTAACCCCAGCAGGCAGCTCAACCCCACACCAGCACTCGTTCACTCCCCCACCAGTGGGATGGGGAAGAGAATCAGAAGGGTAAATGTGCAAAAACCCATGGGTTGAGATCAAGACAGTTTAACAGGTAAAAAAACCTGCACACGCAAGCAAAGCAAAACAAGGAATTCATTCCCCACTTCCCATGGGCAGGCAGGTGTTCAGCCATCTCCAGGAAAGCAGGGCTCCAGCATGCGGAACGGTGACTTGGGGAGACAAACGCCATCACTCCAAATGTCCCCCTTCTTCCTCCAGCTTTTGTTGCTGAGCATGACATCGTATGGTCTGGAATATCCCTTGGTCAGTTGGGGTCAGCTGTCCCGGCTGTGTCCCTTCCCAAATTCTTGTGCCCCCCCAGCCTGCTCACTGGTGGGGTGGGGTGAGGAGCAGAACAGCCCCTGGCTTTGTGTAAGCCCTGCTCAGCAGTGATGAAAACATCCCTGTGTTATCAACACCATTTTCAGCACAAATCCAAGACAGCCCCATACTCCTATCCCCCCAAAAACCAGCACAGATTCATTGTATGAGCATTTTGAAGAAGTAATAATTGGATAAGTATCACCTTTTTCCATGGGGCAGCAGTTGGGACAGGAACCAGCTTTAAGGTTAACATACTTACCTGTTTCAAGTCCTGACCAGTGTGAGGATCAACATCCTTGGATATTTTGAATTAATCTTAACTCACTTGGAAGCTTTTGAGCATATAAAAAAAGAGGTGTTAGTTATGAGAAAATTAACAAAAATTCAGTTTGAGGAAATCAAGAAACGTATCAAAATGATAAGCATAACACTCTCACCTGATAATTTTGGCAATAACTAGTTAATGCTATTCTTTATTCATCAATATAAATTCATCAGCTGTGTTTTTACTTTGTCCTCCTCTTTCTTCTTACAATAAATCCTACCTCTCATATTGGAGATACATACTATATATATATGTATGCTATTCCATCCCCACCTTAATGGCCCTGCTGGATTTCAGCATGCTCAGGATTTTGCCCCAGGATGTGTTTGTACATCTGTGTATGTGGCAGAAGGCATAGGGAAGGGATTATTTTTCACTCTTGACAGCATGAGGGATTTGAGCACCAATGTTAGGCACACTGAATCTCCTCGCCAAAGCGAAATGAAATCTGCTCTAAAGAAGCAGTGGCATGGCAGAGACTGTCTCAAAATGCATGCTTGGAGAATATCACTACAGTCATGTAATAGAAGGTGCCAAACAAAAAGAAACTGTACTTTTTCTGATTAGTCCAACCAGAGATCAGAGAAACTCAGTTATGCTCAACCTGAGACTTTAAGCACTAACCTTTTAGTCACCCCTTTCTTTTCCACACATCAAAAATGAAACACCATGAAACACAGGCTTGTTTGCAGTTCTTGTCATTATGCTTCTTAAATAGACAATGGGGTTTAGGGGAGAATGAGACATGGGAAAGGCGAAATGGGATTTGAACGTGAGAGGGTGTTTTCCACGTGCAGCCAGGCTAATCCAGATCTCCAGCGAGTTGTTAATTCGCAGACCACTGGGACAACAGAAGGACTGCACTGACTCCACAGGCTTTGCAGGTCACAACCTAAATGCCCAAATTATGTTCAGAATTTTCTGAAATCTAAATCAGTTCAGCCTAGAAAATGTTACACTGCAGTAAGCACTATCAATTCTTTTCTGCCCACACTTACTCTTTGTTCCAACACACTTGCTTTTTTTTCTTAAGGGAAAAGATTGCTGAGATTTCAACCCTGTTGTGATTTTGTAATGCCAAGCATTCGTGGATGATGCCAGCTCTTGTTCTACTTTGCTAACCGTTACCTTAGTGCATGGGAAACAGGAAATTAAAATTATTGGGAAGTTTTCTTGTTCAATCTGGGCAAAGCATTAGAAAATATCCTTCTGAAAAAGAAAATGTAACAGGGGGTATCCACTGATTCTACAGGTTTCCTGGGAAATAAGTACTCATAGTTTTTCAATAAGGTTTTTAACCTGGAAATGGCTGTATGGTCTATTTGCAGGCATAAACAAAAGGAACACACACAAAACCTGATCAAACAATATAGTCAACTCACATGACACCCTACACGAACTGAAGACATCCCCAGATATACCTGCATGGTTTTCCAGGGAGAAATCACAGTGTAAATGGTAACTGGGCCAAGAAACTGCCTTGGCAGCCCTAATCCCGTCTCCAGATAAAATCAATTGCTAGATGAACTGTAGCAATCCAAAGGCATCCATTCTGCCCAGATTGCTATACACCAGGCAAGCATCCCATCCAAAAATTTCTCTCCCCTGATAGCCAGAACGCATTCCAAGGATCTTTCCGAAGGATGGATCATGAAAGATGTGTGACTAATCTCAATAGCATCTACTGCTGGGGAAGCCGTTGGTCCAGAATAATCCACAGCAAGCCTTGGCAGACGGATCTGGTCACCAAAAGGTGCCAACCTCCGCGGCAGTTCTGCTCCACAGCATCCCTCCAAACGGGTGCTTGCAGATTTTGAGGAACACGCTGTTCTTTCCTCCATAACTCTGCACGCTCCCAGCCTATTTGTATGCTTTTGAAGCGCATCTATTGCTTTCTGAAGGCTGTGATTATTAAATGTTGGTGTTTGCTACTATTTTTCCCCTCAGAGGATGGGTGAGAAACAGAAATTAAATTGCTATATATACACAGAACCAGGAGAAGGAAGTTACAATGCGTTCCCCAAAAGACAGATGATTCATATATTTCATAAAAATTGTACCATAAGTGTTAGCTATCGTTCTCAGATAACATTATTGTTGTAGGCATTGTTCCACTTAAGTACTTCATTTATCTAAATTGAAGCTTTACACTTCTGCGCACTCTGCAGGTCTCAGCCCTGCTATGATGGAGCTACTGTAGCAATGTATTATAGTGTCAAACCAACTTGTGTTTTATATTTTTAACTAAAGAAGGTCAAAATAACAAAATGCAGCCAAGGAAGGAACAACTGCTATCATCTGCAGCTACACTTACGCAGCTTAATTCCTCTACTTTTTTTGATGATGGTTCCAGAGATCCTGCAGAAGCGTAGAGTGATATTATGGAAGGCAAGTTGTGATTTCAAGAATCTCTATTTTCAGATGCCCTTGCTGATAGCCTTTACACAAGACTGGTGTTCATAAAAAAGTTATTCAGCATTTCTGACAAATGGGCCAGTTCAGGTCTCTCATTTAGATACTCTCAAACAAAAGCATGAAGAATCTCTTGTTACTTTTGAAAATTTTGTAAATTAATTGGGAAAAAAATTGTCACTTCCTAAAGCAAAATATTTTACTCCGTGCCATTTTCGTGTTTTCCATTAAAATTGAAACATGAAAGACACTTTTATTGTTTCTAGAAATTAAAAGTTATTAAACAATAGCAATAAAAATGAGAGAATATGTTATTATTGACAACCTGTAATGGCTAGAATAAAAGATTTGTCTTTTACTAATGCAATTATTTATTTCTACTAGATGAAACATCATTGATTTTTTCCTCTGCTACTTTTCTAGCCCTAAATATTCAATGGCTTCCCAATCACAGACTATGTTTCCACTTAGTCTTCAGGGGTTTGCCTTACCCTCTCACTGCAGTGAGTACATCCTCTCACTTGCCCACCTTCCTTGTGAATAGGCTGGGTTTCTCTCCCACTCTAACGGGTCCCAGCCCACACTAAGAGTGGTGGGAACATTGTCGGCATTTGTGAGAACTTCTTTACCTTCTCAAACCTTTTGTCCCCTTCGTCTGCTCATATAAGACTTATAAAGGTGATGATACTTACTTTTTGATAGATGGAACCTGTAGTGTCAACTTCCCAGGGTTGAGTCTGTATCATTCTCCAGCCCAAACAAGGAGTAGGAACACGGGCGTCACTCGTCTCAGTTTTGATACCAGGCAGGCGAGCAAGCTAAAACTAGATCCAGGAATATGGAAAAAAACATATTTTTAGTAAACAACTCTGTGCCCAAAACTACTTGGCAACTGTAAGAAGTCACCTATTCACTTATTTTGTGAGTAGGAGGGAATCTGGTGGGAGACTGACATGATGCAAGTCGTAAAATGATCATTGTCACAAACCTGAGCTGACTCTGCTGGCAGCCTTTCACATTTAATATTTCCAGCTGTAATCAATGAGCCATTTTCCATTGTTCTTGCTTGGGGATGCCAGTCAACATAACCAGCACAACCTGAGCTTGCATTTGTTGATTTTAATTGTTTTTTTCTTTTCCACAAGTACTTACAGAATCATGCCTCTTCCAGCCCTGCTGTTATTTTGGTAGCTTAAGACTGAGCTTCCTCATCTCCTCCCAATCTCTAAAGGCAAAACTAAGCTTCTACAACTGCCACTCTTAAGAAGTGACTGGAAATTTTCTACTTTTACATTATCACTTTCACAAGATCCACTGACAGTGGCAACCGCTGGAGCATTCACATTGCCAAAAGTTCAGTTTTCTCCCCACTGCTGCATTGTCCAACTTCAATTCAAGCCTGTGCTGGTGATCCAGCTGTAAGAAGACACGGGACCAGGGTGCATTAGATTCCTGGAGCTGCATTGCAATAACGGAAAAGTGGTAGATGGCCAGAACACGCGCACTGACCGCTGGCTGGCTCAAATGAAATGGGTTTTGTTGTTGTTTTGTTGTTTGGGGTTTGGGGGTTGGTTTGTTGTTTGGGGGTTTTTTGCTTAGGATGAAAACAGAAACAGAGTTTGATAGAAATTCTCTAAACCATAAAAAAGAAAAAAGCAAAACCCCAAATAAATTCAGAATCCCACCAAAATAAAACCTTATTTTCTTGGTTACTTAAAATTTAATTGTAGAGCATGGACTTTGGAAATGTGGAAAAGAATTGAGCAGACACTAGAAAGCAAAACCAAAAAATCCACCTTCTTCCCCTAAAAATCAAATGTAGTATCTTAATATAATGGTGGAGTAGCTTTTTAGCTTTTATTTTCCAGTCATCTGTTCTCTGAGGTACAGGAAATGTAGAAATATAAGGTGGAATGACAACAAGACACAAAAGGCATAGGAAGTTATGTAAATATGTCTAAAACAAAGAGCTTCACTTGCTTTGAGACATGCCAGAATGCATACATTAACTTAATTTCACTTACAAATACAACTGTCTTTCTTGCAGCTAAGTTAAACTTGAGCCAATGCTTCATTTCACTTTGCATAAAGGCGAGGATGCCAAGACAATATTCCAAGCATGCAAATGCATAAGCTCAGAGATCTCAAGACAGGAGTATTGCTTAGGCATCTTTCTGCAGCACCTCAAAAAACAAAACAAAACAAAAACAAACCCCATTTGTGTAGTACCAAGTACTTTTGCAGTTGGAGGAAGGGCACTCCCAAACCCTACTTAAATTTTTCCCACAGCATTCTTTGGCATAAAAAAATTATTGGAAAGTTGTTGCTTCAGCAGTGAAGACCCTTTCTGATGCCCATCTACATTCAGCGGTATTTCAAAGAGCAAGCATTTAATGATCAAGCCCATCAGTGCCAGTCTGCTGGTTCTTCTGGCCAGTCTTTCACAACTCACTCTAATAAAGCAGTATTTATGATATTTGCATGCAACTGCACAGTCCCAGCTGGAGTGTCATTGAAAGAAGCACGGACAATGATTCCTGCCGCATTTAAATTACTGATAAATTTGGACCACTTATCCTTTGCAGTCTTCAAACTTGTCTTACATCAAACCAACCAGCCACCCCCCCCCAAAAATCCAGCACACAAAATCGTATTTAAATAATTACTGTAGGAACACTTCTGTGGTGGCATTCTAGAGAGCTCTACCTTACTCAGCTGACTTGCTCAATATATTTGTGATACTGAGCAAGCATTATAAGCTGCAAATATAGCACCTGATACTGAAAATAAAGCTTGAAAAGACTTGAGCTTAGAAACAAATACCTTTTCATTTCCAAAGTTAAAATTACTTCTCTTTCACTTATCTAATATTTCTTGGAGACCTCATCTTCAGAGTTCAAAACCAGAAATATCAAACTACCCCATGCTCAGAATGTTTCAGCAGGGCTGGAGATCATCTAGCAGATAAAACAAAGAGATCGTCTGAAATTTCTAGACCAAAGAGAAATGCTTTTGTGAACGTGAGCTTTCAGACACTGACACAGCATGAAACCATTTGAAAATTTTCTCTCGCTCCCAAGCATCACCCATAGAAAGGGCAAAGCCATCATCGTTTGATGGAGTTTCTGCAGGGGGATGAATTACCATTCCCTCAGCCCAGCTGACTCCACACTTGCTCTTAGTTCTCAGCAGTCATGAGGTAAGAAATGGTAGGTTGTGTTTCAGTGAATGAGGCTTAACAAGAGAAAGTGGAAGACTAATAATTTATGGAGCAGAAAATGGTGGTAATTAACAAGCATGATAATTATCACCATCTAGCTATTTTGACAGGACATCTGGGACTGCGCTTAATCCAAAAGAGAAAAGCTAAAAGTGTGCTGTGAAGCCTTTATGCTGCTGGAACTCAACAACGAAGCTGAAGACCACATACTCATCTTACACTTTCTTCTGCAAACTATTAACACTTTCATTCTGATTTTATATATATATATATAAAATATGTATGTATGTAATATGTATATATGTAAGGGGTCCAGGGAGACCTTATAGCAGCCTTCCAGTACCTAGAGGGGGCCTACAAGAAAGCTGGAGAGGGACTTTTTACAAGGGCATGCAGTGATAGGACAAGGGGTGACAGCTTTAAACTGAAAGAGGGTAGATTTAGATTAGATGTAAAGAATAAATTCTTCACTGTGAGTGTGGTGAGGCACTGGAACAGGTTGCCCAGAGAGGCTGTGGCTGCCCCATCCCTGGCAGTGTTCAAGGCCAGGTTGGATGGGGCTTGGAGCAACCTGGTCTGGTGGAAGGTGTCCCTGCCCATGGCAGGGGGGTTGGAACTAGGTGATCTTTAAGGTCCCTTCCAGCCCAAACCATCCTGTGATTCTACGACTCCTTCTGATAACTCTACACACTTCGCAACAGGTTCTGGCAAGCTATTCAGAAAAGGAGATACAGTTTTTCTGAAACAAGAGGATCGTATGCTTCTATGTCAGGGTGCTTACAGTTGTAACTCTAAAAAATAGACAGTTTTATACTGAGATCAATTAAAATAGTGATGCACTTAGACTGAAAGGCAGTGACTTCATAAAAACCAGAAAGCCCTATAACAACATGGTCCAGTAGTTGTGGTAAGATGATAATGTTGGCATGAATGCATCATTTAAAAACAATGCAGTACATCTCTGAAGAATATAGATTAACCCAGATTTACTGTAGGTTCACTGCTCACTACTCCCAACTGCTATTTTATAAGCAGCAGCCAATATATTGAGGAAACATTTTAGAAAGCATGAACTGCATTTCAAGTTCCAGTAAAATAATTGGAACCTTCTAGGATTTGCTTAATTATGCAATACAGTTAACCCTTAAGTCAGTGATTTAAGACTTAGGCTAAATATATGAGAAAAGCCTGTCATTTCATTTGAAATAAATAAGATTTTTTTTTCACAGTAAGCATTTGAATTAACTTTTTTCATATTGGAAAACTCCTGTATGTTATGAAATTATGTTGCCCTGCCAATTTAAGATGGTTTAATTAAATTTAAAGCAGACTTGCTACAATTGCCAGAGAAAAACAAAATATGAAAAATGAAGCTGCAATAAAGAAATCTTCCTTAAGTCATTTTATCAAACCAGTGATTTTGAAGTCTATTAACAGCTGTAGGCCCAAAAAAGCATGTGAAATCATTCAGGCTGACAGATCCAGAGGTCCTTTATCACTAGAGGTGAAACTATAATTTCAACAACAGATCAGCCATTATACTGAAAAACTGTACTGCCGACAGCTAGCCAGTGGTCAAACTCCTTCTATGACATATTATAGAATTAAGTTATAGAATTATAGTTATTATAGAATTAAGTACATTTCAAAATGTACAACAAAGCATTTATGAGAGGTTTGCAGAAATAAGGCTCGTTGTGCAGCAGCTCGTGCTATGCAGAAGCAAGCTGCACTGAGCACACACGCAAAGTCTACATTTACGACCTGCTAAAACACTGCGATTAACTGAAAGTCTTACAGCAGCCTTTTTCAGAAAACATACAAAAGGTCGACATTCATAACCTCTGCCTCAAAAACGCAGGGTGCTGGCTGATGAGAAGGTTTGTCGGGCCACGGCCGTCCTACCAGCCCACTCCTCCGTGGCTCTTCTGCAGCCGACGTCCCCTCCCCGCCATCGGGAGGGAAGCGAGCCCGGGCGTGCGTCCCACACGCAACGTGGTACGGTCCACGCAGCACCCAGGAGACGTGGATCAAGCCAGGGATTTTGAGGAGGAAAACAAAAAAGAATTTGCGCTGGAAAAAGCGGCATCTCTGGAATGGGGGAGCTTTCCATCCCACCCTACAGATGTCCCATTGCTATGAAGAAAAGAAGAGCAAAATGCAAGTGTGGAGAGGTCGGCGAGCCTCACCTCCCTTCTGTGACTGTATTACCTGAGTAACTTGCTGATTTTTAACATTCCTTCTACACCGTTATCTGCACTGTAAGTCAGAGACCCAAGGGTTAGATGTGTCAAGAGATTCGGGTTTTGCAGCAGCGAGCGTTGCAGTGTCCGTCTTCTCGGTGCCTGGCTGCCGAGTGCCACCTCCGCCGGCCGGCCAGGCACCACAACAGCCCGGGCACCGAGACGCCGAGTTCATGACAGGCAGAGCCAGGAGTGGGGAAGAACCCGGGTTCACCGAGAGATGCCACGGAGAGGCACCCATCTCACGGCCCACTGCCCGCGCGACGGCACCCACCCAAGTCACGGTTATAATGTTAGCCTCCAGCTGCGACAGCAGAGGTTGAGATTGGGTATCAGGAAAAATTTGTTCACTGAAAGGGTTGTCAAGCGTTGGCACAGGCTGCCCAGGGAAGCAGTGGAGTCACCGTCCCTGGAGGTATTTAAAAGATGTTGTAGATATGGCACTTAGGGACATGGTTTAGTGGTGGGCCAGGCAGTGTTAGGTTAACGGTTGGACTCAATGATCTTAAGGGTCTTTTCCAACCAAAATGATTCTATGATTAGCGTCGGATTGGGATCTCTAGCCTGGAGTCCTCTCCTGCATTACAGCTGTACATTGTACTGGGCCCTGTGTAACACAGAGAAAAGTCATTACTTGTGTGACAGGGAAGTGGGAGGCTTCCATTTTAACCAAATTATTTTGTATAGACCTCACTCGCTATCCCAACCACCTTGACGCAGCTTTTACAGTCAGGATGTTCCCCTCTCTTCCTGTTGCAGTCATATTCCTGAGCAAAAAGTAATTAAAGATTCAGTAGACTAGAAAGAAGCTGCCTAATCCTTTAACCAGTGGCTGGGAAACTTGATCAGAAGTATTGAGGCTTGGTTTCTAACTGCTGCTCCAACACCTGTTCGTAAGTGCGCACAGAAACAAAATATTAAATACTCGGTGAATAGAAGTACGAAAATCTGCATATCTGAAGAACTAGCTTAGGGAGTGGGGAGTAAGGATCAAAATTTGGGGGTTAAGATGCTAAATTACTCATTCCCATTTAGGGGACCTCAGACTTTTATGAATTTAAGCCAATAGTGAATACGACAGGAATGGCAGACTTCAACCACCGGCTTACCAGACCTGCCTTCCCCACCACCAGCGGCTCCCACTGCCCTGCAGATAATGGTGATTTATGTGCAAAGATGTATTCATCCTTGCAACAACATTGCTTTGACTATTTGTCAGCTACAACAAAATTAAGCCCTTCCTAATTAACTATCCAACTTCATATGGCAGTTACAGTGCCTTAGACATCATCTTCCAGCAATTTTGCAGCTTGCTTTCCTCCATATTCCCACTAAAATATTTTCCAAGTTTCCGATACAGGCATCTGTCTCTGCAGATACATTGGTTTATTGTTTAATTTTTCAGGGATCCATGAGAATAGAAGCACATAAAACTTTGCCAAGATGTCTAAAAAAAAAAAAAAAAAAAAAACACCAACCAAAAAAACCCCCATGTTACTCAGTGCAGGAAACAAAGATTTATAGAAAAGCAGATAAAAAAATAACATCTGAATCACTGCCTCAGTTTTTCCACCACTTTTTTGAATTTGTTCAGTGTCTGCAGAGACTCCAGGGTTTTGCTGAAGCCTCATCTCTTCCTGTCCCTGAAGCCAAGTTACATCTTTGATAATCAAAGAAAGGCTGCTTGTAAAAAATGCTTTTTCCTTTTATATGTACTGGTTCCCTTCTTCAGGCAATGTCCTTTGCTAGCCAGAAATCAGTTTGGTCATCAGTTTCTTGGCTACCTGCTCATCTGGCAGAGTATTATTTGCTTGTCCTTTACCCAAGGATAACAAATTCATCCAGTTTTGTGACCCTCTGCTAAATACAACAGCTTTTCCAACCTGCCCTAGGTGTGCCAAATCAAAACAAGGAGGTTATGTTGTAGATACGGAACCAAACAACACACACAGGTGGATAAGGATACATTTAGCCACGTACCAACCTGCCACATCACCGATGGATGCAAAGTCAACAAGTTTCACAGGCATACTGATTTTGTTAAAGCTTTTGGTCGAGTGTCCTCCCACCAGCAAAACAAAATGCCAGCCAAACCTTACCCTTTTAAAACACAGACACTGACAAAAGTGGGAACAACAGATTCAAAAAGTTTTGCTTTCTTTCCAATAGCGACCGAAAACAAAGTCCTGAAGCCTCTCTGCGGTGAAACAAAACAGTTACTGATGCCTCTCCCTCAGGCACAGGGCGCAAGGGACCAAAGACTGCTGTTAAAAAACAATTTAAACTATTTGCCCCCGGTTACACAATGTGAGGCACAGTTACATGAGACGGTCCATGTCTCCTGATGAAATCAGTGTCCATAGGCTTCTACGAACACATTTGCATTTTTAGCCTTCTCTTAATCCACAAAAGAACCTTACATGTATCAAAGTTGCATCTTGTCCTTGAATGCTCCTTTTTTCTCTAAACTCTCTAGTTTATTTGACGGTTTATCTGTTGTCTTCACTTTCTTTGCAGCCTCTTGATACCATCTGTGAATTTGATTGATGTGTAAGTTTTCTTCTGTTATTATTTTAGGTCAGTTATAGAGAAGTGAGTATTAGGCTCAACACTAATCCCCAGTGAGCTCCACTTTGCTACTTTACCACTCATAATTGCTTTGGTTTGTGATTTTTCAGCCACTTTTGTATTAAAACTGCAATTATCCCTGTGGGTTTTTTTTTTAAAGAAATTGTTTAAATTGGATTCCCTTTGTTGAATGCCTCAAATTTTTGCAGAAAGTTTTTTTCCTTTATCTAGTGAAAGTACAAATGAGACAAAGAATGGAACCAAGTTTCTTGAGCTTCTCTTCAACCCATGTGGCCCGCAGCATCTCTAGTTATATATAACTGCTTACACAATGATTACTTCTGTACTTACTGTACTGTAAAGGCAATATACATACTGTACACTTCTATACATAGCATACTTCTATACATACTGTATGGAAGTTGGGATATATAGGACTTGTCCACAGCATAACAAAATTTTACTGTTGACTAGCTATAATGACAGTTGCTTACTCTTGCATATTTGAAGATACAGATTTTTACTATCAGAGCAGGACCTGAAATTCCTATTCCTTACCTCCTTTTCTTCTTCCAGGTAAGATGGAATGAGAACTAGCTCAATATTTCTGTTTCCTTGTAAATGCTTGCTTGATATAAAAATTGAAAAATGAGGGGTAACTCCTTCTTCTTCTAGGAAAAAAAAAAATTTTCTTCAATGTTTCCAGCCAAACATTAAGCATTAATTAATTAAATACCACGTAAAGCAGTCTAATGCTGGTCACACACATCTTCCTCCTCTAGAATAAAACGCTCTTAAAATAGCACAGTTTCCACCATGAAGCAGAGAGCATAGAAAACGCTTGATATCCAGATCAACTGGACCCTTCCTTGCTCTTCATATCATCTTGTGCCTTGTCCAGCGTCACCACGAGATGACAGTACAGAAATTCCTCCACTCCGACCAGCCAATGACCACTGCTAACTTCAGTATTCAGGGCTGGACAGTACGCACATCTCCCTGTCCTTACAGGCAGCTGTACCTACAATTTTCAAGCTATTTATCAGAGGTAAGGGTGCTGACTTCACTTTGCTCTAGCACATTTCAGCTAAAGCACAAGAAATGTTACAAGATGACTGGAAAAACACCTAACATAACTCTGCATTCAAGGAAATGGTGTTGTCAAACTAAGGGAGAGAAAAGTTTTTTTAAAATATTTTGACTGATTTGCCTCTTGTGCTTTCATGTCTGCCACTCATAGCTCCACAAGACTTGTCAAATTCGTTTTGCTAAGAGGAAGACGTGAATTTTCTTCCTGTTTTGCTCCAAGATGAAATCAAGGAAAAGGGAGGTGTCCGCAGGAGTTTTCTGTAATCTTTCCATATGCTAAATATTTCTCCCTCTGCACTTCAACAGCTTAATTAAGAAGTCCTCATTTAGAATTTGAATCTTTAATCATGGTTTTCCTAATAAAATCCTCTCTGGTTTGATGGTCTTCATGTTAGTTCTCCTTGAGTGAACCCCAAACTGATTACATGAGAGGGAGCATTATCTAATTAATTATTTAGAGAAACAACTATCAAATTACACACAAAGATTGAGCAGCATATGGTGATTCCGTTTTAATCCTCTACTCCAGAGTCTAAACCCAGGTAAGGGACTACGGTCGACTTGCACCTATACTACCTTGGAAAATGAACTTGTCCTTACAGATTTTTCATCATTTCATCTACAGTAACAGAGAAGCCTACACCCATCCCAGCTTAGAAAGCATGTGTTACATGTCCCCAAAATCCACTTGTTCACCACATTACTGGCAGTTCCTCAGCATTTCTGTACGTTCTCAGCTCCGTAACACTCGCTCCCATCATCGCCCCTGCAATGCCACCCTTGTTTGCCAAGGCACTTGCTTACTGAGCACTCTACTCCTGACGAGCAAGTCTCCCTTGAAGCTCTTCAATGCAGGGAGCCCAATTTCTTACCATTTCCTTTCATCTGTCTCAGCACACAGGTGTCCCAGATGGACTTAAGGAAACAATATTGGGGTTTTGAGATTTGTTAGCTCTGATGACTACTCACAAGTCTATTTGGAAGAGTTACTGAGCACATTAACAGCAAAGTTCACTCCACTCACTCTATAGCTTCAAGTTTCATCTGATCTCCAATATAAGGCTAAAATAGCTTCAATATTGTTTAGACAGACCAAAAAAAAAAAAGGCACTACAGAGAAAATCTAAACCCTGCTTCAAAACGCAGTGTTATGTTTTTCAGCCCAAACGTCCATGCAAATAACAAACCCGCAGCCACCTTCATCAGAGCTTCGTGCACGGCCTGAAGACCAACCAACCGCTGATCCTAAGCAAAGCCGCAAGAAACCCCGTGCTGCACCCAGCCTCTTAAATCCACATGGTGGCCCACAGCTTACCTGTCCTCAAACCCTTTCCTAACACCATACGGACCACACTCCCACCTCATACACCAGCTATTTTCCCAAATCCAAACACAGCCTTACAACATCGCCTCTTCTAGCCCACCACCGCGTTGGCACTGCCCTCCACGCCAGGCAGAGACAGGTAAGGCAGCCTCACAGCCAGGCAGTCTGTGTGCTGCTACCTAACCCCAAGGTGTCACTGACCACCGAAATCCCCATCCGTGGCTTCAATCCACAAAGTACAAAAAAGCACAGCTGCTTTCTCGCTGATGCAACAGGCTAGGGGAGAAAAGTGGCAAAACCGAACCCAGGTTGCATCCTCTACTGGTTTTGCATCGTAGGCTCCTGAACAGAAAAGCAATGATTGACATGAGCATTTAAAAATCATGTTTGGTACAGGACTGGAGAAGAAAGCAGTCCTACACTGAGAAGGATGCTTGAGCTGGTGTTTTTTTCTCCCTAAGCAGCACTTGGTTTCTCAGTGCTTTAGCAAGAGCTGCTGTAGTGTGTGCTGCATAGGATCTCTGCTCCGGGATCTCAGAAAGCACAGGGTTCACTGGCTGGCTGCACTTGCCAGCGTGACACCAGCAACCACAGTCTAAATACTGCAGGAGAGGCAAGCAAAACCATAGTGTTGATCCTCCCTACTCCATGCTTTTTGTTTGCCTGCTTTCAACTGCACACTGTGTACACATTAACCAGTTATTTGCCAGCTCTCTCCCTCCACTGTTAGCAGTTACTCTTCACACATTCTGTGCATATTTCTTTTTTCTAAGCTTCTCTCTTTTCTCTTGTGTCACAGGTCTCTGAATGCTCTTGTCGTAGTAACTAGGTAGAATAACAGCTAACCTCTGCTGGGGTTGGAGAGAGAGCGATCTATATTTACAAAAATCCCCTAAATAAAGGGGAGCAAAACCATGAAGTAAAAGTTCTAGAATGCCCCAAATCAGTTTGCATTTATATAGATAGTACAAGGAGGCAATCAGCCCACCTAGATGTATGCACATGCATCTGTGTTGAGCTCTTGACTCTGGATTATCTCTCTAAGCAGCAATGCTGTTGTTGCGGCTCGATAGCCTGTGTTATATACCTGCTCCAGGGCAAAATCAGTCACACCCTGGAAGTATTTCTTCTGTCCAAGGACTAGAGAGGAAGTTCAGATGTGGTATCTCAGCTGCCATCCTCTACAGTCGTTGGGCTGAATCCCACCCTACCTGCTGGAGCAGCAATGGAAAGAACAAGTTTGGGGGTTTTTTTGTTCTTCGCCAGAAGAAACCAAAAGTTCAGATTTGTAGTGGGACTTTGATCCGCTCCAAAAGCTTACAACCTGGGCCCAGAATTCCTCAGATAAATTGCTTCAGTATCTCCTAGCAGGCTGGTGGCAAGGCTGTCCTCTCTTGTTGAGGCTACAAGGCATGCAAAAAAGGAATCCAAGAGCTGCACGGGGAAATCAGAACAAGCGAGTGGAAATATTACTCTCCAGCTCAAGGAGGAAGAAAATCCTTCCAGGTCTGTGGCTCTCACTGCCCTTTCTGCGCAGTGAGACAGTGTTAGGAGCTATGTAGAAGGTGGCCTCATGCAGCAAGGTCTGTGGAGTGCATGGAAAACCTCTCAGGTTGAGTAGTTATCAAACCCAGATCTCCCACTTCCTAGTCAACTTCAAAAGTAATATATCAAAGGCACTTGCCCCCACATTTCCAGTCTGCTCCTCCTCCCAACTTTTGTTACAGCGGCTGCTCTTGCTGTAACACGGGTTGCACTGCCGTTGGCGAGATGCGTGCATCCTCCAGCGGGCGCAAGCGCCAAGATTGATGCTCAATCTGTGCATCCTAAATGGCCTTGCAAACCTGACACGGGTGCTAAAAGCTCAGTTCAGTTTTTTAATATTTAAGTAACTTCACTGGGAAAACTTAGGCAATGACAGCCATGCAGGTTGCCGTACTAGGTTTGGAAAGAGAAAGGATTTGTGGATTGTTCCCTTTGGCTTACGCGGATCTGACCTCAGTCTAGATTTTTCTTTAGACACCCACTGTCTTTGACAGAGCTGGGCCTAAGGCAACAGTGACAACTTGTCTCTCTCGTCGCAACCAGAGAGAGACAAATAATTCAACAAGTGGGTCTAACAACATAAACAACATATTAGTCTTGCACGTACAGTGTAGAAACAGTGGAGTTCTCGTCTTGCTTCCTGTTTTCTTCCGATGCATGATTTCATCAACTTCATCATCATGCACGGGGTAATTCTGTTACTATGGTAAACAATTTATCTCTCTCACTTTATTAATAGTCATTCCAAACAAGTGAAAAAAATTGAATCTACAAATTTAGATTTATGCCTTTGGCAAAGGCAGACTGTTTTGTAGATTAGCAGATATAACCGCCCTACCCGGAAAACCTTGCTATCCGAGGCTTGTGTTATGTTTGCACAGATGTTCACAAATAAATTCAGTCTGTGATTATTTTCAGATTAATGGCATCCTGCTCTATTAGAGCATTGCCAAATCATCATTTTATTGCCAGTCTTGCAAGGTTTTGTGCTTTTTTTTCTAAAGCTCCAACTCTAAAAGACATGTGATTAGCCAAAAAACTCAGTTTTCCTTTCCAAAGTCTCAAGCAAGCCTTGTCGCAAGCTTGACTCATGTTACCCTAGGGGCCCAAAGAACAGGAGTTAATCTTCACATTTTCTTAATCACTCTCAAGACTTTTAAGGGTCTGACTCATGATTTCTAATGCCTACAGTTAGCAATACTGCATATATATTACATGTGTCATATCATCCATCTGCCAGTAAGCAAAATCTTTATGAAATGTCCAATTAGTTACTACTCACACTGTTTCTAATAAGTGATTTTTTTAAAAAATGCACAAATCTCTGATGCCAAAGAAGTTAGATCACTGCAGTAGTCACTCACAGAAAGCAACAGAAAGTAAATTCCTCATTAATCTGATTAAAAACAATTAGTAAAATCTACCTCCTACTCAGTCATGCATGTGAAACCTAAACAGAACTACTTGAGATTTCTTAACTCAGCAGCCTACAAAACAGAAGGTTGTAAGGCATGAAAACTCTTACTAAATATCAGCCATGGAAGCATTTGCTGTACGGCTGTCATTAAAATACAAGTGTAACAGGCAACATGTGAAGGTTTATTCCATCTGAGGAGTCTCTCATGGCATGCTTACCAATGCCCCCAGCCCACCAGTGGAACACCATGAGCACCTTCTGCGTGGGCTGAGGGCACTTTGCAACGAGCTGCAGGTGACTTTCGTCTTTCCACCAAGACCAACACCTTTGCCAGGTCAGCCATGTGGCAGCAGATTTGTCGTATACTGTATTTCTAAGAAGCTTCTGCAAAAAGAAGGGCAGAATACCTTCTTGCTCAAAACGTGGCATGGTAGCATTTCTATGTTTAAATCAAGATTGATGGCAAAATTTGATGTTTTGATTACTCATGTTGACATTTAATCAATTTTACACTTTAGAGAAAGGCCCTCATTTACAATACTGAGCATTGAGTAACCAAGACAAAGCAGAGAGCCACATTTAAAACAGAAAACATAGAAATACATACAGTAGAACCAATTTCAGGCATATTTAAATTATCCGATAACTTGACTATATATTCGCACTATTCGATTCACCTGACTTTCATTTTGGCTCTACTTTCGAGCTTACAAATAAAATCCTATTTAACACATATCTGATGACTGTACCTCAAAATGAATCACAAAGATCTAAACACTTAAGAAAACTATGTGCAACTTGCTCTAGTCTGAGTCAGAACCATTCTCCTCCTCTCCACAAATCTCATGAGCATGTTTTTGTAATTGTCTAGACTACTAGAAAAATACAAGCAAGGAAAGACAAAAGGGAGTCAAGTAAGAAAGTACTTGGGAGATAGCTTTGTTTCAAGGACTTTAAAAACTTAATTATCAGATTGGTAATTATTAATGGCTTATAACTAAAGACTAGAGAAAGTTTAATAAATTAAACATCTACTCAACATTCACAGATCTTAGAGACACAACCGGTACACTACTGCTGTGATGGAAATGTCTGCTGTTCATTTTGCCAGGAACTAAACACATTTATCTCTACATTTCTCACTATATAAACACACTTTGTTTTCTGGCGTCGCACTGAAATATCCCCATGAACAAACATATTGTATGATTCAACACTTTAATACCTGGGTTTCTTTCCCCGAGAAGTAGATCCAGTGTCTTGCATTGATAAGAGAAAAAGTCACTCTCAATTAAAACCTTCTACCATTTCTAGCAACAAAACAGGAGAGAAATTGCTCCATTCCTTAGCAGACACTTTTAAAGGTCTGTATTAGTGCCAGGATTTATCAATTTGCATCCCACAGGTTTGTTCACTTCACATAATGAGAGCGACCACTGCCAACTGACACACAAGAGGTACATGCACTTTTTTGCCTTTTTTTTTTTTTTAAACAGATTTCTCCTTTTCATCTGTGAGCTCATGTTTATACTTCACTGATTTTATTCAGCTTGCTATAATCCTTAGCCTTAATGCAAAAAAGTCATCTGCTATATGAATTAGAAGGGGAAAATACAGAATGCATGCAATAGGGAGGATGTATTGAGTTAGATCTTAGTAAGCATCTACATCTGCCACTCATTCACTGCTGATAGTGCTTTCCCAAGGCAATATGTATTCCAGACTTTGTTTTGGGAGTTGGGGGGGGGGGAGTTGAATTGAAGTAAAAACCACCAAAAATTGAGGCAGAAAACACTGCATCAGTACCTCTGACTGCAGAAATCTAGTACCTGTATTCACTAATTTCATACAGCAAAATGATGCAGCTATACAAAAAACTGAAAATCCCTCCAAATTCATTGTTTAATAAGCAAGTGAATAAACTGACTATGTAAACACATCCATGTTGTACTGACAATGGTCAAACGCATTATGAAAGTAACATACCATCCAGACCTGTTGTTCCAGGGAACATCACTACACTGATATATCTACATAGAAAAATAAATAGGTAACTTGACTTGTTAATGCAATTAAATGCTATCACCTTATATCACAAAGGAGATTCTACAGTACACAGGACAAAAATGTATTTTTTGATGCATTTGGCAAAGTATGCTTACATTGCATTTATTTGGCATTTTCTTCTTGAATTTAGAGAGTAGAGTTTGTGCGCCCTGAAGTGCAAACTTGTTTTCCAGCCCTGTTAATAGGTCAAGAAGTTAAAAGCAATCAAACGTGCACCAGGCCAGCAGTTAAGATGTGGCTGTCTGTCCAGGAGCTGTCAGCATTGTGCTTTTGTACAGCTAACTACCAGAACAAAGGCTTGACTTGAGACTCGGGTAAGGATAATACCCATTGCTTCCTTCCCCCCTGCCCTGAAAAGCTTATTTCCACCCCAGTATACATGCTTATGGGAAACACGCTTAAGACTCCAGAGGGGAAAATGTGTAATTTTCAAGAAATGAAGGATTTAATATATACATATGTATTTTAACTCCAATAACAATCTCCCCAGTGTATTTCCCAAATGTCTTGATAACACTTTTTATGATGCAAACATGAAAAGCAGTAACAGCTTTTTATTTCCAATCAGCTTTTTATTCCCTCTTTGACTGCAGACATTCCTCTCTCAGCATAATCCAGAGCAAGTTCATCCTGCACTACTGTTTGACAAGTTCCCACTAAACATTTCAGACACAACAGCTGACCACACACACGCTGTTAGCCCACACCAAATGCCAAGTGAAACCCTAATATCTGCGTACGTTTGCTTTCAGAATGGGACATGGAACATACTTTAAATTAGGACTTGGTCACATCTGCCTCGGTCATCTCAGCAGAAGAGGATACCACGTGAAAGCCTGAGCTTTCAAACAGGAGATTGAAAAACATAGCAACGCAGCAGCAAAATGAAAGGCAACGCAACAATTCTAGATAGTGCACATGGAAGAACAGTATGGGGGTTTTTTAAGCACAACAGGTACAAAGTAAAGCCTAAAATTAGGAATAAAAACTGAAGAATATTCAAGTTACATTCTGTTAATATATTCTTTTTCAGTAATCTTTACAATCTACGTAAAGCACTTCACATAGTTTCATACTTCTGTGGCACAGTCTCAAGTTACTCCAGTACCTTGATGCTGACACAGCAGGTACCGAAATCAGGCGTATTTGTGCAGGCTGAGCATCTCGGGTGCTTGCACGGCAGCACACTTGACGTGCCACATGAGCTGCATTACTTGCTTCTAATCCTATCTGCGACTGTTCTCCTCTGCCTTCTCCCAAGAATGGTCATATTCAAAACCCTACACCACACCTCACATTGGAGCAGCCTACTCTTGAAGGCAAGTGCAAGGACTTGCCTTCAGCGGAGAGATTTACCAGTTTAAGTATGCACTATCATTACACTGGTATAGTTTCCCTAAATACACAAACCCCCCTTAATTTGGAAGCGGAGCACAGGTGAGTTATGCAAACAGCTATGCCAGCGTAAACTATTACAGCCCATTAACCTGCTTTCTGAGCTCCGCTCCTGCTCTGCAGAAGGCTGTCCGTGATGTCTGCTGGCAGACTTGCTCATGTGAACGCTCCCTACCCTGCTTCAGTCAGGTCTTCACGTTTCTTCAGCTAACCTAAGCTGTTTTGACTGAATCAGGTTAGAAACCATTGATATGAGTAGCTCTGCAAACAGCGACCAATGAATGACAAACAGCCAAATGCAGAAACCTCTTTCATCAGTTCAGATGGATATGAATCCCATCAAAAAAATCTAATCGTTCAAGGACATTCAAAGAGTTACAGATTCACGCCAACAGTATGACTATGCTATTAAGCTTCCCCTAGCCACATGAGCCCTTGAATATTCTATTCAAAGTGAATTTTGGGGGCCACACTGTTAAGTCTCTATATATTGTAAGACTAGTAAGAACTACCCTCTTACACAACCTGGTCCAAGTTTTGGCAAGTGTCTTGCACTGCTTCAGCTTTAAAAAAAAATAAAAAAATATCAGGTCTAAAAATAGGAAAGCAGTAAAAGAAGAGCGACAGTAGATGCCAAAGATGCGCATTACTGTAATTGAATACATAAACCTAAACTTTTTAAATTCAAAAGAGATAATGTCTGGGGAAGCCATGTCACTTAGAAGTGTCAAAAAGCGCAAAAGGGTGCTACTTTTGAGAACAGGTTTTTATCTGTTATGAGAGCAAGATAGTTTGTAATATTATATCCAATAGCAGCTTCAAGAGAATTTTACAAAAAAGTTTGTTCACATAAAGACTACGCTAACTGGACCTTCAGAATTCCTCCCCCCTGCCCCATCTTTTGAGAATCATCACAATGTATCAACAAGACAATACCGACAGTATCAACAACCCCTGCAGAAATTGTCATTTTAACAGTTTAACACAGTCACATAGTAAGCTTTAAATGCCGTTCATAACTCCCCTTATACTCACAGGTACCAACAGTGGAACAAAACTAGATTTGCCATATTATACACACTCTAACATTCCTGCAATAGAAAGGATTAAGGATGGAGTTTCAGGCAGTATTCCAAGATTAATCTCATTAGGTAGTCATTAGTATTTTGTTGAACTGTCTTTTTAGAAAAACAGGGTCTAAGCCTAGACATGTTTGCAAGTAGATTTTGAGGTACTTGGATTCTGCTAGAGATTCAAAACTTCTGTAATTTGAAAAAGACTAAAGCTTACAAATGGTTTTTTTTGGTACAACAGAAATGCATTTAAAAAGAGTAGTACTACTGAAAGGTAATCTTCAGAAATAACGATCACCAAATCTGCATGCATCCATGCCAAACGTTAACTAGATTAACAACCATGAAGTTTAACAGACTCTTTACAGCAGCTTTTCTAAAAAGCAGAACCTGAATTGCTAAAAGCAAGGTAACCCTCACCTTTTCAGTTCAAAAGCTTTAACACACCAGCACACTCTGAAAAGTGACAATGAATGCCAACAGTACATTTCAGATTTCCTTTGACCTCTTCGACTAAACTTGCCATTTACATTTGAAAGATGATTCCTGCTAACTACAGGTTTCTGCAGATCTGGGAGGAATGTGTTGAGTTTTGCATTACAGGCAAGTGTTCTAATGGAAGTCTTCTGAACTAGGAAGGATTAGAGAGTGATTAACGCAGTAGTCTGTGAGCCTTGAGTCCTATTTTTCTCCCAGTGCTTTTAAAAATCTGTGTCTGTCTTGACATAGCAGAGGATTCTGAAGGCCAGAGTTCTAAGTCATAGACAAGGTTCTGATGACAATCAAGACAAGAATTCTATTTCAATTACTGAGTGTGTTGTCAGATTTCTAGGAACTCCATTCTCACTGAATTCCTATTTCCAGAGCTAAAGCATTTAAAACTGTCTAAACAGACATTCTTCAAGTTTGTAGAAGAAAACCCAATGATACTGAAAGGGCTCCTCTCCCTATGTTGTCAGTGCTCCCACCTCTCATTATATGCACATTTAGCAATCTCAGAAATACTAATCAAGCACAAACAAGACATTTTAGACAGTCAAAATCACACATTTATACAGCAGCCACTGTGAACTTTATTAAGAAGTGTTTGCCAGTTAAACTGCCATCACTTTATTGACTTCTCCGCTTACTTGTAGAAAATCAGTTCTTTCATAATGGCTCTGGAAATAATTTACTGCCATGTAAATGTTGAATCACTGGCAATGTACGCTCTCCTTGGAACTCTGGCAGCCTTACCATGAAAAGAGCTATATACACCTTTGCAAAATGCAAAGTAAGCAACACATCTTTCATTCAAGCAACAAAGTCCTTCTTGAGGCAGATGTCATGCTAGCCAAACAGCAAAACCATCTTTACATTAAGCAATCTTTTCTATCGTGACAGTTCCACAAAATGAAGTGCAATTTGTGAGGAAAAAAATCCATAAGATACCAGTTATACATTTTCTTCATGTAACTGTGTAGTCAAGTCTTATTTCTCAGGCTGGAGAGGTTGAGCTAAAATGAAACACAGCATGATGATCTATCTTCATGAAAATGTCCTGTTGCTAATGCATCTGCTTTTGCCTCCTTTCCTCTTTAATTGTCCTATGCAGTCCTATGCATTAAAGTCAGAACAAGGCTTCTTCATTCATCTGGAGTCAGAGTTATATTCAATCCTCTAAGTAACTCACAATGCAGTCTATACATGTATCTGAAAAGTTCTCCATTTCTAAGTAATCCAACCATCGCAGAAGATATTTCCCTATTTTTTCAACTCCAGAAGTTGCTTTAATTCCTTTTTCATATTCATCTTGTAGCCACGTGGCAAAATAGCATTGTCATGGGCTACATATAGTAGGATTTAGTCTTTATTAAGAGCTTCAGTAGATTGCCCGAGGATTTTTAGTACTGTAGTAGGCTTCACATGCAGCTACATAAGCAGATTCTGGGAAGAAATCATCATGGTATTCCGCTAAAAACCTGAGAAGAAAGCACACCAAAAAAAGAACAGAACATAAAACATTTAAGAGAAAAGCTATTTTCAAATTAATTTTTAAGCTCAGCAAAACCACAGCCTGAGAATTAAGAATTATTATACTTTGAAATTTGGCATACAAAAGACTTGCCCTATTTTTACAAGTTTTACATAGTGAGAAACAGCCCTCCCCTATCATTCTCAAATCCAAATAGCATTAAAAAAAATTTGCTCCGGCTCAGTAAAAAAAAAAAAAAAAATAAATCCAAAAGTTGAAGCTACACTCAGAAAAGAATGCAAAGTACTATCACAGAAGAAAACAAAAAGCAAAGAGATCTTTCTGCAACTTCTGTCAGTCACCTGCTCAGCATACTCTTTTCATTTATGTCAAAACCAGGATTTTCAGTTATCACTATGTCAGTATCTTATACAAGTGGCCAATAACCATTAAGTCAAACTGTATCTTTTAAGGTAAGGAAAGCTATGATTTGTTCTTTCATGTGCCTGTGCATTTAGGGTCTCCACCCGCCATGAGTGTCTGATTTAAATATGGCTCTCAATGACAAATACTCATCTTTTGCAAAACCAGTATTTTGTCATGTCTTCCTGCTCTGCTAACATGAAACTCTTTCTTTGGTTTAGGACCGAAAATGAAAATAAACAGTGCTGCTACTAACACCAGTAACAAACAGCTAAAATGACTATAAGCTCTCTGCTCTTTCCTTTGCATACAAAGATACCAGGTATACAAATGGGGGCAAAAGGGCAAAACAGTTCTTAAACCCTGAAGTACGCAATCAAGCTGTACTTCAGAAAAAAACCACAGACCTTCAAAAATACCTGGATATTAAAGATCAGCATCAATAAACATGGCAAAACGTTAGCTACAGGTTCTCTGAGAGTAGGAAGCAACAGAAACAACAGCAGTGTCATTTGCAGAATCTGGTTTCTCTCAAGAACCACTGGCTAGGGAGATGACTTCCCTATTGGAAGCTAAAAATACCAGTTTTGCACAACCAATACTCTGGACATGGAAAGTCCAAACTAATAAAAAAAAATGTACAGGTGAATACAATAAAACCACAATGTTTATCCAACCTTACTCACAGCTACACTGCCTGAACTAGGCATGTCCTTTGATCTTGAGAGCCAAAGCATCGAAGAACATTGCCAAGATTCTCTATGTAAGGCAATCTGAATTTAATCAGGAATATATTAATTGCTGAGAGCTCATACAAAAAGGTTACAGCAAAAAGCCACATATAAATGAAAAAAGTTGATTTCCCCACCGCCACATACTTAGGCATCAAACAAGTGCTAAACTGGAGGAACAACTTGTTACATCCTACTAATTCTAGGAAAAGCAGTGAGAAATGCAAGCTTTTTTAGAAGAAATCAATGCTTCAATGTGTCACCACTTATTTAGAAGGCACTTTGTCAACTTCCTCCGTACTTGCTTATTTCATATGAGTTCTGCAATTAACAGTACAGAGGGACCTAGGGTGGTTTCTGATGTAAAACATTTCAGGTTTAAGACACCCAAGTGAACTGGCTGGACAACCAATACATATCCAGAAGATGAATCAGCAGCTTGTTTTTGTTTTTAAACATTACCTAAGGAATTGAGCAGAAAAGGCTCTGTTACATGACCAGTAACAGCATCTAATCAAGCACATAATTTCTGGCAATATTCAGCTGTGCAGATACTGCCAAAAGAGAGAAAGATCTCTCTTGTATTTAAAGCAAGGATCCAACTGGCTCTGCCACAGAATGACACCACATAAGCTATCATAATAAGTGTGTACGAACTAAGTAAATTTAAAGTTCCACACAGTCTTCATTCACACAATCCTAAGTGCATTAAATACCTTAGCATACTTTTTACTTTGAAGTATTCATACTGTGCTAGTTTCTCATTGGGTCCAACAGCAACTTCCAATTTTATTAAATAGCACAAAGCAAAAAAGATTACATAATTAAGGTTGAGAGATAATTTTAATAAAGCTGCTATGAAAACTATTTTGCTGAATGAAAAAAATTGTTTTTAATACTACACTATGTTAGTTGCATTATACCAATTTCCTATTCACAGAAATAAAGGCAAGAAATAAAAACAGCAGTGAAATATTTTCCCCTGAAAGAACAAAAGACAGTCACAATCAATGCAAACAGCTAAGCAGTAAATCCAAATTAGTTAAAACTTTGGCAAAAGAATGAACCAGAAAAACGTAGTTTTATTCTTTTCTTGAACTAAAAAAACAGGACAAATCTAAATTAAAACCACCAATATTTGATTAATACACTGTTTGAACGCCACTACTTAGTGATTTACTAGCCCTTGTCATTAAAGCCATTGACCTACTTTTCCAGGCTTACCAGGCCATAAATTGCTCTAATACTTTATAAAATGCCTTTTTTCATGAGATAGAGATACCCCTTAGAAAATAATCCAAAGAAACACAAAACCAATTCACACACTCAGATCCTTCTAATCCTCACTGAAACATGTCGTTCATTTGCACTATACACACACATTACTCTAGGACAACCACTACAAAACAGTACTAAAATTATAGCAACTTAGAAGCTAATAAATACCCGAGTCACCAACTGCTGTGACCTCTGTAGTTAGCGACAAATCACTTTCTGGGATACGTGTGGTTGGTGTGAAGCTGAGTGTGATAAGGCCTAAGACTTAACAGACTTGAGTCTAACTTTTAACATACTTAGATTGTACAAGATTAAGATGAGCCACAAATGGAATTTAATTAACAATTCTTCATTAACATGCGTTAATGACTTCAAGAGATAAACAGGGAGTAAAAACTACAGGGGCCAAGCAAATTCTTAGTGTTGCTGGCTAACATTCTGTAAAACACGCTACCAAGTGCTAGATCATACCAGGCAGTATGTTTTAAAAGAACATCATTAAAACAAAGGAACCTGTAGAGGACATTGGGTAGCTGACAGTTCCAAGAATTTTAAGGGCAAGTAATGGGAAACAGGTTCATTTTCTCTTACAAATTTCCTGACTTTTGCTTAAGATCATCAGTCATAAATGCCAGTTTGGTTCAAGCTGAAGTGACAGCTGGTGAAAATGAGAAATTTTAGCAGAGATGCTTGTGGCACAGCTACAACTAAAAAAAAAAAAAAATGCAGGCAGAATGCATGCAGTCAAATGTACATCTCTCTGTTCTTAATGTAAGAGCTGTGAAAAGCAAAATACCCCAGAGCTAGCAGATACAAATTACTTCCAGCAAAGAAGCAGGAGGAAACAGGCAAAAGAACACAAGGTCAGTTTCTGTCCCAATCCCTTGTATATCTGTATACAAAGAGCAGTGGCCCTTCTAAAGCTGCTTTCTATTCAAACTACATCGCAGTGCAGAAAGCTGGCACAGAAATATTAGGAGTCTCATAAGACTCTTAGCTACTGGATATTTCACTAATGCTTTGCTCTTGGAAGAGCTGAAATAGCACAAAGACCAATTTCACTGGCACCTGCAAGTCAAGAGCCAAGATTTAAAAATAGAGGGAGCTGTACTTAGCAAGCAGAGCCAATGTTCAGCTAGAGATCGGAAAGCACATTGCTATTTATCTATTCAGAAACTGTTTCATTACTTCTAACTTATAAATCTGATAAATTCAGTCACCTGTTGCATTATTGCCTTTTTCATTTTTGTATTTTTTACAGAGTTCATATGCATACACTTATGCAATTAAACTGCTTATAAGTAACTGAGTTTTGAGATGCACAGTCCACACAAGCATCCTGATGTAAGACTGCACACTTTTTTCTCATCATGAGTGTCGTGGTTTAACCAGGACAATGAGCATCCACAAAAAGAATACTTACACTTTACACTCCTGCTCAGAACATACACGTAACAGGACACAATGCAGCTATTTACCTCTCTACCACAAGTTCCTAGAAGAGCAACACTTCAGAAAGGACTAGAGGGGATGGAGACAAGGGAAACAGACATGTGGGCAACCTAGCTTGAAGAATTCCTATGTTCTGATCTTCAGGTGTAGCAACCCATAAGCAAGCTTACCTCAGGTGACTCCAAGCAATAGCCTCATAAGTATTCTACCATCTGGCTGAGAGTTACACAGGCAGATCTACCAGTAAGAGGCATAGAACTATCGTTATCCACGTTAAAAGGCCACTTGACATATATATGTCAGGAACATTTCTCAACAGAGTCACTGAATTAAGATGAGCTTTAAGAGCATCATCTGGTAGCAAAAACGTCCTTGTCTTGGCAGCATCAACACAACCTATTACCCGAACAGTCTCTGCATGAAAAAAAACACTCTTCTAAATGTCAGCTACCATCACATGAATAAACTCCGGGATGTCCTGAAAAGTGTGAAAATTATGAAGAAAGGAAAACCTTAATTTTAAGAAGGACAGCATCAGCCATAAGGTATAAGAATACAGAGTTAAAATGAAAAGTTTCCAGGAAGGTGACATCTTAACACACTTTCACTACAGCTCTGAGCTCTAGCAGGTAAGCAGATGCTTTGATGAGATCAGTGGCCTGGGCTAGATGCTGTTTGAAAGGCAACTGTAACGATCTATCTACAGGAATTTGCTTAAAGAGCATGATGGGTCCTGACTCTATGAGTCACCTCATCAAAAGAAATGTCATTTGCAGATTAAGCAGCTATCTCCTTCTCCAAGACTACTACTCAAATGCAGGAGTTGAAAGCTAATAGGCTTAGTTTCACACAAAAGCATATGCCACCACCTGCCCCCCACCCCCTCCAACTGATAGGCACGTCTCCACCTGCAAGGCTCTTCAGGGCAAAAGCTCACCAACAGGAAGTTCATCATAACCCCAATGCAGTCAACAGAACAAGTGAAGTGAAAAGTTTCAGATGTTTATTCTGATATCTAGTGTCTCAAGAACCATGCCAAAGGAACCAACAGGCTTGTTTGGTTGACCGGACTCTTGTCACTCATCCACATACAGAAACCAAGATCATCTTCCTTGGCCTTTAAAGACCAAGTGCAGAGAACTCTGAAGATGCCAGGTAATCAGGCTGAGTAAGTGAAAACCAAACGTGGTAACTTCTAGCAGACTTTTGGGGAAAACAGTCCCACAAGAGCTCAATACAGGAGTCCTTGGCTGGTCTTGAGGATGAAGACCTACTTTTGGCAAGGACAGCATAGATCCCAGAATCAACTCCTAGAGCTGTCTTCTAAAAAAGCTACCCTAACACTTAAAATATTTTGGGCAATCTCTCACTTTAGATGCATGATCCAAACCTCTACTATTACGATTAGGAATATGCTCCTCCTTCAAATACCCAGGCACCTGATGGTTTGGTAAGTAGAAGGAAGAGAAGCAATCCGCATGGTACAGTTTCAGGAAGTATTTTTGGCAAAGCAATCAAACCTTAGTCAAGAACAATAAGCACGCACCAGCAGATTCTGCAGACCAACCAGACAACAAAAGACTACTGAAAATAAGAACCTGGACAATACCAGGTATTCACTAAGAAGCTTTCAACATAAAGGTGCCAAAAGGTTGAGAGGACCCAAAATGGCAGTTACTTTTCTACCCATTCAATGAATACAACAAAGCCCAAATACAAAGGTAATAACACCCTAAACCAAGGCTGTTTACACTGTGCAAGTAGAATTCCTTCATTTCAAAGTCTTTCAAAACTTTTTAAAAAAAAAAAAAAGGTTCCTTTACCTTATTGTGCCTCTAAACCCACATTTGTCCATTGACACTCAGAACCCTGATTTTCTCACATTTAGGCTCCAATTCCATAAAGTTTTCTAGTATGTCATAATTGCTATGCTGCACAGGTACTTTTTGCCAAGTAACCAGTTAATCCCAAAATTGAGAGGCAAATAAAAAAGCCCTAATCAATAGAAGAAACAGTATTAGCATAGCATTCTTTGTGATCTTCCAAAAAGTGATTTTTAATCAGTTGCCATCTTGCAACTTTATTATAAAGTCACAATGAGCAGGAACTCCGTCACAAGCAACTTCACCCAAATAAAGATGTTTTCTATCCCATTCACCATGTGCAATGCTTCATTTTTTCATTTTCAGAAAGCCACTAATCTCTCATTAACTGCACATTAGCACAGACTAGTGGTCATAATTCACCACTGCAATTACATATAATAAAATTAATACACTCAAAAAACGTTGTGCTATCAAAACCAGAGATCTATTTCTTAAGGATACTTCAAACAACTTGTCATCTTTCTACATACACATTTTACTATCACAGGCCTTTAATTTGGTCACATTCTGATTTGGCTTCCTTCTCATAAAATACTTAACAGTACCAAAATACTTTTCTACCTGTGGAGCAGAGTGGTGCAATAAATACAAGCACATTGTAAAGCATCAAGAAAAAAATTATATCTAAAATGAAAGAGACAACTTACAGTATATACTGAGTTTGAAGTATCAGTGGGTTTTTAACAAAACTAAAGTCTTTGACCATTAAGAATGTAGTTTTCCATAATCTGGAATACTACACATCGGCCTCATCTAGAAAAGTGTATTAGAAATTTTAGAAGCGTTATTTTAGAAATACTTCATCACTTGCTCATTCTTCTGTATTTCACGAAAGCCAAAATACCTATGGCTTTCTGAAGTGCTGTACCATTTTGTTTTGCTTTTTTTCCTAAAACGCAAATGACATTGACTGAAATTACCTCAGTGAAGATGGGTCTTGCAGTTCTAAAAACAGACATGTTATATTCTCCTGATTTTTAAGTATCTCCTATTGGTCAACAGTCCTGAGAAGTAACCTCTCTGATTCCAAACCAGTATTCCAAGTCAAGGCTGTATTCAAATCAATGGAAACAGCAACACAAAAGCTGGCATCTTCTTGCCCATCATTTCTCACCACTTAAGCAGCCTCTGGAGGCATGCTAGGCACCTCACAATTCAGAGAAGTTGTAAAATACAGCACGTACAGCATTTAATTAAAAATAGGGCTGAAATAATGGATTCAGTTAAAAGGCAATACTTTATCTCAAAAACTATTACCAGGTAGGAAGATTTAATCTGGGGTCTTTTGCTAGTAAGAATACCAGTTAGTAGGCACCAGTTACTGTGTTAGCTTCCACTGCTTGCTCCTGAAGACTAAACTTAAATTGTAAGTGAAATTCAGTGAAACCAACTGGTGAGTTTGTCACTAACATCCATGTCAGACTTATTCTTCTGCAAGTATTATGAATTATTTCAGAGCTAACTAATTTGAAGTGAAGACTAAGAGTTTTGTACTTAGAGAAACTAATTTTCTTTACTTCTGCAAATTTTATAATTGAGAAATCAACTTTCATGTTCCGCATGAAGAAATTTCCATTACACACACTTGTAGAAAGCCGCACTAAGCACAAAGGGCGCAGCTTCTACTTAATATGAAACTTAAAAAGATGTATTTCATACATCCCTTAAAAATGTAAATTGTCTGGGGAACTGAGATCAGTCTTGTCTAGCAGCAATCTGAGGGCATGACTGGAAAATATTACCTATGTAGCATTTCAAAGTGAATTTAATGCATCTATCAAGTACTGAGTAAACTCAATAAAACAAGCTTCTAGACAAAGTGTTATATTAAATAAGTCTCAGTTTCTCAGCCCACATGAGATTAATAGTACAAATGTTAAATGAAACTGTAAATTTTAGCCATAAACTCATAATACAAAATTAAATCAGTATCTGTGCCAGAACTAAATCAGTTGTGCACCACATGAAAGTTTCATTTAAAAACACATAAACTACTTGCGCTTGGACTACTCTACCTAGAATTCAAAGAATATTCAGGAAGTTTTACTAATGTGAACAGACAGCTTCAATCCCTTGTCTGCTATTAGAAAAATAAAGAAACGGAGAGTACTTCAGCTTGTCACTCAAGAGCAACTCACTAAAAGAAATTAGGCAGTCTTAAGTAAACTGGCTGCTATCATCTAATGCACACAGACTGTGTAGGACAGTTCTCACCTTTCAAAAGGTAAGCCAGAACAGAACTGACAGTAAATATTTTTAATTAACATCCATTAATCCTTTCCTTCCCAAAAAGGAAAAGACAGAATGTGAAAATTGAAGAACTAGTACAAGATGTCACCTCAACCTCAAGTTTTCTCTTGTGATAAGAAACAGATAATGCAGAAGTATTTCTGTGATAAAAATCAAGTCTGAACAAGTTTCTAGAAAATATAATTGTTTGACCACTTTCAATGACATATGGGACAAAAAAATACCCAAATGAAACATGTCCTTTCATTTTCCCAAATGAAAAAAGTCCCATCAATACGCATGAAAAAAATCTCATAATTTGCATTGGTTTCTATGTTACCTACTTGAATACACAGTAGCCTATCTGGTAAGGAAACTAGCTTAGGAAAACTATTTATGACAAAGCTACCCGAGATCAAATGCTTCCTACAGCAGTAACTGTAACTTGGAAGCTTTTTCAGGAAGGCTCTCAATTTGACCAGTTCTGACAAAACCACAGAAACCATTTCAGCATAGAAAAGAAACACTGAGAACAGCATCAGCAAAACATACATGACACTGGCTTAGAAAGCACGTGAAAAAAACACACAGCCCTCAAACATTCTGTTGTACCAGATACGCGATATCCACACTATGCTTGCCTTGGGGGGCTCATTTTGGTTTAGCTGTAGTCTGGTCTTGAGGACTGAATGCCCCCTAGTACTGGAGCACACTTCTGGTTAAGTGTTTTCCAAAAGAAATCCAGCTTGTGTACTCAGAGCACTCTGCAATGCAACACAAAGCATCGTAAGTGGGAACTACCGAGAGATTTGCTTCAAAAGCACAGTTCTGTCTGACCTAAAAATGCTGATGTGGAAACATCTTCTAAATTTTTTTTTTTTTTTATTTCTATTTATAGATGACTATACACTTCAATGAGATGAGCAGATGAAAAAATAAGACATACGGATACTACTACTAGAACTTACAGTTTAATCACCTCCCTACTTGTATTAGGGGTGGGGGATGTGTCTCCTCCCTTCCTCTATTCTACTCCACCACAGCTCATCCATAGAATGGGTGTGAAGAAACTGCATTTAAGATGCTAAGAGCAGAGACCTGCTCTGACCAACACAGAAGAATGTGAACAGGCAGAGGTCTGATAAAAACTGATTTGACCCACAGTGAAGTTAAGCACCCTAAATAATATTCACTTCAAGCAAAAATAGGTTTTCAACAATAAGCACTAATGCTGTCCTGTTTAACTTAGAGATATATTGAATACTAACAAGGGTCTGACAAAATAGAGATGTAAAAAGGAATCAGTAAAACTTAAATGCTTCAAGAGAAAAATTTTGTATTGTAGAAACTTTGACATTTGAGCCATCTTTTACTTTCAGTAAACAATTAAAGTAAAAGCATTTTAAAGCTTTCATTTCCCTGATCTCTACCAGAACTTTTGATATGCTTGTGCCACATTATGTTACTTTTCAGTATATGGCTACTTAAGACTCTTTGACCAAAATTAAGTTAGGTGTTCCACATTTGTTCCAGATGTTTACCATTTACAACATTTTCTCCTATAAGTTTTCCTTGGCAAATTTATTTTCCACTATATTGATGCTGCACAATACAGTTCCACACTAGATATCTAGTTACCAGTATAATGTCATGCAGAGATACTAACTACAGTACCTGACAAACAAAGCTGATCATGGTGCAGGTATGACCATACTGACTCCAGCTGTGGAGCCAGTGTGGCCAGAAAGAGTTTGGGTGCCTCTACAAGCCACTGCATTGCATAACAGAGAAATCTTTCTGTTCAAAGCTCAGTTAGAACAGATTTTTCTTTAAAAAAACTACCATAATTAAAAACATGTTCTAAACCACAAGTTTCTTCCCCTGCTAATATTGATGCAACATCAAAACTCTCAGATTATGCTCTCAAAAATAACAATACAGAGTTTGTATCTCTTCATAAAACATGCTTCTTAACCAAATCACACTTGTCATTCTATACATGCTAGCAAGCAAACTTCTACACTTCAGTTCTCTATCACTGTGTTTATCAAAACCTTAAGGAGGGATTTCAGGTTCCCTTCAATTTGAACTACAGAATCAAAAATCTTCTACTAATCCTTATTCAATTTGCTATTATTAAAATCTTTTATAAATTTTATCATATTCTTGTAGTTCTAGAAAATGAACATCTTATTTTAAAAACCCTTTGTCATTCCAGGACACTTAGCTCTATGTAACAATGCAAACACTGCTGTGGTACATTGTGTCACATTACCTCAGAAACATTTCGAAGTGTTTTACTAAAGCCTTTAGGTTTTTGTCAGGAAAGCACATCTTCCCCAGTATTTCTGGTAGCTTTACTGTAAATAAGAGAAATAATGTTTACACCTGTTCTTTTACAAGCAACTTCTAATTACTTTTATCCACTACACAGAAAAGCAGAATATAAACATTTCTCCTCCCTGCAGCCTCCACTTTTCTTTGCAAGTTACTCAGTGATCTTTCAAAACCTTACTAAAAAGAAACATGCTGAGAAAGTGAATGCTGCTTGGTTTAATGATGTTTGACAGCGCATTGGAAGTAATGCTTGTTTACTTCTGTTAAATGAAGGCTTACAGAGCCAGTAAGAGATAAGCAATTTATGAACAGCCTAAGAGTTTTAAACAAATTAATACGTACACTTCTCCAAGAATAAAACTAAATGTGATAAAGCAAACAGAAAATCACATGGATATGGTCACAGAAAATAAAAAAAAAACCAAAACCAACACCACCACCCAACAAAAAGCACCCCTAAAAAAAACCAAAACCAAAAGACCAAACAAACAAACAAAACCCAAATAAAGCAATTTCGATTCAGCACAGAATTTTGCATCAGTTTACCAAACATCCGTAGCAAATGTTGAGATCCATAGATATATGAGGGAGGTGGTGGCTGATCACTTGGTGGATAATTCTCTGGCATCAATTTCCAGGACAAAACCTAAGCATAAGACATGAAAATGTTGGTTATAAAATCTTTATAGCACCATAAATAATTTAGTCGGTGCAGAACTTCAAAATCAAAGATGAAATAAGTAATATAAACAAAACCTTTTCTTACACAGCCCTACTCTGAGGTCAACGAAACTCTTAATCACTGAATCTAGGATAGTAACATAAAAATTTGTTACCTCATTCAATTCATTGTTTCTTCTCCCTTCAAAGCCAGTAAAAACTGCACTCCCCTCTTTGCTAGGAGTCAAAGTTATAGGTGAAGATGATCCACTATGGACAGGGGTTTCTTCAAACGGGAAGGAAAAACAAAACAAATTAGCAATAAGTTTTATTATCTGTTTTATGGAACTGTAAGCCATTAAACATAACTAAGGCCTGCTGCTATAATGTTTAAAGTCTTAAACACTGGAATTCAATAAATGTTATCCTAAAGCAGGCTCACAGAAAAGCAGCTCCTTGAATTCTGTTGAGAAATACAGTACCAAAGTACTAAGAATACTGCTTTGTATTTCTCCCTTCAGTATAAGCTTCAGAGATAAATAATTGATACAAAAAGTAATTAATTCCTACTTCAATCACTCAGTTCACCATCCAGATGACATTAAAAAAAAAGAACAAGACTTAAAATCTTGTTTAGAGCAATAATTTAAAGAGCAAAACCTACTTTTTTCCAGGTGCAAGAAGAGCTTTGGCATAGAAGCTGGGGTCTCAAGATGCCGTCGTTTAGGTTGCGGGGAAGCACTGCTTTCCGATAACCTGTCACAGTTAGAGCTATGGCGCGTAGAACGTCTCAGCGACTGCAGAATTTCCGGTTCAGCTTTTCGTCTTTTTGGCGTGGCTGGCTCCCCTGTTGTAGGCTGGCTGTCAGTTGACTGAGGCGTTGGTGGATTCAACAGAGGAGGACTTGGGGAAAGCTCCTCCTGATTTCTAGGAAATAAAGGCAGCTTTACAGAAGTGGAGAGATCAGGGCTCTTCTCCCAAAAGAGATCATTCTAGTTCCATAATCTTGTTAAATACTTACTCAAATGAGACAGTCTCCTCTCAATAACTACCAAAGTGATGAGGCCTCCTTTTAAATAGTTTTCCAGAAGCAGATTTATTTTCAAATTTAAAAGTTAATGAACACAAATTTACATTTCAATGTAAATTTTTGTCCCCACAAAGTTGCAGCATAACTCTACACCAGTCAGTACAACCCCCTTTTGAAGTTAACCAGACAGAAATTCAGAACCTGAATTCTGAATTCAGGCAAGCAATTCACAGAAAAGTTCAGCATTTTATCAAGACAATTTTTTAAGTCAAAGTCTGTGAGAAATCATCCTATTCTGAACACATAACCACATTCTATTGCATTTTCCTCAGGAGATAAGCAGTATTAGACTCCGTATACCCAACCTACCTGTTAGTATTTGTTGAGTTTTCTTTGATGGGAAGAAAGAATTTTGATGAAGTCACCTTCTTAAATTGAGCTTGTTCATAAGGATAGAGCAAAATTAATGGAAGTGTGAAGTCAAAGGTTATTCTCAGCCCATCTACCATCTCTTTACATAGCTCAACACTAGAGGAAAAAAAAAAAACCCAAGACATTATGAATTTCAAAGTTCCATGTCAAAATTTTTCAGTGTAGTTGTAGGAAATTCCCTTTTAATACAGATCACCAACATCTTAACTATGATACGCTGACTTCATCACTAAGTAAAGTGATTAAAAGCATACTTAAAGAAACAGTGATTGCTGTTGGTAACTTCAAACGAATACAAATTTTAAAAGTCTGCTTAAAAAGGTCAAACACAATCATACAATTATTCCATTGTATTGCTATTTACTGGATTAATAAAATCTACTTTACAGTAAATAAAGTTAGTTAGTTTTTCATGGAAGCATTATTTTGTTTTTTCCAAGTTTACTAGGCTCAAAAAAAGAAGCACCTGCCAGAAAAAGTAAGTACTTACTAGACTGAATCTCTGTCTAAAAGGCATATGCAGAATTTGATCTATAGCCTCTAAGATGTGGCTAAGGCTGTGCTTAAGAGATATCCAGTGAATCAACAAAATCAGATACATTTGCATTGGAGATCAGTTTCCAATGGCCTGCTCCTGGTAACCGAAGCACTACATTTAGAGGCTACTAGGAATTTCAGGTTTGGGCTTGTGTAAAAGACTCACGGTACTAAGCGGTGAGTAGATGTGCTGTTACAAGCAGAACCAAGAACACTGAGTCCAGCCCATCTCCAACACCTCTCACCTCTATGAAGGTATTCATCTCTCATGCCTCAAGTGCATATATATGTATGCTAACAGTAATTTGATTCTGCTACAATGACCCACGTTAGAAATTCCATACCTCCTATGACCATTCCACACCACTTGCTAAAACTATGCGCTTTTTTTTCCTGTTTTTAAAACGCTATATATAAAATGGGTCAGGGGACCACCACGTGCAGAAATTCTATCCCATCCAAGAAGGTCAATTACCTTCTGTGTTAGTGCAGTAAGGGCAATACAAAAAAGTTGTCAGCTGAATCTCTCCTACTTAACAGATCACTGAAATTATACGTAAATTCCTTATTGAAACAGCTTCATTACTGAGAAAGTCATGTAGATACATGCACCTTTAAAAATCATAATATGCATACAACCTTCTGTTTGTATTTCTGATGTCTCATCTAACTTCTTGTTTGGGAGATTATATTACAAAGTAGGAAAGTATCATTAATCTGTCAAATAATGAATGACATCAATATAAACCACGACACTCACATAGACCAAAATATTGCAAGGAACAGCATAATTATGCACTATTGAAGTAGAACATGGTAACAAAAGACAAGATTTCTCTTCATTAAAATACAAGATTTCACCCCAGCGTAGACCTAGGTAAAGAATCAGTCTCATCTAATATTGAGAATCTTTAGCATAAGAGAAAAAAAACAACCAACCAAAAAAAGCTACAATGCAAACACGCAGGGTGAACACACTGCAAACACGCAGGGTTAACACACTGCATTTGTAGCATGGTAGAAGAATATACAGCCTAGCTGAGAAAACAGCAGCTAAGATGCAACCAATTTTAATAAACAGGACCGGTGTTACTACACACATTGTTTCCCTACGTATTGACTCCAGGATTTAAGATATGTCAATTGGGGGGGGGGGGGGGGGGTGGAATCACTTGCACTTGGAGTTCTCTAGAAATGTTTACATAAAATTTTTTGTCCTTTATAAAATTTGAACCTGTTTAGTTTTACTTAAGGAATTCTCATACCAGATACTCTCTCAGTGCTCAAAAAATTCTTCACATAGACAATTGCAACACATTCTTCCAAAACAGGTCACAATATTCACAAGAACTTAATTCAGAAAAGGGGATATTGATGCTTTTGCATAATGACTTTTCAGATAACAGGGACTCTCTCGCTGATAAACAAATTGTCAGTGTTACTGTACTAGAGGTATCTGTCAAATATTTTAAGGCCCATAAACAGACATACATCACCGTATAAGTTCACAGAAGTGAACAGCCTTGAAACAGAACACAGAATCCAAGGTTATTCTTCTTGTGACAACAGAGCTGGAACAAAGATTACTTACTTCTTCTCTGGTGGCACATAATGAAGATTCATATTAGCGTGTGGAGTCATCTGATGGTGCCGAGATCTTTCATTGGCTGAAAAAGCAGCATTAATTGCAAAATGTTTCACATATGACTCCAGGATGGTTATTATATTTGTCTGACAAGGAAGCTTCACTAGCTGAAAAAGAAACAACAAATCAATGTCTTACAAAAACAATTAGTAAGTATACCAAGCTAAAACAGGAGCTTGTAATGTATTGACTAGTTTAGTAAGTCTCTATTGCATGAAGTTATTTCAGGAGTCATTAATTTGAACCCTTAAACTGCATTTTTTGATCAATCCTTTATAAACATCTGGAGAAACAAAAATATGGTCAGGTCAACAAGCTTTCTACATTTCCAGCTTCAAAAAACCAATCTGCACTGCAGAACACAATTGTGTACTGAAATGTTACATTCTTAAATATAATGACAAGTCACTGTTTTAGCTACAGAGAATTCTGCTCCCAACACTCTTTTTTACTCTTCCTTATACTAAGCTCACCTTTGCAATAAAGTTCAAAAAAACCAGGAGCTGTTATACACAAGAACTACTTTTTATGCCCTTCCCACCCCCCCCATGCACATTCATTTCATAGCTTTCACTTCATACCCGTTTTCTTCTATTAATATAGTAACAGTCTTCCTCAAGCTTCTTTTTCAAGACTTCAGGAATTTCTATGCTTATTGCTCTTTCTTCCATGTCCCTTTTTGTGTGAGTGTCTTGTTCTTCTTTCTACAACAGATCAGTGCAAGAAACAATATAAAATCAGTTGTGCTTATGAACATTAGTGAAAAAGAACTTCAATAGGCAGGGTACAATTCAACAATCAAGTTTTGTCATGAAAAAAAAAAACAAACTATAGTAAATATTTAGTAGTAGCCTTACTGTAAGCAATTTAACAATACTGCTTTGAAGTCATCTGTGAATTCATTTTTTAAAAGTTTTTTTTTTAATTTAGCATTCGCTTAAGTATTTAACACAGAATGAACAGAAATTTGTTCAGTTTTGCTGCTACAGATCACCCACACTGTAGTAGTTAGATTTCGCAGACCTTCAGAACAACTCTTTACGCTGTACTTTCTTTTCAATAATGTAGAGAAAATAACTGTTTTTTCTTGAAGTTAGTCTCCTACATTTTAAGAACAGAGTTGACATGCCCATTTCACAATAAAATACAAAAGCCAGAAAGATCCTGCTGCTATTAGGATTTGTCCAACCTGCATAGACCAGTAAAATTTTACAGCACCCAAAAATCTGGATAATCTAGGTTGCCAAGTTTTCTCCACATAAGCCTTATGTGTAGAAAGAGAAGAAAAGAAACAAATGTGTATTTTTAGATTAATATCAAAGAATTCTACAAGAATATGATGTCTCCTATAATTTTCAAAAACTCAACCACAGTGAGCACCAGGAGTAAGAAAATTATGCTTTTAATTCCATCTAAATAACCAGCTGTGGCCTGTATTTCACCTACTTCAATTTTTCTGGCATTTCAAATATAGATGTTTAAATTCTATTAAGTTAAGGAGCTCATGAACACACCATTTCTGTCCTCTCTTCTATGTCACTTTCTTCACTTTTTATTTCTTCATCTGTTCCTTCATCACTGTCATCAGAAGAAGAACTACTTATAGCTGTGTAAAAGAGATTTCACATATTTAAGTCACATTATTACATTGCAGAGGTTAAGACCAATTTCAGGCCTCAATGCAAAAAAGACCCAAAACCCCCAAAAACCCAACAAAACAACTCACAACTAGCTTGTTATATTTAATGAGGATGAATAACTCTAACTGAATTAAACACACAAGTATTATCTACAGCACACTATAAACTTCTTAAATATGTTAAGACAAGAAGTTTACAGGAAGTGTTCTTGCATCCTCTCTAATCGAAAAACACTCACTTTTAAAAGCTCCCTACATTTCTGAACGCTCACAGGTCTTTTCAATTTTTATTGGACTTTAGTTCTGAACAGGAGATTAACATACTAATAATTCAATCAGAAGGTCTGGATCTGTGCAGCAACAGTTACCAGAACATCAGTTAAGTACCAGCCAGTGTTCCTGCTGGTTTTCAAGCTACAAAGAAAAATGCTATGAAATGAAAGAGCTGGCTTGAGAGTGAAATCAGCCAGTCACCTGACAAGAAACAGACCTTTGCGCCAGGCGGACTGGGGAAAGAGACAGTCTTATTGCCCCCTAAAATATATAGAAAAACTAGCAGGGAAAGCATCTTGTTTTCTAACACCAAACAAAGAAAACTAAGGGCTTCTCGCACCTGGTAATACTACACTAAACAAAGCAGCATTAAGCTCTGAAATCACTGATCAGAATAGCTCAGTGGAAGTGACACAAGAAAAAGCCTCTGGAACACAAGAAGAAAGGAGATAATATATGCTTAGCATGAAACATAGTGCTCACTCTTCATAAGACTGCCTCCATATATTTCAAGCAGGACTGTGATACTCTCGTGTCATCCTAATAGCAAGTTACAGCATGCTCTGTACCCCCAGCTTCAAAAAGTTAAAGGCATCATGCCAGCTGTCAAAGAATGAAAACAAGCTCACAGTTTTCACTGCTCTCATCATTTTCTTCGGCAGGAAGGCTTTTTAATACAGAGTCAACACCAGGCAACCTGCAACGTCTCTTCTTTCTTCCCTTTCTTCTCCTACAGAACATAAAATGGTTCACTGAGATTTGGCTAATATTATTTAATTTGTTTATCCTAGCTAATTACATGCAAATGCACAGGAAACATATGTTTGAGTTATTTTCAATAATTAATGTTGAAATAATTTGGACAATGCTTATTTGAGAGTAGATACCTTAACGTCTGTACATTACCTCATATTCGTGTTCTCAAGCAGATCCTCAAGCCATGGCCAACCAATATTAGATTATTGCCTTTGGCTGAAAAATACTTCAGGTTTTCCTAAGTTATTTTTCAAGTACATTTCTTTGGGAAGATGTAGATCCAATACACAGGCATTTCGCAGCAGTAGTTAAGAATAACATGGTTATTAAGTGTTAAGTCATTTAGAGTGTTGTTTAATAACAGTATGTAGGTATCTACCTTAGTATGAGAAGAGTAGCTCTCTAAAACGCACTGACTATACTGAGTAGATATGTACCATCTACAGCATGAGCTTAAAGGCCAAGCTCACTTGCAGACACCTGGATGTACCTGTTTGAATCTGAAAATGAATCGCTCATTCATTTTGAGACCAAAAGGATTTCTTACATGCGAGCCACAGCCTTCCGTGCCAATTTACGCTGTAATCTGCGGTTTTCGTCTGTATCACGAAGAACATGATCTTCAGCTGCCCATCTATCCCAGCTAAGGATAGGTCAAAAGAAAATTATTAACGGCTATAAATATATGCCACTCATGATTACTAATGAATTAACACACATTAAATCTAAAAAGCACTCTTTTAGTGTCATTCAGAAGCAATACCTGTATCACAAGGTTTGCATCCTTTTGTATTCCCATGGCTTCAACTCTCATGTTGCTATCTAAAACCTCTCAAACCTTGACTTAACATGCAATAGTGTTTGTAGCACCGACACATGCTATAGATCACAAGAGACTGCACTCACGTACTAGCCTTGATAACCAGACAGTCCAGGTCTAGATTTAACATAGCATGAACTCCTTTCATTAACGGAAACCTAGGAGCCACAAATATATGCCAAAGACAGATACCTCATAAAGTTTAAACTCATGGCTATCAAACTGATCCACTGAAATTAATTGATACAGACCAACGTGAGCAAGTATACTAAAGGCATTCACAAAACCAAAAATACTCATGCAAACGTCAAACTCCTTTGATATTCTGTGCAATGCTTTTCTTTGAATAATAAAATAGAAGAAATGAAACCACACACCCAGGTTCTTACCTTCTGTTCCAACCGTTAAAATGGATCAGATATTCTGGAATCTTTCTGCCTTTCTCATCTTTTCCAACAACAATATCAACAATCTGAAAGAAATATTGAATAGCATATATTAAAAAGCTTGAGAAAAAGTGAGCTTTCCAGTATTTAGGGAATTTATGCACAAAGAAAAAAAATGTTTATTTACAGAAATGAAATATACCTATAATTTTGCTAGTAAATATTAGAAGAAGATATGGATTATACTAAATGGTCAGAAAAACTAGCTTTATTATTGAGCACTTTTAAGGTTGGGGACTGCTAACCATCTTTGTCCTGTCCTCAAATGTCCCATGCTTTCAAGACAGACAAAGGGGGATGCAAAACAATGCAGTATCACAATACGGATATGCATATATACATCTGGACTGCTAACGTTTTCTTCTGTGTGCTGTCTCTGCATGCCCTCAAAGCAGGGGACAACAGAGGTTTTTATATATATATATATAAAAACCTCAGTAACGCTGCTCTCTTGAACAACACTGAATCATAGCCACAAAACATTAAAAGGCTTTGTGAATATCTGAGCATTTGTTTTCTTCCTCTCTTTCACACATGTAAAACTGGCAAGTCTGAAAGGGCTGGCATCTCAAAAGACATGTCAGGTGGATCATTAAGAAGAGCATCAGGACTAGTAATAACAAAGGAGTCATTCTGCCTGCACTTGGACCATATATCTCCAGATGCACCCAGCTACAGTAATGCAGAACTAGCTACAGTAATGTTTTAACTTGAGAGTCCAGAATTTAATAACTATTGATGGAGTCAAGGACAGTTATGCTGGAGTTTGGGGTATGTGAAAGTAAAGAAGAAAAGGCACTGTTATTTTTTGCACTCAGGTTTTTGCACACATGACTGGCAATTAAAGCTGTTGGGGTGGTCAGAACATAGGAATACATGTACAAACAAGACAGCAGCCCAAAATATTGCAGGAAGGTAGAGTTCCTGATCAAAAGATGTTTGAAAAACACTGATCTACACAACTAGCAACCTTGCAGCAAAAAGCATGGATTTGATCGGGAATCCAGTTGCAATACCTCCCTTTTCACCCCTCTCTGTAACAAAACAGAAACAGAGCTCTGTTTGCAAGTTAGGTACAGACGACTTAGGAATGAAAAATTATCCCGTGTCCCGCTGATAACCCAAACCGATGTTATATTTACAAACGCTACGATTACTATCGCTATTCTTAAGGCCAGGCCCCGGAGAGTCGGTCACCTCTCACTGCAACACCCACGGCCCGCCACTCGCTGCTTGCTGTCCCATTTCTGTGTGCCCTCCGGTACCGCCCCGACCCTTCCGAACGGCACAAGGGCGGGCAGCAAGGGCAGGAGAGCTGGGAGGGGGATAAATCAAGCTACGCTACGAAAGTACAGGGATGAAAGTAAGATTTCAGAATTACTTTGCAGGCGTTCAGCCGGGAACGGAAGGCGGGAACCGAGTCCGACACTTCCCAGAGCCCCTCGGCGGCCTCGCTCATCTACCTGACGCGAGAGGAAGGCCCCGACGGCCCGGGCTCCACCGCCCCTTTGTCACCAGGCAGCGGGACGCCTGAGGGAAGCCGAGGGGCTCCCGCACAACCGCTACGCGCACACCCCCGGGGGGGGGGGGGGCGGAGGGCGATGACGGCGGCACAAGGACGGGGAGGAGAGACCCTGGCGGGGATGGGCACCGCCTCGCTTTGTCTCCCAGCACCGTGACGGCAGGGCGGCCGCCTCCTCGCTCCCTCCCTCCCTCCCCCCCAGACCGGCGGCCGTTCCCCGCAACAAGTGCTGCGGGCGGAGCCCCTGCCGCGACCGCTAACGGCAGCTGCGGCCGCGAGCCGGGCTCCGCCCCCCCGCGCGCGCGCGCGCTCCCTCTCTCCCTCTCTCTCCCCACCCCTCCCCTCCCGCTCGCCCGCCCGGCGCGTCTCGCCGCTGCCCCGGCGGCTGGGACGGGCGGTTTAAGGGCAGGGTTGTCGGCTCGGTCGGGTCACCTTGGCATCATAGAGGACTTTGGCTTTGGTGGGGTCGGGCTCGAAGCAGAGAACTCTCTCCCCACGGTGGAACTTAAATTTCATTCCCCGCGAGGTCATTTGCTCATCATGGCGCAAAGGAGAGGAGCCCCCGCCCCCTCCCGCGGGGAGGGGGTGGGGAGGAGGTGCTGCGGCCGGCCCCGCCCCTTTTCCCGGCTCCGCCCCTCTCCCGTCTCCTCAGGCGGAGGCGGGCGGGAAGGAAAGAAGGAGGCGGCGGGGATGTCGCGCCCGTTGTCCTTGCTCCGGGCGGGCGCTGACAGAACCGGGCTGCTCCCTCCTGTGCCCGCCCCGCTGCCGCCGGTCACGCAGGGTGGGAGGGAGGGAGGGAGCGGCGGTGAGGGGAGACGTCCCTTCGGGCGGGAAGGGCAGGCGCCCGCCCGCCGTGAGGGGACACGTCCCTCCGGGCGGGAAGGGCGGCCGCCTGCCCTGGGCTAAGGGAGCCTGGGCTGGGTGAGGTACTGGCAGGTCACCCGGCTTTGCTGACCCGCGGTGTGATGGGGAGAGTAAGTGCACCCCGAGAACAGCAGCTGGCCTTCTCTCCGTTACTGCTTCCCCTCGACATCACCACAGTTCCCATTCCTTACCCCGTTTCTTCTCCACTAGGGAAAGAACCACCCTGTACTCCCAAGACGGCTACTTATGCATCGTAACCTCCCTCAGGGCTTCTTTTCCTCTCTTGTTTTTTCAGCTTTCCTGCAAGAAAATAAACTAGAAATAAATAGGGTGTCGGACTAGAAACTCAGTTACCTAGAGTTTGATTTATCTTTCCAATGTTCAAATTCTTCGAGTCTCAAACAGGATGCAAATAGTGGAAACAAGCAAAATCAATTCACATTTTTCTTGCCCATCTACTTTATGCTGACTGGTGCTTGGAAGGGACAGGGTTTCAGTCAGGGAAGTACTGCAGTTTCCCACACCATGCGATTAAATGCTCGCTCAGGCCATTACAGTTTTGATGCCAGTTCTGCATTTCTGATTTACACGAGACCATGATCGAGCCAGGAGGCCTGGGCTTAGCCAGCCTTGTAGAAAGACCAGTTAATTTGTGATTATTTAGCATTTCTGAAGCTGCTTTTCTGTAAAAGCTGTTCAGGAGGTGGGTGACTCTAAACGGAGAGAGGCAACTGAGCATACCCTAGTCCAGTGCTAATGGGAAGAGAAGTTTAAATCCTCCTTTCTTCCAGTCTCTGAGGCTGATAGCAAAGCTGGAAACTGCCAGGAATGCCACGGGAAAGAACAGGGAGCTGCTAGTGTATTACCAGAAGGTTTCTGAAGGGAAAAGGCGATAGGGGATGCCCAGAAAACAAGATTCTGAGAAGGTGACTGCTCCCTGGGATAGGATGGACCAAGTACTCAATTTCTTTTGATTCAAAACTTACGTATTTTTTATAGTGGGGGTGGTGGGAAAAACCTGTGAACTTGCTGCTAAGACAGGGTGGAGTAAGAGAAGCCAACTGATGGAAGAGAAAGAGTGTGAGGAAATTAAAGAAGAGTTCCTGAAATTGTTCAGAGCTTACCCTGCTTAGGTTAAGAAACAGGCTACAAAAACATATGGGTGCAATGTCAATTGCAGAAACTGTTACTGAAGTTCCTTTTTTATAAAGAACAGGGAAATGGTGCTGGACACTTGCAGAACAAAGCTGCTTCCGAGGGACTACCATGCTTTAAAAAATGGAAGAAAAAAAAAAGCAGAGGAAAGAGAACAACAAAGCTGTGCTTGCGTCCCTGCCTCCAACCTGGTGTTAAGAGTACTCATGCAATTTCTGCACAATTTCTGCACAAACAGCCTTATGTACTTCCACGCTGCCTCCCAGACTCCCCCTTCCTCTTCCTCCCCACTTGACTCCACTTCCAGACTCCCCCTTCCTCTTCCTCCCCACTGGCCTCCACTTCCAGACTCTGCTTCTCGTTCGTCTCGTCTCAGCCTCTCCTAGTTCACCCCTGCCCACCTTCATGGCTCCCACCCAAGCTACTCCTCAAGCCTTTTTGACTCAGATTTCTTCTCACGTAGGTTTCCTCACACAGATGTACAGCTCTCTCCCATAGTGTTTGAGGTCCATTTGTTGCCGTCTCCTCTCTCCCTGCTCCCGCACTCAGATACGTGCACATGTGCATCTGCCCTTATCTCCCTGAGCCACCTTGCCATAGATGATCCTTGCCAGCAGATCGTGGCCTTGCCAGATCTCCCACCAAGGCTCCTGCTCCAGCAGGATTTTTAAAAACCTCTGTGTGGGCTGCGCTTAACTAAGATCCACCCAGAGGGAGCCCTGAGAGCAGAAAGGCTGGCACGTTTATGAAAAACCGGCCCTGTGAGAGTGCTACCCAGGCAACGTGTAGGTCTACCAGGAGATTAAATGCAGGACATGGATTTTTCAAAGGTACCGAGTTCTCCATAGCAAGGACTGCCAAATGCCTGAGCAAAACCAAAAAAAGAAGAGCAACAGCCACTTGAAAAATGGTAGCTGTGCACATGCATGTACATACTGCCAGTGCAACACCTGTGATGAGTTGTACCTGCCACGTAGCGCATATAAACAAAAGGTCCAGTGCCAGATACATCAGATTTAGCCAAGCTTGAAATATAGTTCCTCGCTTGTATCCAGCAAGTCTGCTACAAGAAGAAATCAAAGGCAGCGGGGCTCTGTCAGGCGCAGCATCTTTAGGTTCAACGTCCCAAATGCTGAGGAACAGGGAGAGGGGTGAGGAGCGACCGGCAGCAGGGCTTGTTCAACGTTGCTGAACCAGACGAGCTGACCCGCCGCATATTTTGAAGAGATTCCCAGGACACTACAATCGCTTCCAGGAAAGAAAAGCGGTTTTACAGCTCCTCAGGGAGACAGAGCGGCCCGGGAGAGGAGACCCCCAGCCTGCTGTCAAGCTCCCCCCGCCTGAAGCGTGCCCCCCCAGATCATGAGGGCTGAGGGTTTCCCGAGGAAGCACGCCAAGTGCGTGCCTTACTGCGGCCCCCCCAAAACCACACTGCGGAGAGCTCCGCCGTCACGCAGCTTTTATTTAAACAACGCAACCACCTGCCCTTGTGGAAGGGAAAAGGAGCGGCCGCCCGCCCGCCCCTCCGCCTCACAAGATGGAGGCGGTGCGGGAGTGCAAGGCATGCTGGGAGTTGTAGTCCGCCCGCGCCCGGGTCGTTCCCTCGCCCCGCGGGGAAGAGGCGGCAGGTTGTCGCAGAGGGGGATATTTGGGGCGGTTTCCCGCTTTCTCCCTCCCTGCGCAGCGGTTTGGGGAAAAACGAGTCTTAGGCTGGCCGGGGAAGAGGGGTGCCCCCGGCAGCAGGCGGTGCCCGGGCCCGTGTGGTGAGGCGGCGGGAAGCCGGGGCTCCGGGCAGGCGGCGGCGCCGTGGGCCCCGGGCAGGCGGCGGCGCCGTGGGCCCTTGCCGGGGCCGTGGGCCCTCGCCGGGCCGTGGGCGGCCAGCGTGAGCCGTGGCGTGCGGTTGGGAAGTCACCTGTGATCCTTTGGGTTGCTGCTAGGCGAACGGGACGGAGCCTGCCTGCTCTGTGCGCGGCTTTCACTGCCGCAACGGATGTAACCTTCATTTTACCCCTGTGTCTGCTGTTACTAGGCACCAGGTTATACTGGTAACTTCTTTTCCACAACTGCAGGCAAAAAAACCAAAGTGACAGCACCTTCAAATATGCCTTCAATACCTAGATACGTTCGCGGTGTGCAAACCACACAGACTGATTTTCAAACAGTGTTAGCAGTTGAAAATCGTCAATAAAGTTTGTTCAGGTTGCCACTGAAGAGTTTCCAAGGTACTGCTGTTCAAGTTGACTATTAAGGATGTCGTGAAGGTCTTGTACATCTAGAGCACAAATAGCAAAAGTGAATTTCCAGAAGCAATTGTAGACACGTGCACACGCTTTGCTTGTAGTTAATAGTAAATTATGCAGTAATTATAGGTTGGTCTAAATCACATAAACCCGTAGGATGTAGCTGTATCTCTAAGAAGACAATTAGGTGCTTCTCAAACACTAGCAGGTCACCAGGCAAAATACACATGTTTGCAAGACACGTACTGGCTCAGGGGTTCACTACCTATTTTCATCAATGCTTGCTTTCTGTCTAGAGAAAAAAGTACTACATAAGACATAAGTGAGCCCTATGAATATGATTACGTCTCAAATGAAGAAGTCTAGAGGGAGCCTCCCCAACAAAGTCCTGGCTGAAAGGATGCCTAACGCAGTGATCAAAGATGCAATCTTCTGGCGTGTTTGAGATGTTGAGTGTAATAAACAAACAACTTTGCCTCTAAGAAAGACCAGTTCTATCAACAGCTTCTCCTGAAGTGAACAAACTGCATTATGCTAAATACTGGCTAACTGCTTGGATCAAGAAGAGGCAAGCCATTTAGCAGAGATCTGTTATATAGGGATATTTTTAATTGTTGAACTTGTAATATCCTAAAGACATACCCAGTTAGTTTGACAAGACATAATATGCATGACTGTGTTAGTTGTTGTTGTTTGAATCCTCACTGATTTTCACTATTTTGCCTGGGATCAGGCAAAATGGCAGGTATATAGTTACCTGGGTCATCTTAGCTGGTCCAGTACTTAGCCCACACACTGAATGGGAAGGCATATCAGTTGAGGGCAGTAGAGGCAAATGGTGTTTGTATGAACTCCAGCAACCACAGTGTTAGTATGCTTCTCATAAATGCTGGTGAAACTTCAGCTCAGTTACACTTAAGCAATCAATAGGGTTTTTATCCCTGCAATGAATTTTTCTTTAAAATTCCTCCTTCATTCTTTCAGGCTGGCAACCACAAGCAGAAATTTTTAAGCATTCTGAGGGTAATTTGGCTTCATGAGACTCCCATCACATTGCTCAGATTGGAATCCCTTAATATTGTGTAATTATCTTCCTAGATCTTTATTTAACAGCTGTCACCTGCACAGGTTCTGTTGTATGTTTTGTTTGTTAGGAAACAAAATTATTTGGTTTGGAGTCGATCGGGGGAAGAGAATACATTGGTTTTGGCAGAGTGACATTCTTCCTTTTTGCCCACGCAGTTTTGCACAAGTAATTACAGCCACTAGTTTTAGTATTAGCATCATGGAAATTTTCCCACTAGTATTACAGGACACTCGCAGGAAGCAGAGGATGTCTACAGTGAGCAGAGGAGGCAGTTAGAATCAAAGCACAGCTCACAGGAAATAGACAATAACCCTTTGAGATATTTTACTGCATAAAAATCTTACTGCATTGTGATGCACAGAGAATACAATGTCTGTATATTTAATGAAGTAATAGCCCAGTTGTCCTCTCCCTGAATTTAATAAAAATTAACTTTAACACCAACATAACGCTATCCTTGATTCTTTGAGGTAATCCTCAAAAAGCTGAAATGGTAAATGTTTAATAGAGGAACACTTCTCCAGTATCTCTAAATTATATAAACTAATTGCTTCATTTTATTAAGGCAAACCCTGTTCCTTTCAAATCTCCTAAAGTTAATCCCCAGTGCTTATGCTCATTTCAGCTGTTTACATTGGCTTCATAAACCTTCAGCCTAAACAGAGAAAAAGTAAGGATTCTTCCCATGAAACAGCTCTAGAGGGAAATCTAGACATCACTTAAATAAAGCGTATTTCCTGCTTCAACATAATTAAATTGTGAGACCTTAAAAACAAAAAAATCCCCACTCTAATTTACTGTAAAGCTACAGACATCTCTGGGATAAAAAAGGGCTTTGCTTCCATATGCTAAAAATGGGGAGATTATCATTACCTATGAAGGACATTCCTCCTGACGTTCTTGTTTGGGTGTCTGTTTCAAACTGAGAAGTTTCAGCCAAGGCAATTGTCACTTCCATGGACAAAGCTAACATTTGTTCTGCTCAAGGGAAAAAAAGAAAATATCTTTGCTAAGACCCTCAAGTATTTCAGCAGGATGGTGGCCTTAGTGTCACAAGTGTGCCTTCTGCCATCTCTGTGAAGGTAAAACCAGATTCTAGCAACCGGGCTATGTTTATAACACCAAATAAAACAAGTGAAGGACTGCTCTCTGACAAAGTGCCGAGACCAGGCCACATCCACCTTACAAAGCAATCGCTTCCCTTCCGTGGACCTAAGACACAACTATTAGTATACTTGTGCTTTTTTTGTTCGCTGTTTCTTTTAAGTTCATGAAAAAAAAAAAAAAAAGCTTATTGGAGTGATGTATTCGTAGTATGAAGCTGAGAACATGTACGCCATGCCTTGGGGAGTCTGGGGGTGGTGAAAAAAGGTGATGCTGGGCATGGGAAGGGGAAAGGAGGGCGGCTGATGCGGCGTGTGCTTGGTGCATGCTGCCCGCTGGAGTGGGCTGCACAAGCACCATCTCCTGGTCTGGACACTGTCTGGGACAGCACTAGTTGACATGAGCCAAACCTTTTCCAGGACACATGCTTGCAGTTAAGCATAATGGGCAATTAGCAGTCCGGTGGTGCTTAAGCTCGTTTCCAGGCCCTGTGTTTTCTAGTGCTGTAGACATAGCTTTAGAGTCCTTTGGGCAAAAACCATTATACTGCATGTGATCTGTAGAGCTGTCTTTAATTTTAGAAGGTCTCAGGACAGGGTTCCGTGGAGCAGCTTAAGAAGTTTCTGCTGCTGGTGGTTTTCTCCCCCACCACCATCAGGTATCCTGGCACAGCTGTGTATGCAGCCAGGAGGCCGATCTGAAGATGGGTTGAGACCTTATAGCTGTAGCAAAATTGAGCAGAAGCCTGGGCTGAAATACAAGCAATATATAGTAACAAACATTCTTTAAAAAAAATCAAGACTTAAATAAGTCCAGGTGGACATCCCAATTACATTTGACTTCAATATTTTTGCCTTGGTTCCTGTCTTGTAAAATTATAATAATACTTCAAGCCAGCAGGGAACTAAAGCTAAAACTTTCACACCCTTCTGGTTTAAATGGACCATGAAGCAATGATGGAGTGTGAAATGGTGCTGTCATCAAGGCATGAAGCCTGCAGGCGTCCAGGCAGCAGGCTGTACGATCCTTGGGCCTTCAGTTGTATTTGTGTTTTTATCTTCAGATTTGCCCTTCAGTGGCCCAAGACTGTTGGAAGACTCTGCGCACACTTACTCTGAGAGAAACTTGACCACGGTAGCAGAGTGGGGTCTGCAGAATTATTTGAGGGGGAAAAAAAAGGATGAAATATTCATAATCACAAGTAATTCAATGGGTGTTCATTGAGGTGTCACAAATGCTCAACCCCATCTGCATGGAATAAATGTAAGGAAAATATACCAAATTTTGATGTTTTCCTACAGGGTCTGTCATTATTTTATATTGCTGTGGAGGGCAAAAGATTGCAGGGGATGAAGTAGAAATAAGGTATTTATACATACCACATATCATGGAAATGGATTGCCTGTAGTAGAAAACACACTCTGGGCATTAGAACTGTGCATACTTTTCTTGGGAAAGAAATGGCTCTCTTGGAATGCAAACCTCCCTTATTCTTGGCCTTCGCACTGCGGCATCATAAATAACGCAGTAAGCTGCTGCCCCGAAGTCAGGAGCTTGGAAAGGAAAAAAGAAAATACAGACCCTATGGCTGCCTTGGTGTCCAGAGAGTTGCTGAGCGAGGCAGGGTGTAAGAGGCCATGTGCAATTGGAGTGGGGAGGGAACAGCAGGTCACTGCGGGAGAGCTAGGTGCACGGGCGTTTTGTGGCTGAGCAGAAGCAGCCTGTGCCAGACAGAGCAGAGGGCACCCCGCGCCCCCAAACTGAGGGCAAAAGCAGCCGTTTTCTGGATACGTGGAGCACGGCCGGGCCACGCAGCAGCGCACATCCCCTGGGTCAGAGTGGGTTGCTCAGGGTGTGAGGAGCACAGCCTTAGAAGTCAGCCTTTTCCATTCTGGAGTGCCCACAGCACGTAAGAGCGGTTTTTTGTTTTTTTTCTTCGTAAAGCCACTCCCTGGGTATTGATGCTTGCAGGGAGACAGTCCCTTCATGTGGTCTGCAGAAAAGTCCTCAAGTTCAGGCAGCTACAGAGACTGGGGTGAAATCCTTGACTTTTGGAGGGGACCTCGGGATGCACACATGGGTCTTGTTTTCTTCTTTAATAAGACCTCTGTAACCCCAGCAATCCTGCGCTTCTCCACCTTCCGTTTCCTATTTTAATGTTTTTGACTCTTTGCCCTCTTTCACTGTATCATTTTTTGTCCCCTGCAACCATTTGGTTTTCCTCAGGTCTTTTTCCCACCCATCTCCCGTTTTTGTGGGGTGCGTGGAGATGAAATGACATTTTGTTTTATAAAGAAATGGGCTGGTATCTCTCCCTGGCATGGAAGATCAGTGACAAGATCTACTTTTTCACCTAAACTTCTTTTTCATTCCCATTCAGCTTTCCAGATAAGATGCCTGAGAGCACCTTGTCAGGAAAGACTCGCAACAAAAGAAATTCCATGTAAACAACTTCCACTCCACCAGAGCCACAGCTTCTGGTCTCCTCTTGTAGCCCGCAGCTCCCCACACCTCCCACTCACTTGGCTGGAGCGCAGGTTCCCATTAACATTCTTTGGATGTAGGGGTTTTTGCATGACTCGGAAAGGGAAGGGTGGGCACATGCACAGGGTCAAGATTTTTCCTCGTAGCTATAAGAGTATGAATTGGCAATTCATTAAAGTAAATGGTGGCTGATACAAAAATCTGACCCTGTGCACTTGTACAAAGAGTCAGAAAAGTTGATATGAAGTATAGGTAAGTGAATTGCACCTTCTCTTGAACTACAAAAATCACCTTTTGCAAAGAGAGTCATGTCCTCATGCTGCCAGACATACTGCATACCTTCACCTGATAGCTGATACAGAAGTCTTTCTTTTCGTATGTCCATTCTTTTGCTAAGCTTTATTTTTCATGGTCATCTTATTCCAAAAAGAGGAGAAACTTTAAAAAAGAAATACCTGAGATAACAAGATACGATGGGGTCTTTTATTCACTCAGTCAGTAAGGTCACTCATCCAACACCTTCTGTTCCTCCCTTTGTTTCTGTACCCGTACACTGAACGAATCAGACAAAGCAAAGTTTTGGAAGTCAAGGTACAGAGTATCATTGAAATATGATTTAGCATTCTTGAAAGGGTTAGCTGTCTCTAGTACAACAGGATCTGGACTATACAATTCATGGAACATCAATGTAAAAATGTTACCAAGGTAACCTTTGGAAGACACAAATAACAATGCCTGCTGTAGTGAAGATATATTTCCTTGGAGCATTCTTGACAGTTTTTCATCTGACATGACGAGTACTTCTGAATTATTTCTAAACCAACTGACACTGCAAAATCCATATTTAGGAAATTGTTTCTTAACTTAATGTACTTTTATTCTTTTCATTAAAGAAAAAATGGTGGAGGTAAGGCCGATTTTGAAGTTTTAAATTCACATTTTCACATGTTTGTAATTTGTCCAGTGGTTTGATATTTTCCATGCTTTATTTGACCCCTGTGCTTTTAAGTGACCTTTTTTTTTATCATTCACAAGAGTTTCTTAGGCATATCCTGAGTTACCAGTTAGACCCTGAACATAAATTTCTGTAGTTAAAGCATTTTGGGGATGTGTATTTTCTTTTCTTGCTTGCTTGGATAAACCCAAAATAACTTTGGCTTGAAACTTGGCATGTAGTAACTTTGGAACAGAATGTCATTTTTCTGAGGGCTCAGAAAGAAAATTCTCTCTGAAATGGTGAAGCCCTCCATGCTCTTCCCCGCATGACGTGTATTTGCAAAGGAGTCCTTTAGTTTGGAGTGGTGGTCCTGGCTTCATGGGAAATAAATAACCATGAATGGCCTTTGCTATCCTCAGAGAGAGAATCTGACTAATGGCTTTTGGAAATAAGTGTAGGAAGGGGTGGAGTTCTGGGAGCAGTTACGTGTCTTTCCACATTTTCTTCCTCTCTTCCCAAGCTGAGACAAATTATTGTGGACAGACAATAGCCCTGGCTACAATTATAAAATGAAGGATATTTTTCATGAGGTAGAGGTCCGAGGTGGACTTATGAGTCGAGGACTAAGAGTGGTGAGCAGCAGATGGTGTGGGGAAGAATTTGTGGAGTCAAATCCATCTCTGTGAATTGTGCCTTTGTGGTGTGAAACCCCACCCTCTCAGTCCTTCCTGTGCTTCCAGGCTCTGAGCGACTTCGAAACCAGTTCAGAAATATAGTGCATATGTTCCCCATCCCTTCTGCCCACTTAGTCCACCCTAATTAAGTTACAAGGAAGGCTATGCAAACCAGCCTGAAAATGGGAGTGGAAAAATAAAGCTTTTGTTTTCCCCACTCTCTCATTGCCAGAGACTTTTTCCCATTTCTTAGAATACCACCCAACGTTCAATTCATAAAGTTCTCCACAATGAGCTTCCTTCAAGCTTCTCTTAATATTGTTTCACTGTGTATAAATACTACTGTGAAAAAAAGGCTAAGTGATGAGGAATGGCTGTGCAGACTGGTGGCTGGGTCCTTCCCCCGGGAGGTAGGACCTGGACCTACCCCTGCTCCAGTCACTGTTTAATTATTCACAGAGAATGAAAAGCGTTAAGAGGAAAAACTGTCAGCCTAGCCTAGTCTAGCAGCTGGTGACCACAGCGGTTCCTCAGATATGGGGAGAGGTGGATTCAGGTGTCCGAGGTAGAGAAACTGCCATAGCCCTGGTCTACCGTGCCTTAAGTGAGTTCTCTTCAATGAACTGGGAGTAACAACTCTCTTCCTCTGATAGTTCTGTGATTTTTTTCCCCGAATCAAACCTATCTAATACCTAATATTTAAATTAATTTCAGTACAACTAAAATTATTTTCCCAGTTAATGGGATTTTTTGGCTTTCTTTTCCTTTGCTCAGTTTTAGATATAAGCTTTATTATTAAACAATAATAATATAAATGTTCTCACTCTGTTTTATTAGTAAAATTCAGGGGATTGTTTACGCTAAATTAAAGCAATTACTTCTTCTTGTCCATTACTCAGGCTGCTATCACTGCTACACAGAGAATTAAAAATGTATTTTCATACTCTTTCAAGCCTTGAGTAATTCCTTTCTCAACATATTTATTTTGTGCTAAGTGAATGCATCTCTGTTCTTTCTTGTTTCTTCTGCTTCCTGGTATTAGTCGGTGTGCTCTGGACTAACCAGCCTTTCCCAGGGAAGAATGGTTCAGCTAAAGAATGCACAGTGCAATTTGTTTATTTTACCATTTGCAACTAAACAGAGGTAATGCACCCTGAAAAGAGAAAGCAGGAAAGCTTCTCAGATGGTGGGCTCACCAATGTTCTTTGGTTGTTTTGCTGGAGGCTGAAAATTCAGCAAAACACATAATTAGCCCATGTTTGAAATTCCCTGTTTTGTTGGAAATTAAGCACAAGCTAAACTCCGTTCCTCTTCAGCAAAGAGTATTAACACGTGCTGAAATATTAGTATCATCTACTTCAGTGTCTGGCTTAAACTGTGCCTAAATCTTTGAGGTTAAGACAAATTCATCTTTTAGAAAGAGAAGGCTTCTTACCTGTCCTTCTTGTCATTATATGTGTGTGCATAATTTGGAAAAATTTAGGTGGAAAACGGGCTATACATATGCCCTGGTTAATCTAGATTTACAGGAACACTTTGCTATGGGTCCGTTTAATGGACTAGTTAGACTAAAGGCAGCAGGGGATCCTCGAACCATGGGAAACAATAAAAAACTTGGCTACAGGACAAAACAAAATACAGAGGGGAAAAATGGATTTTTGCCTCATAAGAAGAAAGAGAAAGCACGGAATGATTTTCCTGTAAAGCCTATTGTTATTACCTGTCTTTTTAATAATGATTAGATCTTGAGAGAGAAAAGTGAGCTACACGCATTAAACTTGCATTGATCTAGAGCCCCTCGTAGTTGCAGGCAAGTGAGCGGACCAGTATAAACTGACATTCAGACTCGTGAGACTCGTAAAGTTTTGAGGCAGGAGCGCTTTAAATCACATTTTTATCTGCAGGCATGGCTTTTGCATTTGAGTTTAAAATGGTGCAGATACCTAAATGCCCAACTCAGCGAAATAGTTTGCAATCATCTGCTTGAAAAATAAGTGAGCTGGTAAGATACAGTAAAGGTGCTCAAGAAGTGACTGCCTGGAGTTGTGCTGCTAACCGATGGATGGCACCAATGAAATGCTTAATTCATCTTTAGCAAAAGCAAGATCTTTTCCATTGGTTCTTTTCCGTAAGCCCTGAGCACAGAGCTCTTCACACCGGTCCCAGGTGATGCCCTTCTGACCAGCAAACAGCCAGTTCCAGTGGCATCTTCCACTGACAGCATGCATCACTGTGGCTGCTGTAGGAATAAAGGGACCTGGCGTTCAAAAGGGAGGCTAAAACAAAAGCTGAGGAAAATAATGGAAGTCCTGGGATCACCAGTGTGACAACGCTGAGGGTGTCTGCTTTATCACATCCAAAGTCAAGAGGTGAGCATCATCCCTGAATACTCTACCGTTTCTCCAGGGAGCCTCTGGGGCTCTTCAGGGCAGGAGAACAGAAATGAGGATGATGCCCAGACTGGAGAGGACAGGACAGCGATGGTGATGTGGGACGCTTTTGGTGTTCTGCTTCTTTCCGCCACAGGCATCTCAAGACGCCCAGGGGTCAGAACAGCCACGCTAACAGACACAAAAGACAGCTTGAAAGGTCTTTTGCTCATTTTGTCTGCTTGGGGTTTTTTTCTGTTTGTTTTGGGGTTTGGTGGTGATAGTGGTGGTGGTGGTTTTTTATGCTAGATCTTGTGTGCTTTGCCATGAGGAAGTTTGGTGTTGCCTGCTACGTCTTGTGCTCAGCCTGCCTGTGGGCTTCAGTCCCTCACGCTTCTGTCAAGTCCAGGCATGGGCGTGCAAATCTACACCTCCATCACCTGCCCCGTTGTGCCGGCTGTGTCCTGGCACCCTCAGCAATTCATCTCACACCTCACATGGCAGCAATTTTAAGAAAGCGTGTGTAGACACAGATATAACCACTGCTTTTTTATCGGTTACGTATCTGGGTCTGCACTTGTTTTCTTAATTTCTTATTAAAAAAAAATAATTTCTGTGGTAAAGTAAAAATAGGAAGGGCCCATTTGTTCTCTCCGGCAAGTGCTTATCAGTCTTGCTTTAGTCCATACATAGTGTACTAGGGGCTGGAAAACCGAACTGAAGGTATTGAACGTATCCCCTGACATCTGATGGCCCTGTATAGGTTGCTTTCTCCTGTCCATAGGTTCAGGCACTTGTGGATACCCTGTGCTTGAACAGCATCAGGGCATATTGGCCTGGATTCCCCTGGGCTTGAGTAAGATGCAGTTTCACTGATGAGAGTAAAAAGAGTCACCTGGAATTAAATGATATGTCCCAATTAAGTCAATCACAAGGAGTGTACCCCTTCAACGAAGCTATATTTAATAGGTGCTGTACTAATTAAGTGGGGAAAGGAGAAATGCAGTCAGTATACAGTCAGTATACAGTCAGTAGGTGCTTTGGGGAGCCCAAGGCCAGGATGAAACTTGTCAAAAACAGTGGACCCCAGTCTGGGGAAAATGTGAAAATCTTCTTTGATGATGATCTTCTTGACAGCCTGCTAGAAAAAAGGAATAGATGAGATATCTTGCAGCCAACTATCAAGTGTATAAGATGTGTTATGCTTATTTTCCTTGCACGGGTCAGTTAAGAATGACTAAAGGTGGCAAACCAGAGGCCTTCAAGTTCCCAGAGGAGTAGAGGTCCTAGCCCCTGGTCCAGGTCTGCTCTTGTGATGCCCAGCATCTCAGTGCCCAGGCACCCTGGCGGGGCTGCAGGATTCTCCTTCATCAAGCATCAAACAAGGGCTGCCTTGGGAGTTTGTGACAAAACCTGCAAATCCAGGAGAGCTGCTGTTGGCCAGAATCTTCTTGGTGGGCAGCAGGGACTCATCTGAGTCTTGGGGTCGTCTCAGATTGTAACGTAGGAGAAGACCTGAGAAAGGCTGAATAATCTATGAAGTGGATCATTTCCAGCAGCCTGGAAGATTGCTCTTTCCAGTGCTGACATTGGAAAGACAGGATGTTGGGATTATAGAGATGCTAGTGGGACTAAGTGGCTCATTCCCATCCCATATTAATACGGTATTTGGCATCCAAAGGATGACATTTTGCACTAAGATTCCTGTGTGAACTAAATCACTTTACATGACACTGTTGTTTTTATATTTCTACTTAATTTATTTATTGAAGGCAGTTGTTTATATCAGACTACTCATGCAATGTCCAAACTTCTTTGGATCATGTATACTAAGCCGTTAAGCAGAATAGCCTTGGCTACTAAAAGTGGCGTAGATTTATATCTCAAACGTATCTGAGAATACCAAGGACTAGAAAAAAGTTCCTGAGAAATTTCTGAAGTACCTTTTGAAAAGGAGATACAAGAAAAATGACTTATACCTATAGAGCATCATATAAACAGAGCATAATATATAAGAAACATACAGTCTGTATATAGAGCATGAACTTAAAAATGAAGACTGAAGGACATTTTACTGATTGAGTTCCAGAAAAACTAACAGATGGGAAAAGACATGGTTATTTAAAGGCTGAGAAATGAGCACAAATACTGTTAGACTCTGACTATATTTCAGTGAATAAACAAATGCAGTCCTTACTCCACAATAACATAACACGTCATTCCAATGCTAAACACAGTCTGAGGTAAAGGAAAATGCTTCATCTGATTGTTTTACGGTCATCTCCCACATTTTAACGATACATTGAAGTGAAATCTAAGTGTGGGCAAGGAAAAAAAAATATACAGCCATTTACAATTTAAAAGAGGCTATGAATTGTTATAGTTTACTTCCAGGGACGTACTGAAGCCCATTCATCTCCTAACAGGCAAGCTGCGGGTACTGCGGTCTCAGCACCTTGCTGGGGATGCTGTCGCTGACGGTGGGCACCACAGCTCTACCCGGCGTTCCTGGCAAGAGGCCACCGCCGAGCCCCCTCCTCATGCAGGGAAGCAGGACTTAGCAGATAACCACAGCTTTCACCTGACTTTTCTGGGACTTCTCTGCAGCACTGTTTTTCTTCTTGTTGTGGGGGGTTGACCCTGGCTGGACGCCAGGTGCCCACCAAAGCCGCTCTATCGTTCCCCTCCTCAGCTGGACAGGGGAGAGAAAATATAACAAAAGGCTCATGGGTCGAGATAAGGACAGGGAGAGATCACTCAGCAGTTACCGTCATGAGCAAAACAGACTCGACTTATTAGTTTCATTTATTATCAAGCAAATCAGAGTAGGGTAATGGGAAATAAACCCCAAACTTTCCCCCCCAGAACACCTTCCCCCCATCCCTCCCTCCTTCCCACCTCAGCCCCGCTCCCGGTTCCAGGGAACAGGGGCTGGGGTCAGTCCGTCACCCCTGGTCTCTGCCGCTCCTTCCTCCTCAGGGGGAGGAGGACTCCTCCGCACTCGGTCCTGCTCCGCCGTGGGGTGTCTCCCGCGGGAGACAGTCCTCCACCAACTTCTCCAAGGTGGGTCCTTTCCCCGGGCTGCAGTCCTTCAGTCCCAGCCTGCTCCAGCACTGGCTTCCCCACAGAGCGGCAGCCATCTTGGGGGGCCTCCATCCCCCTGCTCCAGCGTGGGTTCCTCCCCAGCACACCTCCTCTGCCGCCTTCTTCACTGACCTCGGTGTCTGCAGGGTTGTTTCTCTCACATATTCTCACTCCTCTCTCCGGCTGCAGTTGCCATTGCGCAGTTTTTCCCCCCTTCTTAAATCTGTTCTCCCAGAGGCGCTAGCACCGTCGCTGATGGGCTCGGCCTTGGCCAGCAGCGGGTCCATCTTGGAGCTGGCCGGCATTGGCTCCGTCGGACACAGGGAAGCTTCTAGCAGCTTCTCACAGAAGCCACCCCACTACCAAAATCTTGCCCCACAAACCCAATACGCTTGTGCAGTGGTTAGTTTTCCTCATTACAGGAAAGCTCTGTGGACTGTTAACATGGATGCGGTAACGTGTATGAAAATGTCTTCGCTCCAGCTTGGCATTCCCTTGCCATAGCTCAGGTGCCAGGAGTTAAATGATGTTCTGCCCTAAGTTGGGTTCATACAGATGATTTCAGGGTAAAGGCGCAGCACTAAACTGATTATCAGCTTACATTTTATTTGTTAAATATTTACTGCCCACAGCTTACAGCCTCTCTGGAGACAGATGATTACATTTTCCACCCTGTTATGAAAACAAATCTTCTCTCTTCCTCAGGATGCCTTTTCCGTTTAAGCAAAATTAAATCTCTGATTTTTTGAGAGACTTGCTGTGGTTAAATCACTGGCCTATATTTCCTTCAGCAGTGATCTCAAATGAGTTTGGCAAGATAACAAAACTTTCTGTAACACACTGGTTAGTCCTCTTAATTAACAGGGCTGAATACAGCCAAAAATATAGTTTCCAAAATATTCAGCCTCAGACCAACACGGTTCTGTGTTGCTTCAGGTGTCATTTAAGCATGCTGTAATATTCCCAGGAACTCTGACTGTCTCTTTGCAGATGATGTTATTACAAATAGGACAGCATTTTTCAAATAGATAACTTCTGGTGCAAATGATTTGCAAAGGTGTCCTTGATTTTTGTGGAGGCATATGCAAACATTCTTCCTGATATTTGGCTTCCTCTATTAAAGAGACAAGTAAGGGAATGAACAGTGCTTCATATTTTAACAGCAGGAAAAAACACTTTTCTAGGATCTGTCCTTTTCATATTTCCAGGGGCAAAGTGTGCCTCTGGTACTGCTGAGAACCTCTGGACCTCTTCCTACACGAACCTCTCGAGAAACCCTGGTGCAGAGATTGCGCAAACATGTTATAGCACCAGTGTTTGGATCGCACCATGCAGAAAACTTCATCTTGTTTAATATTTCCAGCTGAGGGTGGAAAGATATCCTTCCAGCCTGGAATGATTTCTGGGGTATTAGCTAAACATTGTCAAGTTTATGGCCAAACTGAAATGTGGAAATCATGGATTAATGCCCCTTTTGTGCAACTTCTCAGCTCATTACTTAATTCTGAGAAGACGAAGGGTTCCCCTGACCACGCGTGTGTTTTCAGAGGAGACTTCAGCTGCACAACTGTGCTTGTAAGACTGAAACTTTGTATGAAATAGCTTGTTTTATTATGTGCTTAAGCTGTGGTTTGACAAGATGATTTAGGGTGTCTCGTACCTTATCTAACAGGCATGGATTGCAAAGTGCTAGACAAACTCACTCTGCTGGTTCATACTGGTTCAAAAAATGTAGGTGGGAAGTATGACTTGTCCTAGAGACTTGCATAGTCTGTCTGAATTGTTATTATATAAAGTATATGTAAGGTATTATATAAGGTATTATAACACCTTACTTTGGCTGAGGTATTGTTTGTCCTCCTGTGGCTGGCATAAAACTGACATACGTAACATATTTTACACTCTGATTCAGCGTACTGCAGAGGTGTTCACATCTGATATCATCACATTTGTGCTGCCAGGTGATCCAATAGCACAGCTTCTGTATCCATGACCATGACTTATGTCACTTCTTACAGAAGAACCTAATCAAAAAATCAGCAAAACTCCCTCTGAAGTCAGGGGGCTTTGGATCAAGTCAGTCTCTCATTTGCTTTGCTCCCTCCAGGTGGAAACAGACTGGATAACTTAATTGGTTTTAAAAGAATGCTTCATTTCCTAAGAGAACGGCTGTGACTTAATCTCATTCAGTAAAATGCTACAAAACTGACTTTCCCACAAATAAGGAGCAGTAAATTAGCTTTTAGAAAAAGCATTCTATATTTAACAGCACCACAACTTAACTAATTTTTAAACTGAGGTATCTATGGTATTTTTTTGAAAGAAATCTTCAGTGTAGTTACTGTCCTGTTCATCTATTAGCCCTGGGGAGAAGAGGGAAGGAATGTGTGATGTGGTGTGATACGTGTCATGAGATTACCCCTGGCTTGAAGATGACCTCAGCCTAAGGCAGATGGCTAAGGCATCTAACAGGAGTATCTGCTTAAGCTACAAAAATTAGACATAGTTCATATTTCTAAGGCTTCAAAATACGGGAGTGTTTCAGTATGGTTTTAGTTTTCGCCTGGCTTAATTACAATGCTCTGCTAGCACAGTGTGCTGCTGGTTTGTTTCTTTTCCTAGTAGCAAGTCTGAATGCACTCCTAGTTCTCTTGACAACGATCCCGTTCCCAAAGTCATACCCATGACAAGGGCTTGTGACTGAAGGAAAAAAATAACAGCTGCTCACAAAGCTGTGTCTCAGACCTTTCAGACCTGTCGTTTGATTCCCAAGATAGGTTTCTCTACATTGTCTTTTCAAAAGGTGGGCACGTGCCAGGCCGATCAGGGTTGGCCTTATCAAGATGGTCACGGAGACCAGGAGGTTTCAGATCGCAGGTGAGCCACGTTACCTCATCTTTCCAGATGCTCATTCACCTGCTTATACACATGCTTCTGGCTCACAGCGTGAGACACACTGAAGTAATGAAAAAAGGCTGTAGGTTGCTGTGGGAGTAGTTAACATCGGAAAAACCAGTCAGCAGATGTTTGTGGCGTTTCATATGGGTTCCTGCAGCCTCTGCTTCTCTGGAACTCGGTGCAGCCCCAGCACTCCACACCGTTAGATTGTAAGTGAGATTGCAGAGGGGATGAGTCGTTGTTTTGGCTGGGTTTTTTCTGTCCTATACCTGCTCCTGTAATGAGGCCACTGTACATACTGGGAATCCTACATGCTAGAGCATACAGTAGCAACTATGATGGCAGGAGGACTAGTTATGTCAGTCAAGTTAACTCCAAGCTATTTTTGCTTTCTGCACAGGCAGTGCTACAACAGCACAGAACTACTCGGAGTTCAGCGTTTGCTCAAGCCAGTCTTAGGCAGTGGTTTTATTACGCTGCGCACGCTGAACATGCATTTTTGCGGGGACCGGTAGTGTTTGGGAGCAGAGTGGAGAGCAACAGCAACACAGCGCATTTCTCTGGGGTAGAGAGGCTGCAGCTAATTGACTTCCAGGCATGTGAAACAAAAAGGGCTGCTTTCGGAGGAAGGGGAATTACAGCTTGCCCAACAGAAGTTACAACGATTGAGCAAAAGCAACGGGTTCGACAGAGAGTTTCTAGTTTCATTTCTTGAGCACAGGGGCCAGGGAGCCATAGACCTGAGAGCTGGAAAGTGGAAGGGGAAAAATTAAGACAGTTTCATTAGTATTATGGGCATATGGGACACACTGAAAAAGGAGATTATTGAATGATGGCAGTAGCGATTAACAAAAATTGACTGCAAAATTGAGTATCATTTGCTTCATCTGTCCTCCTTATTCCCATAGTGTATCATCTTACCTTTGAGGTTTCTATTAGGACAAGAGTATTTCTGCCTTTTCTTTGCTGATTAGAGCCATGGAGAGCCTTAAAGGTCAATTTATTTATTTATTGCAAAAACAACACCCTGTTTTTAACCAGGTCCCAAGCTGCTGAGTTAGGAGTGTCAGTGGGTGAGAAGGAAAACAAAACAGCAGCAGGAGCAGGAAAGATTTTCCTAGTTCGAGGGCCGAGTCTGGAGGGGGGCTCCAGAGCAGAGTGGAGGTGGGTGGCAGGGACGAGAGGACCAACAGAGAGGGAAAAGCAAATTCATGGCACTCAGAGGTGTGGGAAGGAAAGAGCAGGTGGGAGGACATGCAGAGCCTCGGGCAAAGGGAGAGAAGCCGAGGATTCTCCTGTAGGGAGGTGGGGGGTAGAGAGGCTCTGGCATACAACATGAGCAGGCAGTCATAAAACTGGGTGCATGGTGAAGGGCCCAGCTGTAAGGCAAGGGAAAAAAAAAGTTCACAGGGGTGTTTTTAATTGGACCCATAGTAAAAAATATTTGAAAAAGCAAGGATAGATAGACAACAGAGGAGGAAAATAGCAAACACCATAGGGACGATGTGTAAAGAATAGAAAACTCAGAAGAAAGTTTAGAATAGTTCAGATTTAATAATTAAGCCTGTATTGTAGGCCTGTATCGACAAGGAGCAAATGGTGTCCTTGAAAGGTGCCTTCTCAAATTATGTCTCTTCCTTATCAGTAAGAAATAGGGCTAGGTCTATTAACCCACTCCAGCTTTCTCTAAAAATGTTATGTTTAATCTGAAAAAAGACCCACATAATTTTTCAGAAGAACAAAAAGTCAGCTCAAACAGACTGAGAGTGCTTTTTCTTTTAATGTTTTGGTTTGCTTAAGGAGCTGAAAAATCAGCCTGAGGCTCGGCCAGAGCAGTTACAGGTACTTTGCAAGCTGCAAAAATTCACCCCCTCCCCAGGGCACACTAGAACACATCTCTTTGCAGGGCAGACTAGGAGCTCGCACAGAGTTACTTACCAGCACCGCACCATAACTCATGGACAGGACTTGGAAATGTGCCTTATTTGCATTGCTCGGCTAAGGATTCGTTCAGCACATCCCAAAGAGAATGACAAAGCGCCTTCGTACCCATGGGCTGCTGCCAAGCTGATCCCTAGGACTGCGCTGAATTACGCCGCTTTGCAGTAGGGACCCTTAAGCCAACAACAGCCATATTTCAGCAACGCGCTAACCGTGACCTCTTGCTTTCAGCAGGCACATCTCTGACGCTGGCGGGAGGCCAGGCGAGTGCCAGATAGGGCCAGCTTTGCTGATTCACATTAGCCATACATCCTCCCGCACCGGTGAAATCCTCAGCTGACCTGTGAAAGGAGGATGGATCTACCCCTAATGCTCTAACTCAGAACTCCTCAGCCTAGTTTTTATGACATTAAAATCTTAGAAAATCTTATCAGCGGTGAACCGCAGGATGGGTCTATATGGCTAAAATTGCATGTTTTCAACTTGAAAGCAAAATGAGTATCTAAATGTAATGGGAAGAAAAAAAGATTAGAATTAACAATACATCAAATTAACCATTTCAATGTATTGTCCATTGGTTGGCCAGGACTTGTTACAGTATTCCTGCTTACACTAAAAATACAAACCTTAGCTGGATGTGAGCATGCAGGCAGTTAGTGGAAAGGATGGGCGGATTCTGCATGTTCTTTCTCTTGATTTACAATACCAAACTACTGCACATGCACGCGAAGAAATACACTTGAATTCTACTTTCCACTTTGGGCAGATACTAACTCACCATTTCCATTCCAAATGTTTATTTATTTTGTTTATCTCTTTCCATCTTTTTCCCAGGATACATGGTTGTCCTCAGAAAGAATTCTCCCCCCTAAAGGTCTGCAATGTGTTAGAACTCATTTCTCCAGCCAGAAGGACAATCTGTGTAATAATTTCTGTGTTATGAAAACATAGCATCTACTAAAAATTGGTAAAAATCAAAGTACTTATTCGTTATTTTCTCTGTAGTCTGCTGGGAGATCTAAAAGCAATAAATGAAAAGACTATCAGTGCCTCAGGAGGATAATGAGAACTTTTATTGCCCAGGAAAGAAAAGTTTATATTGAAGCTTAGTGGATACCAACCCTGTGCATGTGAAGATGCATCCTGTTTTGAAACAAGACAAATATTTTTCTGATGGTGGGAAATTTTCCTGGGATACAAGAATGATGCACACCAAGAAAGCAATCAAAAGACACGGTGTCTTACCAACTGTTTGTGATCTGGTTTTCTGTCCTCACTCTTACCTAGGCTGGTCTAACAAGAGGTGCCTTGAGTTTACGTGACAAGCTCTGTGGTGCTCTGGTGAGGTCGCAGCTGCCCCCCACCAAATTTCAGACGGGGGCCGCTGTTGCAGTTAGTGGATGCAGCACATCCACAGCTACTAGTAGTGCAGCACCCGAGGTGGGTGACTTCGCGAAGGAAGATTCCCTCTCTGCCTGAGAGCTGGGAAAATTCTGATGGCTCCAAGAGACATTTCTGAATTGCAAACGTGGCTTTGAATAAAACAGACACATGCGGCCATTTATTTATTTATGCTTAGACCATGGATATTCATTTAAGACTTGAAAATGAAATTAGCTTTATATTCACATATGTGGGTTTTATGTATTTATATAAACGTAGCTTTACATTTTGGGGGAAAGAGGAGTAAAGGTAGCCACACGCAATGCTTTGGCCTCCTGTACGGCAGCTGACAGCATTAAACTTAGTCACACGCGGGTCTAATCATCGCCGCAGTTCGGACTGGGGTGACTTGGATCCAGTGCTCTCATATGCTTAGACTGGTTTGTGAGTAAAGTCCTGGCTCTGTAGCTCACACCAGAGAGGTGGACATCTGCCTCGTCCAAAAGCAACAGCTCATCAGCGCTTCACCTCCTTGGTGTTTCCGTCTCGCTGAGGGCACTGTTCATAGCGAGTAGTTTACCACCGCGTCGGGACTTGGACTTGCCAGACCTACATTAGCGGGATGCTGCCGTGGCTCTGCGGTACCCAACGCCAGGATCGGCTCATCCGCCTCTGCACCGAGCATCTGCCTTCCCCCGTAGTCACAGTGAAGCTGCTTGGTAGCCTGCCGTGCCAGTGCCACAGTCAGACACGTGCCATGGGTTCAGCTTTCTCTCCTTGGCTTCTCGTCTGCACCTCCGGGGATTTTTCGGGTGTTTCTTTTTGTATCGGTATTGGGAAGGCTTAGTATTATTCTGCTTGCAAGTCTGGATGAGAGAAATTCAGTGCAGCGTTACGGAGGCACAATACAGCCTAACTACACCAAAAGCCTGCCAAGAGTCAGCGTGTTGCGATCATGGGATGGTTGGTAAAAGTTATGTCTTGGGAAGAGCCAGGACAGTGTCCGAAGGAAACAATCCAACCATCTGGAATCACTTGTATGAGAGCCCATCATTTCTAAATCCCTAAGCACTAGATCCTACAGTCCGCGCACACCCAGAAATACGATTAGCATTGACAGGGGAAATGGCTGCATCGAAGAATCTTGACATGAAAGCTTATTTGTGTTAAATACAGATTAAAATCCAAGTTTAAAGCAGCAATCGAGCTTTTTAATTGCTCCTTTCAGCTGTGGTTTTGTAAGAAGTAGAAAATAACTGCACAAGCATCGGTTAATTTAGAAAAGTCTACTCTGAAGGGAGATTTTGCAAAATGCTAGGAATAATAAAACTGAGCCATTTTTACATTGTGCCAGAAAAAACTCCAAGTTAACAAAAAAAGTCTGGCTCCAAGCCGGACCACCAAAATAGAAACTAAGCATAGCACTACAAATATAGTCCCAGAAATTGGTTCACATCAATTTGGTTATCCTCTAAGTAAAAAAAAAAAAAGAGGAATGACTAAAAATTTCTGATTTAATAATGCTCTGAAAAATCCCACTTGTATTGCAGGCCATCTCCATTAATGTAAAAGCCAAGACTCATTTTTTTTGTTAGCACACACACCTTTATGCATTAACAAGTTGCATAGCAAGACGATTATAATGTACTTCCAAGGCTTTGCACTAAATTGAGAGAAACTTTTGTGCAAATTCCTAGGTTAATCCAATTTCCTTTCATGAAGTAAAAAGGAGCAAAAATATCTTAAAATAATTGAGATAGGAAAGGTATTGAAAAACTGTTTTATGGAAACTGCTGTTTTCCTGAGAAAAAAAAACCCAAACAGCACAACATTTCTGACGCTGCAACTTGTTAAAATAACTGCTGCTGAACATAAGGGGTCCATCTGCTGAGAAAAATTGGAGTAATTTTTAAATAGTTGCAGTAGGAGCAGTTTCACTTTAAACAAAAGGGGTTTAGAGGGGTTTTTTGGCATAATGCTGAATCTAAGGTCAGGTGGCTAAGCTTTGTTTTAGAAATACAGAAAGTAGAAGCTTCTACTGTAAAGAGCAGCACAGTGTCTCGGAGGACAAGAGACCCGACCCGACCAAACTAAACTTGAGGACGCAGAAGTTGACCTTCTCTTACCTGCTACCTAGCAGAGGTATTTAGAGACGTTGAAAGCACCTGCATCCAGAAGAAATTAGAAGGAATGCTGGGATATTTTAAAATTATGTAGGCTGGATAGTCTATCTTTAAAGGAAATGCTGAGAGATTGCAGAGGGACCTGGCAACAGTGGGACTACCCAGAACAACAGTAGGTAAAATCCAGCATACATAAAAGCGAAGTAGCATGCACAGAAGGTAAACCATGAGTGTATCTCAGAGGTAAACCATGAGTGTATCTCGGAGGGCTCTCAACAGTTTCTGCTCAGGGCATTGCCACTGACTGTCCCCTGGGAACTGGGAGTCAAGGAAAAAAGAAAAAAAAGAAAAAAAAAGAAAAAAAAAGGAAAAAGAAAAAAAAAGGAATTCCAGGACAAAGACTGGATTAGAAACTGCAATAGGAAATATCACAGTGAAGAAATATTCATAAGCCACACTCAACAATTTGACCCATACAACACATCTTTATAATTTCTGACCGTCTCTCAGTATTGACTGTCTTCAGCATAACACGCAGCGAAGTCTGACAGACTTTGCTCTTTCCTTACTGCTTGAAGGAGGCTTCCAAGCAAAGAGTCTTTCCCGAAGTTTACTGTTGACCGTGTTTTCTCCAGCCTCCCGTAGCTCCGTAGCCACAATTTCCAATGCTTACACACAAATTGGTAAAACTCAGCTTTTCTAGACATCGACTAAATTCCTGCTTCTCCCAGCCCTGGCATCGCAGGGAACCGGGGTGGTGGACTGACCCCTTCCACCCACCAAACCCCGGCAGCAGGCACGGCGGAGGGGGACGGAGGAGAAGCAGGGAGTCTATAGCCAGCCCCAAACTTCGTCCCTTTTCTGGAGTGCTGTGTAGCTACTAGTGCACGGTGTGCAGCAGGTGTGTTCCCTACTTCCCCCAAATCCTTAAAATGGACATCATAGGGGAAGGTCTTTAAATATGAAGACAACTCTCCCATCCTTAGCTATCGCAAATGGCTCACTCTTCTCCGCTGGCCCACCAGAGTAATACTGGCTTTTTTACTCTGGTCCTGCCTGTTTTCAAAGGGTGCAGCAACAGAGGGGAAGATTAGGTAAATGGCACTCTCTACAGGTTCCTGAATAACTCTAGCCTTCATCTTGAGGTCTGAAATTGCTCTCCTCTTCACAACGGCATTTCTCCCACTGACGGGGCGGGGGGAAACAAATCAGAAGAATAGATCCTTTGCTGTTTGTTCATAAAGTAATTAATCAATACCACCACTGGAAACCCGTGGTGGAACTTCACAGGCATCAAAGCAGCAATACAGAAGTTAATTTAATTGCCAGTAGTTTTGAGCAGAGCAAACTATCAGATGAAGCTGTCTAAAGCTAACATTTCCAAGCTTTCAGGTTCTTGCTTGACCAAGCCCAGCATTTGCAACACTATTTTTAAAACACTCACTACAATGAACAGGCACATGTGCTCAAGGCAGCATCCCCATCTCAGGAAAGTCACTTCTGCATTCTGAAAGAAAGGCAAAAAAATATCTTTTACTTTCTTGTGGCTTGCCAGGTTAAGCCACAGAGTCAGCCATCTCACCAGGACACATTTTGTCAAATGATTTTTTCCTCCTAGCACAGCCAAACCATCCCACGCCCATGCCACTCTGCGATGAAACACAGGGCTTGCTGTCCTAGACTGCTGGCAGCACAAGCCGTAGCAAGAAGCAGGTTTATCTTTTCTGGTCTTCCACCACTGTGAGATACAAATCGAGCTATAACCAACATTTCCCACACTAAGTTTAGTAGCATTCATTCCGCTTTTCCTACACTCACAAGGAAACATCTCTACCAGCCCTCCTCACCTTTCTGTTGCTTCGCAAGATCCTCTCGCAGCAGCTTCACACAACAAGGCGTCAAGACTGATGCTGCAGGAACACCAGAAAAAAAAACAAAAAAAAGAAGTTTCTTCGTCTCCGTGTTCCGCAGAAACTGCTCATTCAGAGACTGTGAGCCAGCAAGATGAAGAGAAGCAAAAAGGCACCATGTATCTCGGAGCCCAGCGGTTCAGCCGCTGTGAGCCAGCGCAGAACCCGGTGACCTGAGCTCTTGTTCTCGGCTTCTCCACTTTGGGAAGTGCTCCCCATTAACAGCTTCCTCGCACAAGGGGCAGGTAAAGGATATGCTTATCCAGTCCTCTCCCTTCTGGCGGGGAACAACCGAGATTACTTACACTTCCATGCAGTACAGGGCCACAAGCAACTTGTGCTGCTCTCAACAGTGCCGTAATGTGCTAAAAGTTTGCGTTTTCAGTGTTTTGAGTGGTGATAAAAAAGAACCCTAATGTTTTTAAATGCTTGCAAACAAAACTACAGAACGTTTTACGTAATCTTAACACACTGGTAAATTGTATTGTTTTCTACCTTATTTGTATTGAAAGATTCAATTTTATTCCTTTTCATTTGCATGCAATCAAAATGTTTAAAATAGAAAATGCATGTTTTAGGAAATGGTGCATAGCAGATACCACCCACTCTCCTCTCAGAAAGCATTTGCAACTGTAGCTTATGTGTTGCTATTATTTGTTGCACATTCCAGTTATACAATGAAAGTACTTTTTGCGGGGGTTTTGGTGGTGGTTTTTTTTGTTTGGTTTGGTTTTTTTTTAAGCATGGTAAGGCACAAGAAGCAGAGTAATCTTTTAAGCTCCCTCCCCGAGGGGCACAGCTCCATAACCAGTTCCATGAAGTGCCCTCACGCCTGGTGGGTCAGCATCACGGGCAGCTTCGCCTGCTGGACGGCGGTAGCGCCTCTGGGAAAAGATTTAAAAGGGGAACCTGCAGTGAGCAGGGGGTGGGATGTGAGAGCTGGAGCAGGGCCTGAGTGCGGAGTCCTCCTCCCCCTGAGGAGGAAGGAGCGGCAGAGACCAGGTGGGATGAACAGCCCCCAGCCCCCATTCCCCGTCCAGGGGACGAGGGAGAGAGAACTGGGAGTGGGGTTGAGGTGGGAAGGAGGGAGGGATGGGGGGAAGGTGTTCGAAGGTTTGGTTTTACTTCTCAGTATCCTTGTTCTGATTTGATTGGTAGTGAATTAAATTGATTTTGTTTCTTCCCCAAGTTGAGCCTGTCTCTTGCCCGTGACCATAAGTGGGGAGTGATCCCTCCCTGTCCTTGTCTCGACCCATGAGCCTGCCTTTATATTTTCTCCTCATCCCACCATGGCCAGAGGGGAGGAGTGAGCGAGCGGCTTCGTGGTGCTTTGTCACCTGCTGGGTTTAAACTATGACACACGGAAAGAAGGAAAATGAAATGCTTCTCCCCCCAACCCACAGCCCTTGCTTCAAGTCCCTCATTAGCTGCAGTCACACTGAGTGCACCACGATACACACCTGCATGCCCGGAGCAAAGGCACCCTCAGAGATTTCTCCACCTCGCACCGATCTTTATTTTATTCTTAAGAATCTGGAGTTGCTAACATTTGTAATCCTCACACCTCTGTTAAGTACTTCTATAAACTTCATTCCGCAGGTTTAAGGGGGAAAAAAACCTTTTCACTTAGCACTGCATGGATCATCCATGGGAGCATATATATATGGTAAGGAACTACCTGCATGCACGGGTGGTACTTCTTCCTTCCGAACACCAGCATGAATGACATTTGACTGTTATGGAGTGAAAACAACAGAGGAGATGAGGGAGGTATGGTGGAAGACGAATGCCAGAACACCCACGCAGAGGGTAGAAACTTTAGGCAGAGGAGATACGAACGCTTGGCCCATGTTACACACTTTGAGGAGCTGTCTTGTCTCTGTGCCAGGGACATCTATAGGGGAACACGCAGTCCAGGTCCTCTGCCACCACGTTGTCTTGTAGCTTATCAACTAAGCAGCCCCACCAACGAACACAGCACACCCGGCCCTTCCGCTGCCTGCGACTGCCTCTGCAGAACAAGCCACACGCAGTCACGGACCGAGACTTCATACAGCCTCCTAACTTCGTGTAACCTCATATTTTGGGATAATATAGGGCATCTATGGACACTTTGAACATCAGCAATGCAGATGGCACTTATAATATCTGAAGCCAGTATAAGCCATATTTCTGTTTTTAAAGACTGCCATTTTAAGTGGCAAGTGGCATTTTCTACACCCACTGATGTGGGTGCAGATACAATGCTCATATTACATGGCCCAGAAAATAAAAAAACCTGAAAACTGAACGTGATCTGAGTTTTAGACTTTGCACAGAACCAAAAAAATTAAGCTAAACAGTGACTGAGTTTTGTGGAAAGGATTTTATGGACACAAATGTTTGCAATTAAAAAATTCAAAGAAAACAGATTTTGTTTGGATGTAAACATTCCCCTGCTGCCCTGGAAATACTAACACAGCAACGCTGCACTGAGACATTGGGAAGAAGAAAGTGTTCTTTAAAGTAAAGAAAAAGCAACAACCACCAAAAAAGGTAAAAGTACTTCTTCGAATATTTCAAGTTTACAAAAGTGTAAGATATTGTAAACATGTTCCTGCTTTTTAAATCTCAGCTGCTGTTTAGCCGATTGCCCAGTAAACTGACAAACTGCAAAGATGCCAACTGGTTTTGATGAGAATTCCTAGGGAAAAAAACCCCAACCAACAAACAATAAGAAAAATAGAGTGCTGTATGCAGAAGATTACATGGATAAAAATTTATGTGCTGTATTGGGCCGGACTAATACACACTGAACTCCATGATAGGGTAAAAGTCAAACCTGAGTGCCAAAACGAGAGAGGAAAAGTAAGATCTGGCTTTAAGATCTCTCCAGCTGTTTTCAGGGACATAGGATCTTTGTAGAAAGAACTGCCAAAAGCACTCCCATAGACGTTATCAATTGTTGCGGTCCCTGTTAAGCATATGACCTAAAAAAAGGTTTGATAACTTCACTAGGCAACATTTCCACAAACATCTAGGCTGTTAGCACTGACTCACACCCCTTCCCTCAATGGTTACAACAGTCTCCGGGCTTTTGGTTTTGATTTTACCACAGGAGTGGACAGAAAGACCTGTTGCCAATGCCGCCGGCTTCTCAAAAACACAGAAGCCTTGCAGGCAGCCGGGGAGGCTCCCACGTGCGCTCCCATCCAGCAACGACAGATAAACACATACCAAATTTCTTCACGCTCGACCATACCAACCTGGCAGAACTACCCACACGGGGGTGAAAGGCTCCGCACGTTCAGACCGTCCGGTCAGACGCTGCCTGATCCCACGGCTGGCCCTCAGGACACGCTTGCTGCCTTCACCAAATTTTTATAAAGAAGAAAACAAGTTGGTGAGATGATGACAGAAAGAGGAAGGCGGGAAAGCAACGGTTTAAGCTCAAATTGGAAGTCACACTGAATAACTGACAGGATCTCAGCAGAGCTCAGAAGTAATACTTTTGTTCAACTGCAGATGCAACAGGCTACCCCACATGCAAAACGTTCTGCTCTCATCTTTCCCTTAAAGACACATCATTATACTAGTAAGGCTAAAAGAGCAGTAACATTGCCTCATTTTTTCAGATGCTCCAAATATCTCAAATCTAACTAACTGCTGCACACAGGTGGAAGTTAGAAATCCCATTTATTTGACTCTACTTTTGCTGAAGCTCGACTCTAAAACTCCCCAGCCACTTCAGCTTCACTTCAGACTCAGGTGTTTTAGTCTCACCCCTAAGTTGCAACACATTTTGTGCTGTCAGAGTCACATTGCACTGGTTTTAATTCGTTCTTTGTAATAACAATGTGTATCAATCCAGCACACGAAAAAAATCACATCTGTGGGGAAAAAAAAAAAATCCTATCTTGCTAGAAAGCCCTAAAAATAAACTTACCTGAAATTATGCCCCCAAAGTACATCTACTTAATTCTAGTCAACTGACAGAAAACAGTTTTTCCATAAGATGCTGGGGTCCTCACAAACAAATCAATTCCCACACATCTTACAAGTATTCCCAACTGGAAATTCCATCAGTCTTGGTGAAAAGCTTTGCTGCAACTTTGTACAAATGCTCAAGATTTTTTGAGAAAAGCGTAAGAATTTGCAGCAACGCTGCAGACATCCCCCCCATGCTAAGTAATAGGGCTTACAGAAATAGTATAATTCCTGCATATTACTGATTTCTGCTGCAGGTCACAGTTACTGAAAGAGTAACAGAATCATGATTCATTTCAACACTAAGCCTCTCACCGACCACATGCTCTATCTCCACACATCGCTTCTTTAAAGGGTTATCCTCAATATCTGCTTTCAGGCATCTTCGGCATCTCTGTGGTACCTGACATACCATGTAAACGACAGCAAGTTTAGCTTATAATCACCGACAGAAATCTACCCATAAATCAGAGATGAACAGAAGATATGCAATTCTCCACCACCCTTTCAACACAGCCAGCACACTGACTCAACAAGGACAAGACAACATCAGGAGCTGTAAAGGCAAAACCACGCAGTAACTAACTGCTGGAATTTGAAGACACCCGTTTGAAGTCTGACACTTTTAATGAGAAACTAACAGACAAAGAAATTTCACGCAGAAGCTTACAGCACAGCAGTGAGGGGGGAAGCACACGTGCAACAATAAACCCGAAGCCAGGATGCACAAGTACCACGCTGAAATTACTGGGTGGCTCAAGGACAGTGATGAAGGCCAAGATTATGAAGAAGGGGGAAAAAAAAAAAAAAAAAAAAAGTGTGTGCGTGGGGGGAAGTCCTACATGTCATAAAAACACCACCACTGATAATTTGAAAGGCAAGTTTCTTTATGAAAGCAGGCAGCAATTCTAAAGCAGCCACTGACACTGGAGAGCAAGGCAGAGCCCTGGCAACTGCCTACAGCAGACACAGACGACAGGGTGGTCCAACCCAGCACCAGTAGCAACCAGGAAACTGGGAGGTGACCGAGTGCCAGGAAGGGCACCAGACTGTACGAAGGCTGGAGAGAGCAACAAACAAACCCAACAAATTCTTGGCAGAAGGACTCAGCAGAGAACGTTAGGAAGTGTTTCAGACTCCAGCTGCTCCCAAACAGGACAAGAGAAACAGAACTGTCGCTGCTCTGAGGCCGTAGGTCAAGACCCGCACTTGAGCAATTTGTCAGTGGGACTGAGGAGACCAACGTCTGCTCATCCTTCCTCGCTCCACATCCCCCCCTCCCCACGCCTCCCCCCAAATCCTGCCACTATTACAGCCCTTCCTCAGGAGGAGATGCCTCCAGTGGTTCGTATGGAGCAACGATGGTGAAGAAATGCAGCACGGACCAGCGAGTAACCCAAATTCTGGTCTCTTAAGAAAGCAGGACAAGGGAAAAATGGCACAAGTGATCTGATGATGCATTAAGCTTAAGCTCCTTCTCAAAAATGAAAGGTATTTTTATAACTTGTAATTCCATCTGTAAAAGTGCTCTGTAGTCTACCATATTGAAGGCAGATACCTCAGCATTCACTGGATCAGAGTCCCAGTCTGGAGGTCATTAAAACACTGGTATTTCAGTACAGTGGCTATTTCATTTTCAGACAGATCGAGGCGTGATACCCATCGTCGTCTCAAAAACTGTCCGAGATGAATAAGCTACGACAACTACACTTACAACATTATCAAGCCATTATGCAAAATATTGAAAGCAAATTTCAAAGGCTGGTTTGTTTTCTGTCGAGAGCTAAGATTCGGTTGTGCTTTAATAACTGAACAACGGAAATATTGTAAAAGGTCAGGTGATGGAAAAAAGCGATTACAAAAGGGGAAGTGACAATATAAGAACAAGGGAGGGAAAAAAAAGGCTAAGCTTAAGAACAGCATTTATATATAAAAATTTATTTAGGTGAAGTCACAAACAGTTTAATATCAATTTACAAACACTTCATGTTATGCATATTATTGAAACTATCAAGAAAAGTAAAGGAGAGCAGATAATGGCAGCTTTTTCCTGAAACAACTAAAGGCATACCCTTACCATCATGCGCGTTACTGGATCATAGTATTACCTTGACCATACTCCCTAGTATGCAAGGGAAAAGGAAAAGAAAACAAAATACTGAGATGTAGAATGATTAAACCGTGAACCAGTGAATATGATTTTCATGAACACCAGACTACAAAGGTCTAGTCTGATGCTCAGGATGTTAAGTATTCTATGAGGATAAAAACCAAATAATAATTTAGGTCAATTATTATACTTGATCAAGAATTTTGTAATGCACTATTGGGCTAAAACTGATTTCTGGCAACGACAGCAATGGTTAATGCATTTTTCGGAGAAGAACGGAGAGGCGATATCGAGCCTCACAGAGTAATTCTGTTGACAACCTGAGTTATTATACCAAGTGTATGATACTGTTTCAAGTCAAATATACATTTATGTTGCAGATACTCTCAGTGAAATGGTAAAAATAACAGCTGTAACAAGACAAGTTATGATTTATTTTTTTTGAAACAAATATAGTACATAGGTTTTTGAAGTGTCCGGTTGTGATCTGCAAAGATCCAGGATTGCACACAAGTTTGCTCAAATGAGAAGGGTTAATCTGCGCATTAAATTGGCTTATACTTTCAAAGTAGTATTTTAGGGCAGGGTTCTCCTCCAGGAGACTGTTCCTGACCTCATTCAACCAATGTTCAATTTATTCACCTTCCTGAATCTTTGCCCTCTTTGGATAGTCTGTGACAAGTGCTGCGCTGCAGGAATTCCTGTTTTCCAGCAAACTGGCTTGCTCTGCAGGTTTGTAGTCCATTGTTACAATTGCTGATTGGGTAAAATGAATTTCCTATGTCTTCTCTAGCACAGCTTGCAACGCAACAGAAGCAGAGGTAAAAGAATGCACTAGAATACCAGAGCTCCACTTAAACACCAACGGAGTCAGGCTGTTGGCACCAATAAGAAATTCTGTATTTAACAAATCTGCAAATATTTAAGATCCAAAGTTAGTCAGTTTTATAAATAAACTCACCCACTTAGTCTGACTGCCATCCCAACTGGCCTTCTGTTTTCATGGAGTCTGGGGGGAAAAAAAAAGAAAAAGAATTGTCTGAAGTTATACACACAGACATAAATTTGCAGGAATTTCTCTCAGCTATCCTACATACGTGCCCCTTATTGCACTCAAACTAAAACTAGGGTTTCTCACTTTGTTCCTTCTGTGTAAAGCAAAGTTACAGCTCTTCACTGGCGCCTTAGAAAGGACAGCTAGCTTCAAACACGACACTTTGTTTTCCTTGACTTTGTTTTTCCTGGTTAACCTTCTGTGGAAGCGCAGAACAGAGATACAGGCACTACATCAAGCTGAAATTTAAGGAGCCTTCAAGTGCAAGGGGAAATGAAATCCAGTCAGGCTACCTAATGCTATCCCTTGAAATCATGAAAACAAGATCAGCTCAAACAAACAATCTGGAAGAAAAGGCCTTTGTAAAACACCTCCTCTTCCCCTTGACAGCATGAACGTGGAAAAGCTTAGGTTCTGGCCAAAGCTGTAAGCCCATAAAAGGCTATTCTCTTCCATTTCAAATCTCTGATTCTTTTGCCCAAATGTGAAGTCATGTCTTGCTTCTCTGAAGGAGTTTTACACAACATTATTAGAGCTTGCAAGGAGCTGGGGAGGTGCAGGGGAAACCCACAGGTCACCTCCAAGAGAGCAACATTTCCTTGCTGCTGTCTTGCCAGTATGATAAACACATACTTTGTTCTAGGCCTCATCTACATTTAACAGCTGTTCAAACCATTACTTCAGTTAATGACATTTTTCTCTTTTAAACAGTTATATTATAAGAGACTATTAGAAAGGCGGTTGAACCCACAGTGAACAACCGCACAACTTTTACTTTTGCTTTTCACCGTGCTGCTGGAGCACTATTGTTTTCACAAACATTAAACTTTTGGTATTTTTTAAGTTACTCAGTTAAAATAAACATGGTTAATTTTTCTTTACACGATTTCGGGGGGGGTGGGGGTGGGAAGGAGGAATCAATGCCACTAGTAAAAATGGACTGGGATATTTCCACGAAACCAAAGGGGATCGAGACCTCCGGCGCCTCAGCAGAAGGCAGTGCAATGCTCTGCACTGACAGGCTGGCTGCTGTGGAAGAAGTTACAAGTCTGGTTAACATGACAAGCTGGAGATCCAGTCTCGGGCGAGCTGAAAGCTATAAGCCACTGCCCATCTGATGCTCACATAACATCCGCAGCAAAACAAGAACTGAGCTGTTGTGCTTGCAAACGGAGAAACCTAAACAGAGATATCAGAAAAAGTTGCATAAATCTAGAGCGTCAACCACAGAAGGCACCAAGGCCACAACACCTGCACCAGGACCTGTTTATCTACATTACTGCGTGGTGTTTGCTCCCTTTCTTTGTTGTAGGTTGGCCCAGAGAAGTCACTTTTGATAGGTACCAAAGTCAGGACTTGGTGTGACACACCAGACGCTTCCAGATGCCCTGAAAAAGGCTCCTCCCTTTCCAGATCAGGCTAACAGGGTCGAACAATTTAGCCACTCCTCTGCGCTGGCAATCCCTGGGAAGCACAGCATCTGATGAGCTAGCAAAAACCCTTCAGGAATGCAGAGGTTCTTCCTACGGTCCTAAAAAAATTGTTTAGAAATAAATAGAGCCAATATCACAGAACCTCCCTACCATCATTCAGCTGGCAGGAAACTCAACATTCAGTGTTTTCTGTGCTGGGGATTTGAGACTCCAGCCACCAGCGTAAGCAAAAGCAGCACAACCCCTGCTACAGGCAGGCAGCCCTTTGTACCCGTGGAGCTCGCTGTCACGGCTCAGGCAGCGGCTCAGGCAGCGGCAAGGGCAGATCTGCCTCTGTGCGTTGCGGCTATACCAATTCAGTGACACTTGATGCCCACGCTGAAAGCAAAACCTTACCACACACGAAATCCTCCCTACTTCCCCTAATCACACCCACCATCTTTTCCCACAAACCAGGCCAAAATTTGTGGATTAAATCTACTGAGTCCCAAACCGGGTTAAATCTCCAAATCGCAGTGAATTTGCAAGCTGTAGCCATTCACGCTGAAGTTTATCTTTATTCACATCAATTTTTCTGGCCTCCCACGCAGCCTGCAACTACCACATGCTCCCATAGTAACAGGGGAGCCCGTACTCTTTGTTTTACATACGCATAACTATATTGCTGAGAAAGTTAATGTTTTTAAAGACAACTCAGAGGAAAGAAAACAAAGCAAACCAAAACGTTTTTCTTCTAACGCCTTGAGGAAACCACAATTCTATACCAGGGGAGGGAATTAGCGGGGCTCCTAATTTCTGGTGGCCAGAGCGATCAACGCTACAAACAATCATTTGCTGAAAGCGTGCTTTTTGGGTTTTTTTTCTCCATCAACGCCCACGCCTCCCACGGCGGGCGGCCGGCTCGGGCCTCGCCAGCGGACACCACGGCCCTATGGCTAGCACGAGCGAAGAAGGGTCGGCTTCGCGAGGCGGGAGCCGCTGACGCCCTCGAAGGGCAGCCCGGCTGCCCCCTTCTCCTCCTCCTCCCCTCCCAGGGGCCACCGCGCCGGGCCAGGGGAGCGGGGAAACGCGCCGCCGCGGCCCGTCACACCTGGCTTTTCTCCTCCTGCTTGGGACTCTGGGAGGGCGGCTGCGGCGGCGGCGGCGGGGCCGGCGAAGCCTGCGCCTCGCCGTCGGCACGCGGCTGCCTGCTGACGAGCGACTTGAGGGGTGCCATCCACTTCATCCAGAGGTCGAGGTCGACGTCGCCCCAGGGCAGCGTGGGGTCCTTGGCTGCCCGCCGCCGAAAGTCCTCGTCGTAGCTCATCCAGGAGGTGCCCCCGTAAGTGGCGTGCAGCTTGCGGATGGTGTCCAGGTACTTGAACATGGCTCCGCAGCGCGCCGGGTGCTTCTCGCACAGCACGCTGGCGTACACCAGGAAGGCCGAGACCCACTGGTCCAGCGTGTCCCCCGGGCGCGGGCCGTGCTCGGGGGCCAGCTCTGTGTGGAGCAAGGAAAAGAGATCAATGAACTCCCCCCGCCAGATCCGCTCCTTGGTGGCCTTGGCCAGCTGGTAGCCCAGCGGCCGCCGCAGCCCCACGTAGGGGGTGGCCGCCGCCGCCTCCGCCGCCGCCGCCTCGCCCTGCCCCGCCGCCGCCGCCGCCGCCGCCGGGCCCCCGGCCGCGCCGCTCGCCGCCGCCGCCGCCGCCGCCTCGGCGCAGGGGCTGGCCGCCGCCGCCGCCGCCCCCAGCGCGGCCTGCCGCTCCAGCCAGCGCGGGTTCACGTAGACGGTCCGCAGGCGCGGCGCCGACCCCGCCGCCGCCGCCGCCGCCGCCGCCCGCGCCGAGCCCTCGGCGCCGGGCTGGAGGCGCAGCACGGCCAGGGCGGCCGGCGCGCCGGAAGGAAGGTCGCTGCCCTCCCGCCGCGGGGCCGGCTGAGCCGCCGCCGGCACCTGGAGCAGCGAGGGGGCCGCCCAGGGCGGGGAGCCGCCCCTAGGCCCGGCCGCCGCCGCCAGCGCCTCTAGGCCCGGGAGGCCGAGCCGCGAACCGGGCGCCACCGCGCCGAGCACCCATCGGGTCTCGGCGAGCCCGCCGCGGTCCCGGGGGCTCCGCGACCTCCCCTCCTCCCGGCGCCCGGCGAGGGCCGTCCCCAGCGTCAGGGGGGCCGCGGTTCCGGCCCGGCGCCGACGGCGGCTCCGCCGCCTCCCACGTGGCATCGGCGCGGCGGCTGCGGGCGAGGGGCGGGGCGGGGCGGGCGCGCCGGAGGGGCGGAGCCCGGCCGCCCGGGGCGGGGCGGGGCGGGGCCGGGCCTGCCTCCCCGCCTACCGCCGCTCCGCGCCTACGGCCCCGGCCCCGCCCCCCCGCCCCGGCCCCGCCCCCCCTCGCCCCGGCCCCGCCCCCCCGCGGGGTTTGCGCGGGTCGGCGGTTCCGTGCGCGCCCTACCGCTGTCCGCAGATAAACCTATATAAAAATAATACGTGTGTGGCTGTACAGCGTGTGTACGCACACACGCGCTGCATGCACGCACCATATATGCACACTACGTATGTAAAACTACGTAGTGTATCTATACAGGCGCTAGGCTCATAACTGCACGCGCGCTACTGTGGGTAGCAGTCACTGTTGTCATTATTATTGCTTCAGCGCAGAGAACGTCTGGAGGAGTAGTGACGCTCCGCCGCCTTCCCCTTTCAGTGTAAATAAGCCTCTTTTTCCCCCTCCCAGAAAATGGCTTTTTTTCTCTAAGGGTGCTGCCACACCGGTGCAGCTGTCCTAGCTAAGCACTGAGTAGCCAATCTAGGCAAACACTCGCCAAGGCTCCTCAGCACGTCTCGGCAACTCACCTGCAGGATCCCACCCCGGGTAAGAAACAGGGGAAACGTGCAACTTTACGGGAGACGCAGCCCGACAGGCAATTTCCTTCCTAGTCACGTCAAGACTTAGCATGGCACAGCCGCACGCGTCTTACCGAGGTCACTGCCAAGACACACGGTGGCCTCTGTAAAAACAGGACGAGGCCGTTGCAGGACTTGGTCACCACCCAGGTGAAGGTCACACACCGTGGGAGCCAAGGCTGGATCATCTGGACTCCTCGCCTGGACTTAAGTTACGCACCTACTCCCCAGCTGCTTCCCCAAACGCTTCTGTGGCGCTTTCTCCTCTGGAGAAGCAGCTTTGAACGCTATGCTGGAATGCCTATAGATCACTTCCACTGTAATACAGAGAAAAGTTCTGTGAAAAAGCCTAACAGCTCTTCTGACTTCACAGAAAAAACTGGAAGAGCTAAAATTCAACTACAAGTCTTTTTGTCCAAAAAACTGAATCCCAGGAATTCCAAAATTAGGAATTCTTCTGGAAAAAAAAAAGGTAAAAGAGTAGCTTTGCTTTTCTTATGCTTAATAAATTCTGAAGAAATAGTAAGAGTAGCAAAATGGTCCTACTTCCTAATTCACCATTATTTTCAGATTTGTTCATAAGTCTGAATAGACTTTGCTTAATTCTTGAGATGAATACACACTCATTTTGATAATTATTTTTTCAATGCTATCCAAACAAGTGCAATTGTGACGAGCTGTTAAACATTTTGACTTTAAATTCTGTCCAGTATCTCCTTCTAATTCCAGATTAATGGGGCATTAATAACACCAGCAATCGTTAAAAGTACAGTAACACCATAATTTCTCTAAAATGTGCCCATGCAGCAAGCTTGCTAGTAAGACAGGTGACACACATTTATATGATATCTCTGAAAATTTCAACCACGCTTCTGTTGATGCAGCCCAGGGTGCTGTTAGCCTTCCTCCCTGCGTGGGCTCTCTCCTGGCTCACGTTTGGTCGATTGGCCATGGGGGGACCTGGGTCCTTCCCATCGGAGCTGCACCCCAGCCTGTCAGTGCCTAGCCCACAGAAATGCAGGGGGTTAGTCCACACACAGTGCGTTTGTCCTCGCTGGCTTTCATTAAGATTTCTGTTTTCCCATTCATCCAGCCTATCCAGGCCCCTCTGAACAGCAGCCCCGTCCTGGGGTGCATTGACTGTACGCCTTAATTTGATGTTGTCTGCAAATTGGATGAGAGTGCACTCTGCCTCCTCCTCCAGGCTACTGATACAGATATTAAACAGGACAGGTCTCAAAACAGACTTCTGAAGAACTTCACTTGTAACCAGCTTCCAGGTAAAGTATAAACCATGAATCACTATGATCCAATCGTTTTTTCCCTCACCTAACTGTCCCAACAAGGAAGCTGTAGGAGAGTGTGCTGAAAGCTTCCTATCCACTGCTCTCCCATCACCCATGGATCAAGGCAGGTGATCGGGTTGGTCAGTGTCGTGGTTTCAGCCCAGCTGGTAACAAAGCACCATGAAGCCGCTCGCTCACTCCTCCCCCCCCAGCCATGGTGGGGTGAGGAGAAAATACGAAGGCAGGCTCGTGGGTCAAGACAAGGACAGGGAGAGATCACTCCCCACTTACGGGCACGGGCAAAAGACAGGCTCCACTTGGGGAAGAAATGAAATCAATTTCATTTACTACCAATCAGATCAAAACAAGGATAATGAGGAGTAAAACCCCAAGCTGAGAACGCCTTCCCCCCATCCCTCCCTCCTTCCCACCTCAGCCCCACTCCCGGTTCTCTCCCCCTCCTTCCCCCGGCGGCGCAGGGGAACAGGGGCTGGGGTCAGTCCGTCATACCTGGTCTCTGCCGCTCCTTCCTCCTCAGGGGGAGGAGGACTCCGCACTTGGCCCCTGCTCTGCTGTGGGCTGTCTCCCACGGGAGACAGTCCTCCACCAACTTCTCCAATGTGGGTCCTTTCTCTGGGCTGCAGTCCTTCAGTCCCAGCCTGCTCCAGCGTGGGCTTTCCCACAGAGTCCCGGCCATCTTGGGGGGCATCCCCTCCTCCCCTGCTCCTCCTCCCCTCCTTCCTCACTGACCTCGGTACACGCAGAGGGGTTCCTCTCCCATTCCAATCCCCCAATTCACTGGGAATTCCCCTTCTTCACTCTGTTCTCCCAGAGGACCTACCACTGTCGCTGAGGGGCTCGGTGTGGGCCAGAGGTGGGTCCGGCTTGGAGCTGGAGGAGCTTCCAGCAGCTTCTCACAGGAGACACCACTGCAGCCCCTACCTTGCTACCAAAACCCCGCCATACAAACCCAAACCAGTCAGGCACAATTTACCCTTGGTGAACCCATGCTGGGTCTTTCCAGTCACCTTTTTCCCCCTCTATATGCCCAGAAATGGCTTCCAGGAGAACTTGAATTTGTGATTTTCCCAAAGAGCTCAGCAGCCTGTTGCTCCTTGGATCGTCCTTGCTCTTTTAGAAGATAAGGGACAACATTTAGCCTTTCTCAGCCATTAGGTACCTCTCCAAATCTCCATGAGCTTTCAAAGATAAAAAGTGGCATTGCAGTGACATCAGCCAGCCCTCTGAGCACCTGGCTGGTTCCCCAGACTTCCACAGGTTGGGATTCCTCAAGAGAAGGTCCCCAACTCAGTCCTTTTCCACCACTAACAGATTCTCTTCTCCTTGAGGCGCAAAGGGCTGGCAGACTGTTGGTGAAGATCAAGGCAAAGGCGGCATTGAGTACCTCAGCCTCCTCTCTGCCTGTTGACACTAAGTCACTTGCTGCTTTCAGCAGAGGTCCTGTGCCTTACATTTGTATTTTTTCACTGCTCCTGCTGCGGTAGAAGCTGCTCTTGTTGCCCGTTGATATCCTTTGCCAGTTACACCAACAGCTAAGCTTTGGCTTCCCAAGCGCCATGCCTGAAAGCCCAGGGAATGCTTCTACACTCCTAGTCTGTGTGCTAAGACTGAAGATATTTCAGAACGAAACTGATGACTGGAAAGTTGTAATTGTCAAATGCATTCATCCCTCAAAATGTTTCTCTATTTTTATTGCATTATTGATCCCTATCACTACTGCTCGCTTTCAGAAATATAGACTTGAAAAGTTGGAGAGACCTTTCACGTTGCAGTATGTCAGCCACGACTGCATAAGGCAGTGACGGGCAGTGAGACAGAATGAAAATAAACATCCTCGCTGGACTTAAGCTTTCACTGTAAAAAAAATACAACAGTGTGAACTGTCAGGAAAGCCTTTCCAACTCCAGCAGTCAGCACACCCACTGCCTACACCGCTACTCCCAGCTCCAGGAAGGACTGTCCAGTTCCTTGACTGCTCTTGCAGCCTTATGGGCAGCAGTTACATGAAGAGCTTTGCTTCAGAACAGACGGGCTGATGAGCAATATTGGACCAACTCGTATTGTCTGTCTCGCTATTCTTCTGCTTGTATGGCTACACCACCGATATCTTTGGCTGGAGGTTAGTGCTAAGGCTTGGGGACTAGGACTGTCTTTTTTGTTCTGTACGGTGCACCCCAGAGCCCGGGAGCCTAGCTGCATGGGTGATGCTGCCAGGTCTCACAACAGTGCAGTTAATAGTGATAATATACAGCAACTTAAAAAATAATCAGGAAGTGCTTATATCGCTGTTGCCCCCCAAAGACACAGACAGCAGCAAAGACAGGCAGTGAAGTTGTCTACACGAAGCATCTCTAGGTGTATGCTAGCTTTGCTCACTGAATTGCTGCTGTGATGATTCTCCAGGTCTCTGTCTCATGAAATCTATCCTCCAATTTTTCACAAGGGCTCTCATGGAGAAAACCAGCTAGGCAATAGTAATACCTGGGCTGAAGTAGGTGGAAATAAGAATGCTTTGTTCCCACTTCATTTAGAGCAGTTACTTGTAAGCTGACGTATGCTCCTAGCACTGCACTTACCTGATCGTTTCCTTCTCCTTTCACAGGCTGTGTGTGCGGTGCGTAAGGATCCGAGTCTGCACTTAGAGGTTTGCTGGCTGGCAGCTGGCTGTGGCCAAGAGCATCAGCTCTTCTAAGCGGCCAGTGCACCTTACTGAGAACGGCAGGAACCATTTCCAGTGGATTTTGGAGGCAGGCGTGATTGTCCTCTCTGCTCCTCATGGGATTACAGCTCTGAATTTCCCCCCTTGACTTTTTCCCTCCTGTCTTCCTGTCCCTTCACGTTCCGATTATACGTTTGTAGAGGACCAAAGTGAATACTCGGAGCCACGTGACTGTACAGCTGTATTGTAGACCCGTCTCTCTCAACCAAATTGCTAGTATGGGCACAGAACCACAGAAACAAACTCGGATCATTGTTTTATGCTTCAGACTTTCTTTTTAGTCTCAAGCATGAGACCTTATTGAAGGCATTAATGAGGAGGCAGAATGAAGGTTTAAACAGAAACAGCTGCGACCTCAGCTATGGAGGAACTAGCAGGCTTTGGAATTAGGCAATAGAATGGTTTATTAAAATAAGGGGGGAAAGCTCCTTTTCAGACAAAAAAAGAGAAAAAAACCCTCATTTGGAAACATTACATAAAACTAGAACACCTCCCTTTGAAAGTGGATGGGTGAGTGTGCCGTTTCTCTCTATGAACCTTAAATAATGCCACAAAGGAAAGAACTGTCTACTCCCTCTATTGATGAAACTAGAAAATGCTGCCATGGAGCATGAAAGCACCTGCACAGGCTCCAGGATGCCTGGGAGGACAACACAACCCTGCACTAAGGTTTGAGGAGAAAAGGCAGCATGAGGAGAAAATAACCCTTCTGTTGTGCTTGAGTGCTTTTTTTTTTTCCCCAAAATAGCTAGTCTTTTTCTAAGGAATTTTAAGAGTTGTCTGCAATACTTTTGGGGAGACTGTGGAGATGGTGGTTTCTGAGGTCAAAAGAAGGATGCCCAGGCCCCAGAGAATCATCAGTCTCATGGTGATTTCATCTGAGACAGGAGAGATTCAAGACTTGCACTGGAGCGCTTGGCTAGGTCTCTCCCTAGGTGTCTTCCACTCTCTCCACAGATGAAAGTATAGGTCTGGAAGCAAACCAGGATTTGGCTTTGTGTGTTTTGCTTTTCATCTCGAAAAATGTAACGGCTGTATTCCTCACTGACAAAAGAGCAAGAGCTGAACCCACCCATGAAGCTAATGGTTAGCTGCAGCTTAATAAAGTTGAAACAGTAAGTAAAGGATGGTGCAGGGCCTCCAGAAAGAACCTTACAAGCATCGCCCTTGAACGGCTTCCAGTGAGGGGAGGACTCAAGCGTTCCCAGCTGGGAGAAGGGGGCAGGAGTCGGATCCCGCAGCTGAGGGACTGCTTCCCCCACTCCAGGTGGGGAAGGAGCTGGCTGCCTGCCTGCCAGCCCTCCTGGGGCTGCGTGGTATTCCTCCTCTGTGGATGTTCTGTTCCTGCGTTTCTTTACGGTTTTGGCTTTCCCAAGTTTGTTCCTTTCTCCTGACAAAGGTTTCCTCATCTATGCTTGGAGAGCGAGCAGAGAAAAAGCCTGCAGGGCATCAGGCAAGTTTAGCTGTTTGTCCTGAGGAGGCTTAGCTTCACTGGTCCCACTCCTTTTTTCTGCTGCTGCCGCCGCCGTCCCAGCAGAACAGTTACAGGTCTTGGGTTATCTGTGCTGCCCGTGGGACTCAGGTCTCCGTGGGGTTGCTCTGCACAGGCTGTCAGACAGGAGTAGCAGCACATGCGCTCGCTCGAAGTAGGTGTTTGTTGTGGTGAGATATATAAAACCACCTTCTCAAACTGGCACAAAGAGAGACTCGGGAACAGAACCGCTGGTCGAGCTCCTCTGAAGACCCGGTAGCCCTGCAGCCGTGTGCCGGACACTGCGAGCACCCCGCGGATGGCTGGTAGCGGTCCCTGAAGGCATCGGCTCCCCCCGACGTGGCCGGGGCAGGACGCGGGGGGGTCCCAGACCCAGCAGCTGCACTTTGGCCGGGTCCGGCCGGGGCTTTCCCCGGCTGCGCCTCCGGAGCGATCGCTCCAAAAAACGACTGCCCCTGCCCGCTCGATCCCTCCCCAAAAACGCGGCCGCGGGGCTCCGTCGGGGCCGCGGGTGGAGGGGACACCCCCCCCCCCGGCACCGGCTCTCCCCGCCTCGGGGAGGGAAGGCAGGCGGGCCCGGGGACCCGGCGGGCCGGGGAGGGACGGCGAGCGGCTCCCGGGCGCGTCGCGGCCGAGGGGGGAGTGACTCTGGCAGGCTGCGGCGAGCCGAGATAAAAGCTCCGCCGCTGCCTCCTTCCCTCCCCTTTTCTCTCGTAACTTTTTTTTTTTTTCCCCTCCCTCCCTTCCCTCTACCCTCCCAGCAAAGTGACCGCGGCGGTGGCGGCAGCAGCCCCGGACGCCGCCATGAGCCCCCCGGTGCCGCCGTCGGGCCGCGCCGCCGGGGGCTGAACCCGGGCGCGGTGTGTGAGGGGACGGGACGGGACACACGACGCCCCGAGAGCCGGCACCGATCCGGGGAGGGGGCAGCGGCCGCCGCGATGTCGGCGCAGAGCCTGCTGAGCAGCGTCTTCTCCTGCTCCTCCCCGGCCGCCGCCGCCGCCGCCCCCGCCGCCAAGAACCTCTCCAAGCGGAGGCTCCGCCAGACGCGCAGCCTCGACCCCGCCATCATCGGCGGCGGCGGCCGTGAGGAAGGCGAGAGCGCGGGCCGGGCGCCGCGGGCGCGGACCACCGGCAGCCCCCCGGGGGAACGCCGCGCTCCTCGGGGAGCCCCGCCGCCTTCCCCCGGCGCTTCTTTCTCCACCCCCAGCACCCCGCTGGAGCGGTCTCCGCCGGGCAGCGCCCTCTTCGACGAGGAGAGCCCCCGCGGGAAGCGGAGCCCCGGGTGGGAGCTGCCTTTCCTGGCGCGCACCCCCTCGGCCTCGGCGTTGAGCGGTCCCGCCGCTCCCGCCAACAGCAGCATCTTCTCCTCGCCCCGCCGCTGGCTGCAGCAGAGGAAGGGGCAGCCCTCGCCGCCCGGGCCTCGCCCCGCCGCCTACGTCGTGTGGAAATCTGAGGTAAAGCCGGAGCGGGCGGCCCCACGCGTGTCCGCGGGGGGGCCGGGGAGTCCGCGGTGGGCGCGGGGGACACGCGCGGCGTTCGACGTCGCCTCGACGGGCTCCGTCTCTCGTCGTGGCGGGCGTTGTAAAACCCTTCCCCTCCCGGTTTCGCACCTCGTAAACCGGAGTCCGCGAGGGGTTCGAACAAGATGGGCGGATGGTTTTTAATGCGCGCACCCGGCGAGCGGTGATTTATTTGACAACGCACATGTGTGAAAACCACATGAGGAGGGATCGTATTCCAAGAGAAATCCAACTTTGCAGTGCAAATATTTATTCGTTTAACTTGGATGTCGTCGACGTTGGGCTGCAGATACCGTACCGTGTGGACGAATGTATTCAAAGAATGTGGCGTTGTTTCTTGATAGCGATTGCTGGGCGAGCGGGTTAGGCACAGCCCTTTGTAGCAGAAGAAGAAGAAGTAGAAGAAATTTTTTGTTTGCAGACGTTCTCCATCCTGTTCGTGGCAGTGAGGTTTCCCGCTTAACTGTTCAGTCGTGCCTCCTGGAGCTTTTGCGTTGGGGTCGGAAGGCAGCCTTTTCCTTTTATTTCCATTTCCATTTCAAATGTATTTATTATAAATAGCCAATACTAACTGGATCTATCAACAAAACAGCCCTGTTGTTTCAGTGGGATGCAGAAGTCCTTGAAAAAGCGTTACCTTACGCAGCGATCTGGGATCCAAAGCTGAACTAGGCACCACGACTACAAAAGTAGTTTTTAAGGGCAGCGGCTGCCTCTCGCCCCGAACGAGCCCCCGCATCCTCCCTGTTAGCTTGGGGGATAAAAGTTGCCAACATCTGCCAGTTGGGATGGAGCGTCAGCGCTTGGGTGGTGACTTCAGGCACGATGCTGGCTAATGTTGAAAGAGGTGGCAAAGGTTTTTAGCGGTTTTCGAAAGTGGATTATTATTAAGTCTTGTGATCAGAAGGTACTCGTACCAATATTTCATCTTGATGCTTGAATTTTAAGATACTTAATTAGTTGTTTCAGAGAACTTTGTGGGAGTTGCAGTGTCCGTGACTTAAAAACTCCAGGGAGACAGACAGTGGGTAATGACCTTTAGATGCTCGCACTAATTAAGTTGTCTGCTTATCCACTCGTGATTTGATAAGGAACATCAAAAAAGCAGAAGATATTTAAGATTTCCTGTGCAGGGTTTCCAAGACTCAGAGCATGGTCTCTGATCCGCAAATGTAAGCGGGTCTCCCTGTTTTCACTGAATCCACGCAAAGGTGTCGGACACTTGCAGCATTTTTTTCAGGTCTGTACGTCATCAAACCGTGTAGCACAGCACATCTTCAGACTGCAAATTCAAAAGTATGATTTTTTTTTTTTCCTAATTTGCCGTGTATTTTTAAGTAGCTGAACCTTTTTTTGGGGAGGAGAGTGCATTATATTACTGATAACATGATTGCAGTATAGTGATGTAATTTATAGTTAAATTTGATTCAGTGCAGTTTCGTGTGATGCTACAGTGCTTTCTCTGACAAATTGTTGTTCATTTGGCATTTGAACCTGGGTGAGTATCATTCATATGTTTAAGAAATGGGTGTTTACACTAACAAAGTGTGGTCTTGTATTTTGGAGCCATCTTTCCTATCAGTGAGGCCTGATTTTTACAGTAACTGAGACATATGTGTGAGTGTAGTTCAAAAATAAAAAAAAAAATCATGTTTACAGTAGAAAAAAACCCAAACCCTAACATGTGGTTCTGTTGTAAGAGAACAGCTTTGGGAAGGTCTGAGCCCAGTGCTGTCAGAACAAGCGAGTAGCCGTGTCTCTGTGCCAGGTCCCTGTGTCCGGGCTGGGGAGGTGACTGGGCCACCCCTCTCCACGAGGCCTCAGTTGGGCGCGAGTGTCGTCGCGGTTGCCGTCCCAGCCGTCACGGTGGTGGGGCTGCGATGCTGCACCTGAAGCCGGGCTCCTGCGGCGAGTCAACATTGTCACTGTGAATTTGTGGCACCAAATGTCACTTGCCATATAACCTGATACCGGCTGGTTTCAGAGTTTCTGTTTTCAAGGTGTTCTACAAATATTAACTTAGTTATAACTATCAGCAATGACACGTATAAATGATTTTAATCTATATTTTAAAAGAAACTGCACATACATAATTTTGATTGTATTCCCCCTCTTATTGCAGGCATGCCTTCTAATGGTCTTCCTGTTTGGTTTTATCTTAAAATACCATTGTTCATAAAGGATTTAGTTGTTTGCTTCCTATTTAGTCTTTATTGAAAAAGTACTTGTTCAGTTTTTAGTATTTGTTCACTTGTTCAGTGAAGGATTCTCTGTCTCTGGGGCTTCACCCTAGCTGTGACAAAGTTGAGTGTGCTAGAGGAGGTGAAAAACCTCACATTTTATTGGGTGAAAAGGAAATAACTGTTTATAACAGTGTAACTTTAAAAGGACCCATTATCCAAATTATTGCATTCTCAGTAGGAAATCTGTAGTTCTGTTTTTTTCAACTTAGAAAATGAAATACATCATGACGATGATTTTTCTCAGCTGTAAAAGACAACTAAATAGATGACTGCAAGCTGAAAATGAGCATGGAAGGTTTTGGGTTGAGTACTTAAAAATTCCTACCCTATTAGCCAGGGAATAGAAGAACTGTTCATTGCACAACCTGTTTTCTTTACTTTCATTCCAACACCTTCAATACAACTGCACTTTTTGGAAAATCCTTCTCTAAAGCCACTGTGCAAGCAACAGGGTTATGTGCTAAAAATAATACTTCAGGAGATACAGGTGGGAATTATTTTCTTCCCCCTATCTTAATCTCTAAAGCTGTAAAGAGAAATAAAAATGCCATGGAGGTATTCTCTTCAGAACCTCCTAAAATAACAACTTCTGAGCAGGACCTCCTTCACCTGTCCCGAGCCGCATCTCTGCAGTGATGTCCAGAGGGATGCGGTGAAGATGCGGTTTGCAGCACGAGCTGGTGTGCGAGCTGTGCGAATCCTGCGCCGGGGCAGCCCGCAGCTTCGGGGCTGCAGGGGTGGGAGTACCTGACCCAGCCGTATTCAGATTTTAAAGCCTGCACCGCACGCTCCCTTACCAGCTGATCTGCGATTTCTGTATATGAGGCCAAAATGTCTGTAACAGCTTTAATATGAGGCCAGGAGAAGGATGGATTGTTTGTTTTACCTGTTTTTTTTTTTTTTTACTGTAGTTCTTTGACTTCAGCATTTTCTACTGCAGCCCTGTCTACTGGCCTAGGGAGGGAAAAGTTGCTGCATGGTTCACATGGCCATTCAGAAATGATTTTTAGTGGTATGCCAGAGTGCGCAGGGAATTTCCAGTTTCAGCAGCAGGTCGCACCTAAAGGCTTTACGCAAAGAAAGATGTTAGGCCTATATTCTTGGATCCACAGATTTTTAGATGTGAAGCATCATGTGACAGAGGTGTCTCACTCCCGGGTGATGTGGCTCTGCTTTATCAACATGTAATTTTATGCACAAGAATATTTTACAACCGTAAAGATTATTTTTAGTAGAGCTTTACTTCGCTGACAAGCGTTCCTTCCCTGTCTATTATCTGCTCATGTAGAGGCTGCTTAAATAAAAAACCTGTTTCTGGGTCTGTGGAAATCAGTGACAACATTTCCAGCGGTTTCAGCAGGGCAAAGCCAAGGGGGGGTTTTAACTAGGGAAACAAGAATTCATCCTCAATTCCTGTCAGATCTCAGCTGTCTCTTTAAGCCGTCTTCCTTAAAGAAAATTCACTTTCACTTACAAAATTAAGTCTGTTATGACTACTATGCTTTCATTAAGTGCTTCGTAAGGTTAAGTGACTCTCTAAGTAAATTAAATATTATGGACAAAGGTGGTAAAAATATGTAGAGATACCTTAATGCCTTGATTCTGCCAAAGTTTAGTCCTACATTTATGCTTAAGTATGTGAGTAGTCCTGTACAAGTTAAGGATGCAAGTGTTTTACGGTGACTGACTGGAATTTGTTTGCCACATGAAAAGTCCAAAATAGCTCAAAATGAATGGATTTGTGTGAAGTCTGAAGTTGTGTTAATTCCTTTGCTTATTTTTCTGTCCTGAAGACGGCAACGGAAAGCCACAGCATGTGTATAACAAATACGGCAAATCATGTGAACGTATCTGAGTAATCTCTTTGTTATGATAAACCAAATCTACACACTTAAACTTATATGGCCTGAGTATTCTGCTATCCTACTCCATGTGTTAGTGACTCATTAAACATTAACATCTCAAACTAATATGTTTTTTTGGGGGGAGAGCTGTTTTTAAAGCAATGGTGGCACAACGTCTGTAGCCTTCCTGCTTGTGTGCCTGGCCGCCGGGAAGCAGGAGGCACCATCCTGAGTTTGCAAGTTGCTCCTCAGCGCTGTCGGGTTGCTGTGGGCGGTCGGCTCAGTCCTTCCTCACTTCATCCTCCTCCTGGTGCAGCCTGCGATCGACCAGCTGGCTTGCCCAGGGAGGCCTTCTGTTGAGCACAATGGGCTGAGGGGTTTCCCATGGTGCGGGAGGGAAGGTCGCCCTGGTTCCTCACCAGGTTTTGGGGGAGAAGCCAGCAGTCGTCCTGGTGTCTCCTGAGCTGCCAGCCAGCCAAGCTGTGGCTAGCTGCAAGGATGTTTGAGATGCTCATCTGCCATATCAGAACAACATGAGTTTAGCTAAATTATTTTATAACTTCTGTTTGAGTCATATGGAGTGATAATTTAGGGCATGGCAGTCGTAAGTAGTGAACGCTCACAACACCATTTTCAACTGATGTGGACCTTGGGAGGTCAGCTTCCATAAATTCACTTGCTTGATACTTTAAGAGTTTAAATCCATTGGGAAGGCCGTCTCGGATTCCCTCCTTCTGTATCTCCTTGCTTGCCAAAGTCGTCCCCCCCCCCCCCCCCCCCCCCCGAGCATCACTGGCTTTTGCAAATTAATTTTAACTCCATTTTTCCAAGTTGTTGTGAATGGCTAGCTTACTTCTTTCTGCTTTCTTACAGCCAGCGCTTGTTTCAAAACTATGCTGATGGAAGGACATAGATGAAAAGTACTTTCAAAGATAAAGGGTAAAGCAAAATTCTTAAAAATTGGGCAAACAAAGAGGTCACATTCCCATATGGATATATATCTTTGGGTGCTTAAATGAGTATTTTTCTTTGAGGTTAGCAGGACAAGCTGTTTTGGAGAGAGAAAGGACTGATCGCATTATCACGTTTGCAGGAGCAGAACCTGTTTGTTGTAAATTTAGAGGAGGGAGAGCTTTTCTTTATTTTTCCTTCCCCTATTCAACTGGTAAGCAAAGATTGATATATATTCTGAAAATTGTAGGTTATCTACAGAAAAGAGGGAAAGAATGCAGTTTTCTCCTGTTCGTTAGGATGCAAGAAGAAAACATTAAATAGAAATATATGTACTGCATCACTTTCAAAAGATCTAGCATGAGATACGTAAGCGAAGACATCCTTTCCCCAGTTTTCACTAGGCATTGCACTTCAAGTGGTGCTGATGTGACAGCGTGTTTGTCAAACCAGGGGTTAAGCTGAAGCTTTCCAGGTGTAAAAGCAAAGCTGCTGCGCTTGGAAGTGGGGATAGGGCTGAAGGCTGCAATATTTCCCATCGACTAAAGGTCAGTACTCCCCAATAAACTAATTTAACACTATACATGCAAATATTTTAATGGAATACCCCCTCAACATTTAATCTCATTGGACAATGTCATATTTATTGCTCTCCAGTTGCCATAGTCTTACAGGCTTTATCTTCGCTGAGCTGTTAGCCTCCTGTTTTTGACTTCATTGCTCCTGCATTTGCCTGTGTTTATTGTGTGGCTTGTTATGATGAGATGCTCTAGAATTGTTTCCCCACCAGATGGAAAATTTGTCCGTCTTTGGGTAGGAATCACAGGGAATGCATTAAATTGCTGTCAGCCCTAGTTGATCTTTTTGCCATAATGATCTCTGAAGAGTGATATGTAGCTGAAGGGTGAGCTCAGTGTCCGTTACACTTATCCTTAAGTGTCTTGATACCTAACCCAGACATTTTTCTATAGGGACGGAAGAGAGGTTTGAACATACTCCTGCGTAGAGCCCTGATTAATTGTCCATGAAGCAAAAAGGGGGTCTAGCATGTTTAAACGGCTTTTTTGTCACTTTGTTTTTCTGGTCTTCCTCCAAACATTTAAAAAACTGGACACTGCCCCATCCCCAAAATTGGTAACTTGCATTTTTCTCTTTGAGGGGGGCTTTTTAATGAGATGTGCGAGAACTGTGTATTGGAAGGTTTTTGTTTTTGAAAGTAAAAAACTTTGTGTGCTGTTATTTACCACTGAACTGCCCTGCTTCATTTTCTTCTGTAAGACACCCTAAACCACTAGACACACAGATTAGTTTCAACCTAAGTCTGTCCTGTTCAGTGCTGTAAGAGTTCTGTAATTGCAAAATTTGGTGGGCAGAAATCTTGTGGGTGTCGTATGAAGAGGAATGCCATTAAAAATAACTAAATATCTCCAACATTTCTGAATTTGGCAAATGCAGTCTTCCCATTCCCAGCTAAATTACGTCTGAAGACATTTGGTGAAAATATGCGAGTTGACAGCTAAGACAGACAGAATTGTCCCCGAGTGTGCATTGCTTAAGTAATGGGAAAGGAACTTGTGAAAATAATAGAAATGAGACCGAAAAGTAATTTTGAGCAGCCTCTAAAATACCAGTGACCCAGACCGCTGTCTTGACTTCAGGATGGAGCTGTGGCACATTTAGCTTTGCAGACTCTCTTTTCTGACAGGAGCTGCAGCTGTGACAATTTGCAGGTGGAGAACTTTTCAGGAGTCTTTTCACTCTTCTGTGGTGTTGTAGCTGTGTAAGCATATAGGTATTAAGCATGTTTTGCGGGATTTTTTTCCTTCTGGATGTAGATACCATAATGGAAACCAGGAGGGAGTTCTGAGCAAGTAGGGCTGAATACTTATGATGGTATAGTAGTAACTAGATTGTGTCAGAGTTGAAATCTTAACGTAAAAAGGTAATGAAAATGAGGGTTATAATGGCAATACTATCTTAGTCTCATTAAACATGATATAACGCTGCTTGTATTTGTTTTTCTGGCTATGTGGGATAGTATTTGAGAATGTAAGGGTCACTGGAATTAAGCTGATGTCTTAAAACATAGCTTTTGTACATCCTGGGTTACACTAGTTTTTAACTGAACCAGGCGTCTGGATGGTGGGAGAAGTGGCCAAATATTCCATTCAGCTTATGGAAGCTGAAAGGGGGACAGTGAGAAAGTAAGGGCAAGATTTAGACTTCATTGGAATTTGACGTTACAACTCATCGTCCAATTTTGCAAGGTATTGAGCTCTCAGACTTCAGTCTGACAAGAGTACTCAAGTGTGTGCTTTACTTTTGGCAGGTGAATACTACTAGTCAAAACAGAGTATCCAGTAGGAATCAAAGCCTTTAGGTATCATTCAGTCGTAGGAATTTTACTTACTTCACCTACCTCTCTTTAAAACTTTCCTATCTGTTGTGCAGATGTTTAAGCTGTGTTTGTTCAAAATAATTTCTATTATTTTTTATCTATTCTTATCCTGTAGCAATAATACATATCAATGGAAATGTACGCGCAGGCTTTCTGGTTGAGTTTCAGCTTTTCTTAGATGTGTACAGACTGGCTATTTCAAGTTACACGCCTGTTCCACTCCGGGTGTCAGCAAGGAGTTACTAAATCCCCAGGAGAGTTAAGAGTGTTTTTGAAGGATTTGATGAGCTTCCAGTGCTTGATGGTCGCCACATTGTCGTACTGGAACCAGATGTTGGGTACCACATGTTTGTGTTTTTGGAGCTAAGTAGGTTAGGTGCTGTCTCTGGCCTGTAAAAACAAACATCAGTTTCCCACCCTAAAGCTCTCATCCCTGGGTCATCATCCTCACGATCCTGGCTATGGGAACAGCTTGCGTCAGCCTCCCAAGTTGTGAAACCAGAACTGTCTTTTCCGGATCTTCCTACTCTCTCTCTTCTGTAGCCTCTCAAAGACAAGACCTTCTGATTTACGATATTTATCCGTGAGGATTCTTTGACAGTGTAAGGTCAAAAAGATTTTTGAGCATTGCACTTAATGAGGATGCACATGAGCACTCAGTCCCGTGCAGAAACTCTCCCTGTGGCTGCTGAGAACCTGCTAGGACTTTGGGTAGATCTTGCTTTTCTCTTTCCCCCTCCGTTCATTTATGAGTTCCTGTTCCATGTACTCGGACCTTTTCAGGTTGGGCTTGCCTTTTATCCATTTCTAGTTGTCCTTGTGTTTATCTTCAGTTATCCTCCATGGCAAACATTAAAAAAGGAAGATAATATGCCTTTTTCTTGCTTTCATCCCTTTAGTTCATACTAAAAAAAAGCTGCTTTACTGTAGCTGTAGCCTATTATTTGGGTTGGCCGAGTCAAATGTTAATGAGTCCTTTTGTTCTCATAAATTATTTGTCTCATAAATGGACAAAATGGTTTTCAGCAAAGTACAGAGTATGATGCAGACTTTGCTAACAAATGAAAGATTCATTTTTTTTATACTGTGATTAAGATTACTTTTGCACTGCCTCAGAGTCATGCTTCTCCAAAGCACTGGCTTCCTGGATTTGGTTTTCAGTGATGGGTCTGTACCTCCACTGAATGTCTATAACTGATTTTGTAAGAGAAAGACTAATACAAATTTTCCATTGCTATTTTCAGGTTTTATTTGCTTTATCCCTTTGTTTTCTGCCACTGTTGTAATACAGCAAGATGTTTTTTGAGCACTGTCTTTTTCTTTTTTCTCTAAAGGGTAATTTCAGTTGAGTTGCACCCTACTGAGAGTAATGTGGTGAGAAACCAGTTGGCAGTGCTCTGTTCGGTTTTCATTTGCCTCTCTCTCTAAAAGTCTAAAAATATTCCTCCTACAGGAAATGTTTTTCATTCTGTTATGTCTTTTGCTTCCCGTAGGAGGTATTTCTTTTAATTTATTGAATAAACCTTTCTGAATTGTATTCCCCTAAGAGTTTAAGCACAATAGAGTCTTTGGGCAAACTGTCCAAGAGATCTCACCATCGTCTGTTTTTAGAAGACATGCAATTGTTTCTTTGTACAGTGCTGTCAAGCTCAGGGACAAGCTGACACTTAAATGAAATGGGAGAATTTGAAGCTTAAGAACGTGGATTAACACATCTGCTCTAACTTCTCAAATTTTGTTGTTTTGATCATACATATCTCATATTTATCCTTCTTAAATCATAAAGAAATCCCTCATCTCTTTTCCCTGCCCTCAATTTTAAAAGGATTCTGGGCAATATTTCGATCTCTATCTCATTACCACAATTTCTTTTGTAAGTGGATGTGTATATAGGAAGGCTAAATCCTTGTAACATCCTGGTTGGAAGTCAGCAATGTTTAGCTGTTAATTTAACGTGGATGACAGTGCAGACTGTTATTTGAAAGGGGTGGTGGGGAAAGAGAGGCTGGAACAGATTACATTTTCATGCTCCAAAATAAGACCCTATCTACTCTATCCTAAATTAGAACAATATGGCTGAGTTTTCTTGTGGCTATTTCATAACATTCCTGCTGACAAAATATGGTGTGCCTTTTGCTCATTGCTTCACTACTGTTTCTCAAGCATGTGTTCGTGTCTCTGCATCTAGTGACAGCCCTTGTAGCAGCCTGCCACAGGGACATGTCTCGTAGGTCTTTAGAAGGGGACAGCGTACTCGCAAATGATACACAAAGTGGGCTGCGCCAGAGAGTGGGTACCAAACCATAGCCAGCTGGGAGAATTAGGCGGCCAAATTACTTAAATAAACGCAATTAGAAGTTTTACTTTTTTCTGGGATAACGTGCCTTAAATTCCATATTCACTAAAGGAATGTGATTTAATTGGCAGTCAACCTGTATGGAGGGCTTTAAGCAACTTTTTAATAGAATAATTAGTTAGATTTACATTGATAAATTTGCATATTTTAAAAATCTCTAGCACGCTGACCAAAATGCTTCTGATCCTTTTCTTTGCTTGAGGTCTGAGCGCATACCATTTCCACGCTCTGTCGAGGCTCAGACGGAACCTTTCTGTTTCATAAACCTCAACAGGGGCAGGATGAATGTGACAGCTGAGCATACTTTTCTTTCTTGGACTGAACTATGTAACAGAGCCTCCTGCCTGTTTTTTAGCCCAAATGCGGCTAAATTACACCACCTCACATGGATCAGAGGAAAACCTGTTAGATAAGTTAGTGAGTGGTGGAAAGTGCATAATATGGAGAACGGGGTGGCTGTGTAATGGGTTGTATGGGCAAAAAAGGTAACCGGCAGGCCAAGGGAGGTGTCTTCGCCCTTACGAGTCCACATCTGGGCTCCTTTGTATAAGGGAGCTGTTGACATACTGGAGTGAGTGGAGTGGAGGGCCATCAAGACGGTTAGAGGATGAGAGGGCTTAATGCACAAGGAAAGGCTGAGATTTGTTTCAGCCTGGAGAAGAATAAGGGGGGTTGTAATTCGACTTTTACTACCTACATGGGGACTAAGGAGAAGATGGAGCTGGGTGTTGTCAGAGTTGCACAATGACAGTCACAAGTTGCAGCAAGAGGAATTTTGAGTAGATCTAAAGAAAAAACCATTCACAGCAGGAGTGGTTAAGTGTTGAAATGGGTTGCCCAGAGAGGCTCTGGAATCTCTGTCCTTGGAAATTTTCAACCCTTGACAGGGCAAGGCTCCAAGGAACCCAATCAAGTTTTGAAGCTGGCCCTGGTTTGAGCAGGAGATTGGACCAGATGACCTCCAAGGTCCCTTCTGACCTAATTTTTTCTGTGATTCTGTGACTTTTGAGTATCATTTCTTTCCACAGTAGAATGAAAACTCTGCTGTCTTCCCTTGTGCTGCAACATACCTTTGACGGAACAGAAGTTGCTGGGTTACTGCAGAAAGTATGATGCTCTCCAGCATCAACATTGGAAGCAGGCTTATAAGAAAAGTGATTTCTTTCATTGCACCGTTCTACAAAGTTGTTGCTGTGGTACCACTCTGTGAGGCATAGCCTGCCATTACACTGCAGCTACACTGCTGGTGTCTCACAAATGCAAAGAAAGCCAGGGTGGTTTTTTTAAATGTCGGTAAAATTAAAAAAAACAAACAAAACAAACAGCCAAATTCAAGTGTTTCGCAGACACAGCTTGAGAGTGCTCTAGCAGAACTTCAGCAGGGATTTGGCAGGAAAGTTTCAGTAACTACTTGCCAGGTAGGCCTCCTGCCAGCTTGTTTAACCAAGCCTGCCTGCATATTCCAGCATTAGGGAGCCCAGGGTTTGCAAGGTATCTACCTTCAGGCCAGTGTGCTGTTGGGACAGACCTGCTCTGAAGTTGAGCTCCATCTGCTTTTGTGGGTTATTTAACTTTAGGTTTAAAAATATTGAACATTTGACAAAACATCGTTATCTTTTCCTGACCCGTTTCATGGTGGTTCAGTGTGCTCATGACAGCCCATATGATGTGCTGCCTAAAACACTTCCATTCCACGCCTGTAGTAAAAGGATGGCACAGAAGCATTCCTCAGTTCAGCTTTTCTAACTTCCATATTTTGTCATCTTCCTGAGTGTATTATAAAAGTAAAAATAATCTGGGAGAGAAACGGAAGAAGAAGGAAAAAAACTGAAGAAGTATGCAAGAAGGAAAGGAAATCTCCTGCTGAGCTTTGGGCTGGGAATTGCATCAGATACACAGAGAAATAGGTGTGGCAGTAGGACAGTTCAGGCTTTGCCTATATTGTCTTACACAGCAACAGTTTAACCTGATCTTGACCTTACAACTTAGGAGCTTAAGGGTACAGTTATGTAACTGGGATCAGTCAAAGCTAAACTAAACTGGAATAGGCAGATGGGGCCACAGGGCCTGGAAAAAGCTGGTACCAAATTGGCTTCCTGAACTAAATGCTTCCACGCTGCTATTTAAAAGGAGCACAGGTCATAATTTGCTGCCACTTACAAGGCAGTAGTGGGCTTTTTTGAGCTTCTGGAATACATTGGTCAACATCTGATCTCCTGTGTCTCTTCTCCTTGCTCTTGAGAAATGGTTTTGGCAAGTCTGCATTTACTGGCAGAGGTTTTGTCAAGCAGGTGCAGCCTCCAGCATCGAATATGAAATTGGGCTGACAGAAAGATCTTGCCCACAGTAAAACAAGGCCTTGATGGCTCGGAATCATAACCTTTTGCAGTCTCAATAAGCGCTCTTCTCCTTGAATGGAGAAGAAAATAAAAAGAGAAAAATGGTGACTGTGGATTACAGCTGCGTGGTTCAAACAAAAGGAGGTAAGGAAGGGGAGAAGACCGAAACAGCGTAAGAAGTGAGTAGCTAAGTAAAACGTCATTAGGGCTGGAAAATAGGATTGCCTCTGAAGTGCCACCACCGCTGGGAAGAGGAGAGCTGTGACTCCAGCTTGGGCCTCCCTGCCCCATCTCACTCGTGGTGTGACGTCCTGGTTTCCTCCTGGAAAAGCTGCGCCCAAGGTGCTGTCCTGGGGCTGCTCCGTGGAAGAGAAGCTCCCACCTCCAGAGCAGTTTGGTGAGATGAAAGGTGGGTGTTGGACCCAGCAGTGCATGGTCCTTACTGGCTGCCGTGGCGCGTTGCGCTCCCTGAATAGTTCTCGCCATCGTCTCGAGCGATGAGATTTTCTGAAGCCCCTGACTCGCTTTTGAAGATGAACCTCAAGTTCCTAGATTGTTTAGATAGTTTTTGAAATCTTGTTCTAGATCTTTTATATCCTTACTTTTTGTTATAATAATTAGAGCCTCCTTCCTTTCTTCTTCCTTCCCAGAGGAGGAGGTCTGTAATGTTGAGGTCTTCCACACAACTCAATACTATTTTTTAGCAGTGAAAGGGGTCTTCTGTCTTGTCCATATGCCTTCTTGAGCTGTTTCTCTTTTTAGTAGCATTTTCAACTTGTCTCTCTAAATATTGTTTGCATTTTGTTTGTGCTTGTTTTGTGGCAATTACTGTGTGCTTTAGCACAACTTGCTCTATTACATTTGTCTTCTACTACCATTTGTTGTTTTCAGCTTGTGACAGGCTATCTGCTTGTTTTTTTGTAACATGTCTTTAGGCTGTATCAGTGTGTTATTAAATTTCAAATGTATGCACTTTATTTCTTCAATCCAGTAGCATCCAGCTTATACACTCAGATTGTAAATGGAAATTCTGATTGCTGTAGAGTGCGGGATCTGGCATAAGTGCTAGAATTAAAAAGAGAAGATCTGCTGTTCTTCGGTAACTTCTTCCGTCCTTGTGATAGCTGGCCTGGAGGGGACACTGGGGGAGCTATGCCGCAGTGCTGTATTTGTCAATCAGAGCTTCCTCTCTGGGAGTCTTTTGAAAACAAAGCTCCCTGGTGTTTAGATACTGGGTTCGAGGGCTTGGTTGTTTGGGAATCTCTCTGACAAACTGGCTGGAAGCTGGATATTGTCTTGCTTTCATTGGAGGAAATCCTTCCTGTATCCCAAAGGCTGCTGAAGGCTGCAGTCCCAGCCGAGCCAGGGAGGTGCCACTGCAGGAGGAGTGGGTAGAGATAATGGGGCATGACCTGTATTGCCTGTGCTCCACAAACGCCAGCTTTTACACCGTGCCTTCCGAATCCTGATGGCAGGGGTAGGGAACAGAGAGAGCGCTCATCGCTTGACAGGTTGAAGAGCTGTTGCGCCCTGGAAATAAGAGACGTTGGGAGCAGCGATGAGCAAATCTTTATGGCAGTTGTGGTGGCTACACAGTTTGTTATGGTCTCAGGTGGCAGGACACCTTTCCTAAGTGCTTTGAGCTCTTGGAAACCCTTCTTCTGGACCAAGTCCAGCTACTTGGACTTACCATTCAACATGAGATTTAGCCATAGACCTTTTTTGGAGCTGAAGATAGCAGGCTTAAGATGTCACTTGAATTACAGTTGAAAAGAAGGATTCCTGCAGTGAATTATTTATTCCTGGCCTCCTTACAGTTTTTTGAAATATGCTCCTTTGGTTGAGATAAAGGCATTTGATAACCATATTGCTGTGCTAGAGGGTGACTGGCCGCTTTAATTAAAATAGGACCAAAGCATTTGTAGGAAAGCAGGAGGTCTTCTTCTGCTGGATCTAATTCAGACAGATGGAGTGGAAGCCAAGAAGCAAGGAGAAATATGGTTGGCAACATCTGGGGTAAATCAAAGCAGAGCTAGAAGGGAGCAATTAGTTGGGATGTTCCCAAGGAGAGTGTGGAAGATGTCTGTAGAAGGTAGATAGCAGGGGGAACTACAGAGGGGCTTGCTTGCTGACCCCTCTTGAAAGAAAATCCAAGGCTAGAGGAGGCTGAAAGCAGAAAAGGAAAGGGGAGTTTGCTTGGCATGTTCCTTGGAGCCAGTGATAAAGTGCCTGGGGAGCAAGGGAAGGGGTCTCTTTCCAGGCTTGAGGACTGGGAATGATGGTGCAGCAGAAGCAGCTGCTGAGCTGTCGAGGGCACAGAACAAGCAGCATGCGGGGAGCGTAATGAGACCTCCCATCAAGTCCAAAGGTTATTTTTTTTGTTATTTTGGTTATTTTATAACCGAGCCTTTGCAAGCAGAGAGACTGAGGAGCCCTGCTGGGAAGGGCATGAAAGATTTGGGAAGGACTGGGATAGCTGAAGAGAGATCTGGTGACCGCTGAACATAGAGGGAGATGGAACCGGGGTAGCTGTTGTGTTGTGCGCTCAAAGTGCCATATATATTTTGGGATAAGTGGTTGAGTTGCTGGGGTTTGTCTTATTAGCGAAGATTATTTTGTGCAGTGGTGAAGTGTTCTAATTTGCTTTGCAAGCCTTAATGAAGCCTGGAATTGAACCCCTGAGGAGAGAAATAGTGAATTGCATCTCTATGTTATCACACCTTCTGTGAGGGGTAGTTGCCCAGGAGAGCCAGACTGCAAGTAGTTGATGGGAGGAAAGGGAAGAGTTTAGTAGCACAATAAGGGAAAAGGAAACTAGAGGTGCTTTTGGTATTATGAACTGCAGGGGAATTATTTAATTTTTGTGACAAAATGTTTCGCCTGTAAAATATGTATATTTAATACATATATTGTTTCTTTCTTCCTAAACTTGCAAATAATGTTTGCTATGTTATTTTTTTGCATGGAAGATATTCTTTGTGGCTGGGTCTTTCTCTTCCATGAAGCATTGCCACGTGGAAAAATGTTAGTTTAACCATTTCACAACAATCTAAGTACATCTGGAGTCCAAGTTACTAAAAAGCTGTATGTTACTCGTACATTGAAATTTTGTATAATGCCAAAGAAAAGAAAAATCATGTAAAATGTACCATTTCTTAGTAATGTACATCTCTCTGTTGTAAGGCAAGGTTTTATTGTCCATCTCTTTCTTTGTTCTGTCAGGAAACGTCTCCCAGCTATGAGATGTGGTTTCCTGGAGATGAGACACTGCAAAGCAGGGTGAGTGAAGTTCGTAGCGGGTAGAGCTGAGGCTCCTCAGACATGTGTTTGAAAGCCCAGTGTGGTGAGTCAATGGGATATTGCTTGGCATTCCAGCACAGCAACTCCACGGTTGCGTAGACCACCACACCAGGGACCACCGTGCTCGATTGAGATGACATTAGGTGTCCCTGCAAAATTCCTCCAGCTGCCTTTTACTGAGGAGCTTCCAGAACAAGGAGGCATGTGAGCAGTTGTGAGATCAAATAGTTGGAGGTCACTTGCCTCCGGAGAGAACTGGAGGGCTTCTGCCTTTACTTCAGAGTGAGGAATTGGTGATTTATGCTCAACTGGCGCAACATCAATGTGTAGAAAAGGATGTAACATACTGAATTTGGAAGAAATGAAGATTTTTTTTTTTCCCATGCTTTTTATTAGGATAACTCTGGAAATACTCTGTTTCTGGTTTGCTTTTGTTCTTCCCAGCTTTTTAGGAGATACTTGTACTAAAAGAGTTGAGGCAGTGCTCAAGACCATTGAGGAAGAAATTCATTTACCCAGCTTGGAAAAGGATCAGCTGCAGATTTTACTGCAGGGACTAAGAAAGCTTTTGCCCTTTCCTTCTTCCTCCCCTGGTGCTATGGATTTGGGCTACATCCACTCTGGAAGAACATATGTTTTATTTACAGTATGCACAGTTTAGATGCTTCTTAGAGTTATCTTTTGACTTCCTTTGGAAGAGTGAGACAGAAGCAGTGGGCAGGCGATCGCTGGGTCCTTAGGAGCTGCCTGGGGGTGGCTCACTGAAGCACCGGGAAGGGACAAGGCTCAAAAAATCAGATCTCCAGATGAGCCTGTGGATTTGATGGCTAATCCACGCAGGAGCATGGGAAGCATCTGCTGTGAGGTCTAGGTCTCTGTGCCACATGGCCCTGCTGAGTAGGGCAGTGGGGTTGGGTGGGATTTGGCAAGTGCTGCTGGGTGTTTCCCTGATGGGGGGAAGAGGATGCAGCATTAGTTATTTCTGGAAACTACACAGCCTAGAGAAATTATATTTAGCTGTTAGATAACTGGTTTAAACGGGGATTATGCCCAAATTAGGGACGAGACAGTAAAGCTGAGTGATAAGAGTATCTGTTGTTTCTTCCCTGACTGTGGGAGGTTGAGGGACAGAAATGGGCATCTGACAGCATGATAATCTGCACAGAATCCAGAGGATTCGTGTGGGCATCCCTGCACCATGGGTCGCCTTGCATTGCAGAGGTGACTTTTACATTAACATAGTGTCTTGGTAACCTATTTGTGGGTTAGGATATCACTGTACAAGGTGTTGTATAAACACAAAAGACATTTTTTTTTCTTCCAGAAATTTTACGGAAGAGACAACAGATAGACACAGTTGCACCAGGAATTGTACAGAGACTGTTATGTGATATTTAGTGGCCTCAGCAAACAAACGTTTTGCCCTTGCTAAGTTTTAGAGAGTCTTAAGTCATGGTAATAATAGGTTAGTAGTACAGATATTTAGGGGTAATTTGCTCAAGAATGAGGGGAGAAAGCGTGAAGCTCCCAGTACACAAAACTAGGTAACAGAGACCTGACACAGTGGAATGAATGTAGGCAGTAGCTGAGGATGATGGAGAGGATGGGACTAGTTAGGGGGGGGATATGTTTAATGTTTGATTTAATAACAGGCTGAGATGCAATGGAGGGCTACATAGAAAAAAGCAACATCATCAAAGCCAAATAGTCTTTGCAGAGCATTCTGGATGAATATAATTAGAGCAGCACGGCGTTGGAAAGGCGAGGAAAGAGAATGCCAGAGCCATTGAGAAGATAGAAGTCGGTTTAGGATTTCTAGGTGGGTTTTGTACTGAAAAGGCTGTGTATTGACAATTTGTGTATAAATATAACTTCTGGCTCCTGGCTGAAGGTGGGTGATAGGAAGAATACTGCATATACTGACCTTTGTTGTTTTCCTGCCTCCCTTTCCACAGGTATCAGATTTTCCCTGTGTCCTGGAGAGTATGTCTAGATGCACAGTGCAGTGTGGTGTAAAGATCTCTGGTCTATGCTGGGAAGCCAACGTGGTGCAGGGCTGCTGCGCTGGGTCTGCTGAGGTCCCAAAGTAGTGCAGCCATGATTCCGCAGTGACTAAGCTAAGAAATCTAATAAAACCTAATAATCTCTTGAGGAGAGGGTGCCAGGTACTGGGAAACTGCAGTAATAATAAATGAAAAGTAAATGAATTTAAGTATCAGTCTACTTTTATCTCTACAGTATCTAAGTTAGTTTCATTAGCACATGCTATACCTTACTGGAGTATTGGATCATGCTTGTACTGTGAAAGGAGTTTGACATCCTTTACGTGTGACATTACCTGGAGATGAAGCATAAACCCAAGTTCAGCTGTTGCCCCTGTAGTGATTGATACCTGATCACCCCACTTGCCTCCTGTCCCAACTGGAACCTGGCTGGCTCTCTGACAGCCCCTTGCCTGGGGCATTTTTATTCCCCTTCCCAAGAGGTGTCTTACGATCTTCTTTCTTGATCCCCATGAGCGGTGTTGTGACGGGGGGACGGTGCACCTTATCAGTCAGTTGCTGGACAGCTGTGGTGGCTGTGGAGGTACTACCCCTGTGGTGGGTTACTGTAGCCTGGTGGCTGGACAAGAGGCAGAGGCATCATCGTCAGAAAGGGAGGAGGTTATGTCTATGGTTTTAAGTACACAAATTTAAACTCTAGGCAGAAACACCTTTTTTTTTTTTTTTTTTTTTTTTTGGTAACAGCAGCAAAAAGAAGGTTTTGATGAACGATACCAATAGGCTAAGTAATTCCTTTTGTTTGAAAGTTATTCAGTTTATTCCAAGGACGTTTTGCAATGTTTTCTTTGCACATTAAATGTCTTAATGGAGAGCTGGCATCTTGCTGTGAATTATTAACACTTACCTAACACGTGTTTACATATGTTTGCCTTGAAACTTAGCTCTGTAATTCTATCTGAAAACACTGAGTTTTTGAGGCTGTGCTTTAATAAAGGTGCAGATGAGGTAGGAGAAAGTGGCTGCCAGTTGTTCATACATAGCAGTTGTGCTGAGCCTCCTCCAGTGTTGCTAACTCTGAATTTCTGAGTTTCTTACCTGTTTGTTATGCCCACTCAACTACTTCTCAACTGTTACTCTGTCAGCAGCAGTAATTGTAAGCCTCTTCTCTAAATAGTTTCTTTATTATTTCTCTCTGAGAAGGGCAAACCAACCTTCAACCATACGCAGTACTCTGGAGCGCTTCGTTGCCTGGAGCCCCATTCCTGCCCGTACCCAGCCCTGGACCACAGCAGCCGGTGGGGCACACGCCAGGGCACAGCTTTTGTCTTCTTCAGCACCTCAGCCCCCTGACAAGGAGAGGGGCACCCCGAAGCGTGACACTATGTTTCTTTTGGATGGGTGTCTTCATGTTGTCCACTCCATACCTTTTTGGAGACAGACTGTCAAGTTTCCACCTTGTATAATGGTTAATAACGTCTCACAAGGAAGTTGCTGGGTATTATAGCCAAGGCTGTGTGGTACAGTTCCTGGTCCTGATCCTGGTGCCCTCCAGAACTATATCATCGTCCCCAAACCAGGGATGACTTCTGTGAGAACTTGCTTTGATGGGAGGGAAACTTCAGTAAAAATTGGTTTTGCAGTGGCCACTTTTTAGTACTGGGGAAAAAAAGAGACAAAAGCACAATAAACCACCAGAAGCTGAAGACCCATTCTCTATTTATGAGGCCAAATATCTTACTTGGAAATTCAATTTGAGGAATGTGACTTGAATTATTGGTGACCTTGTCACTTGAGAAGATGAATTGTTAGCTTTTGTCCTGGAAGACGGGTATTTCTGTGCCTTGATTAGATCTTTGTATGAGAAGTTGAGAGTAGAACAGGCAACTTCTAATCTGGGGTTCAATAATTCAGCCTTGTTAGGGCACCAGTGGCTTTCACAGAAGTCCTTGCCCTAGTAGTTAGCCATTAGCAAGTGGAATCTAATGATTTACCTTTATCTGAACAAACATCTTGTAAAAGGACAGCACAAAGGATCCAGTGGCAGATGCAGTGAAGCCTCCCCTGACCACTCTAAATTTGTTGTGTTGGAGGCAAACACACCGAAATCTTCCCTGTGCAGCAGTTGCAGGTCTGCATGCCCGGGCTTTGCCACCAAAGGGTTTCTCTGCAGTATTGGTGGCACTGGCGAGACAGCCAAACGCGCCTGGCCGTCCTTGGGTACGTGCCCCCCTGCCCTGCGGGATATCCCCTGAAGGGCCCGCGTCCACTGCGTGTGCCATCTCACCTACGGGACCTGGCTTGAAGGTCCCTTCATCGGAGGTGGGTGTGAGTAAGGTACCCGGTATGCTGCTCCTCCATCTTTTTCCCCAGCTGAGTTGTAAAGGTGTACGTCGCGTGGTGTTAAAATCAGGAGGAGGTGACTGGGCTTTGCTTCAAAAATAGCTTATTTGACTGAAAGAGTAGAAGTGATGGAGTTGTGGACATCCAGGAAAATGGTAGGTTTGAAATTAGGGAAACGGGAATATGCTTTAAGCATTAAGACATGTAAAAGCACTTTTCACTCCCCTTCTCTTAATTACATGCAATGTCATAAATAGAACAAGAAAAACGATACTGTTCAGTGAGTGTTTAATGTGTAAGATTTTACATCTTTTCTTTTTCAATCTTTTCATCTTAAATGGCAGTTATCAAGGTGAATCTTGAAATACATATTGTAGTTAATTCTATCTTAATTGATGACTCTCTTTAAACTACTTGAAAAAATAAGAATTTGAATTTTAAAGGCGTACAGTTGGCTCTGCTTAAAGGCATGTATATCGGCTTTTGGTTGATTTCTGATCCTGGGCTCCAAGTCTGCTCATAGACGTAGCAGGAGAGCACTGCTCACAGGCAGAATTAATTAATATTTATGGTGCCTTTATCTTGCTAGAATGTGCTAGACTTCAAAGTGCCATGCTTTGATTGTTTTGTAAAAATGCAAGGCGCTAGTCTGTAGGAGAAGTATTTCTAGCCAGAAAATCAGAGATTTTTGTAGCAAGTTCTGCTCTTTTAATTTTTTTTTTAAACTGGAGAGTTTTGTATGACTGATGAACATGAAGCTTTATCAAGCAGCATGCTGATTTTAATTGGCATGGTTTCTTTATCAGTGGTGGTCTTATTTAAAACATGCCTTAACATCTTATGGAATTAATTAAATATTACTTTGCAAATGGTATGGTGTTTCAACAGATGTGTAAACACCATGCTCCTCCTAACAGGAAAAGGTCACAAATAAGTCAGCTTTAAAATTAGGGTTGGTCATGTAATGCTTGTGAAGGAAGTACGGTCTTTTATACTGAAAAAATAGAGGGTATCCTGGTTCCTATTTTGGGACTGAAGCAATATCATTTTTTGTTAGGGAATCACAACACATGGTCCATTTTTAATACATGTGTTTATTTTAATGAAATGAAAACTAATATTCAATCAAAAAAGCTATAGTGCGATGCTGTCAGTCAGGACTCTGTTGTGGTCTCCGCTCGACGGTATTTATTTCTGTCTGTGATTGGGGTTTGTTTTTTCAGTTAATTTGCCTTCCCGTAGTAGGGAGGACTGTATTCATTAGATTTTACCATGCCTAATCTAACATGAACACCTGCTGGGAAGCTGTAATACAACATCAACTGCGGTGGTGAGATAAGGACCTGATTTGTTTTTACTTGACACTGTTTCATATTTACTGTATTTCTTTAAAAAACATTTTGGAAATTTTGGTTTGGTGTGCATATTTGTTCAAGCTGTCCCATCAATCACCGCTATGTTTTACTTCCGTAGGCAATGCCGTGTCTGACTCCAGTATGTCCCTGCGCGAGTCTCTTGATAATCTTTTGTGTAAGACATGATCTGCCTCCTTCCAGACTTCCTACATCCACAGGCTTATTTAATTTTGAGACTTTTTTTGTTTCACTGTTCTTCTTTGTTCTGTAGATGACTCCGTACTTCATGGCTTAGAAAGATCTTCATAGAGAGACTCATTCATATTGCGGGAGGAGTAAGCAACAATCATTTAGAAAGTGTGTTGCTCCTATGACTTAATCCAATATACTGAATGGGAAAGAAACAACGAATGTGTATGATTATTGTCATATCTGCTATGCTGTTTGCAACCAGTGAATTAACACATGAATACATTTATAAGATGGTATTTGTGGCAAAATATTTTTAATCATTTTTGTATGGGGTATGACATTTCTTTGCTTAGATGCCTTACCACATCTTGGAAGGAGACAGTTGACACGTCGTTCGTGTTAGAAGTAGCATTCAATAGGATATGAATTATTTTGTCCTTATATATATGAGCAGTATTATATTCTGTCCTCCTCTGCTCCCAGGAGGATAAAAACCAGATAAAATTGATATTAAGTGTGTATATTCCATGCATATCCAGAATGACAGAATGAGTCAGTGAACTGAGGATCTATAGGGCAACACAAATTAATGAGCATATTTTATCTATAAGTGCTGGGCATTTATATTGGTGCTTTATAATCTGATTTATGTGGATGTATGTTTTTAAATATCCCTTGAACTGAAGGACATCACTCATTTTGATGTTTCCCTATAAATACAATTTCATCTATATATGCTGAGATCAGAAACAAATATGCAGCTGAAAAGATAAGATTTAAAAGAACTACACCCATATAACATTGCAAATATATTTCTCACACATGCATATGTTTCTGTATAGTTTTGCGCATGAATAATTTATGTACATTCAAATAAAGGACAAAATGTTTCCCACATTTGGCTTTGGCAGGCCGAATAGTATGTGTGAAAACTGGACAAAAATAAAGATTCATTATTGGCCTCACATCTGAGGAAGCTCTAGAGCATAATATTTTCCTCCAAAGTCCTCTTTAAGCTTGTGTTTAGTAAATTTAGTAAAGCACCATATAACTGGTTTTATTATGTGACTTTCACAGGTGCTTTTCATTCTTGCATGTGATTGTGTATCCACTGCTTGTTCCAGCAACAACATTAATATGTTTAGAGTTATAGAAAAAAATGTGCAGAGCATCATGCTAGAGAAATTTGGGGTGACCGTGTAATTAGTGGCTGCTTCCCGCTTGAGTTTAGAGTCAAAGTTATCATCAAAAGTTTCCAGGTTTGAATGCATACATTTGCAAGTTTTGTGTCCTTGTTAGGTGGCCTTTCATACAGGATTGTGCTTATCAACTGCCAAAATGCTAAGGCTGAAAGAGAAGGATGCTTTTTTTTTTATTTAAGCCAGTCCATCCAGGTCAGAATTCTGGGAATGCTCAAAAAATAACAATTACTTCGTTACATTTCTATCTATGTGTGGAAATGTGGAGTTGTTGCAGTTGCTTTTTTTTGGTGTTTTGTTTGGCTTTGTTAATGGTGAGCTGCAAATGAAATGATTAAAATTCCACCCACTTCAGCACAATCTGTATAAACATGGGCCTTCAGAAGGCCAAGGCTCTTTTAGTTTTAATCTGAAAAATTTTCAGTGTCTTTGTATCTTGTTTCCACTCTGTGTCAGATTATTGAGGTCTGCTCCATTAAGGTAATTCAAAATGCTTCATGCTTCCCTGGCTAATGATAGCAGTAGGTGAGGTGCCCTCTCCTATTCCCCATCCTCAGTTTCCCCGAGGTCCCCCACTGGCTTTCAGAGCTTGCTTGAATTGGGGCTCGGCTATTTTTGTGAAAATGCATTCACCCATAACTCCTTAAAATGTGTTTCATTTCTTTAGGATAATTAACTCCGGGTTGCAGACAGCCTTCAGGAGTAAGGAACAGACTGCCAGAGAAAATGCAGTTAATTTGAAGTGATTTGGGGACTCTCAGCAAAAAACTTTCGCAAAACTTTCTTGTCCATTGTGAGTAGGTAAACATGCAAACTGCCTCATCACATTGCTTCAATAAATGTAGCTGCAGACATGTGCTGTGGGTAGTCAGACAAGCAAAATTCCCTTTAACCAAGGAAAAGAGAAGAAAAGAGGTCACTGGGAATATCGCCAAACCTGTAAAATTTATCTGGAAAATACAAAGGTGTGAATCACACCTGTAATGTCATTAAGAGTAAATTACAGTAAACTAGAAAAAAAAAAAAAAGTATTCAGTTGTCTTTCATCCTCACATGCTTTTGGCATTCTCGAAGTTTGTTATTTAACCTTTGGGGGAAATTTTCCAGGTGCTAAGGATGTCATATGCTGTCTGTAGCTGAGTTACAACCCCTTGTCTGCTTCTTGTCTGGGTCTTCAGTTATATTTTTATTAGTAGTCCTTTAAATCATGTTTGAGTTTGCAGTTCAGACTGGTTAGCTGAAGTGACTTTAATCACTGATTTTAAATGTGTACTTAATTAGTAAGACAGGGATTTGATTTAAAACTTTTTGGATTGTATTTCATAGTTATTTTTCTTGCAAGATTGATTTGTATTGATTGAGAGCTGTTTCATGTGCTGAGTGTCAATGGGAATATAATCTTTTCCTTAATTTGGTACTACTTTTGCTACTCAGACTTACAAACTGCATACATACTCTTTGATATAGATGGTGCATAATGTATGTAGCATGTGGTCATATTTTACTCATCGTGATGTCTTCTTGGAATTCAGTTCATGAGGCAGAAAATCAGTATTACAAAATTGTTTAAATAACACTGAGTTACATATATGAGAAGCACTGAGAAGTGTGTAAAACCATGTTTTGCTGTTGAAACTAAGGGAATTATTAATCAGTCAAACAACACTATATGTACATTAAAATTATCATTTTAATTTGGATGAGGAGTGTGCATTTTGAAGCAACTCTGTTGATCATCGGCACTTATTGAGCTTAGGTTCACATCCTGGAGCAGCGTTGGAGCATGTGGACGGAATTGCTTTTCCATGAAATCAGACTGCAAAATGCACTAGTGCGTGATCAGCCTACATCATGTACACTGGACATTTGAAAAGCAAGTTGTGCTTTGCCTCTGTAGCTGGAGGAATTATTAACTTGTTAGAAATCCTGGATGGTATCTGTAGGTAGGACTATGTAAATGTCAGAATGGACTGTTCTTGGTTTCCATTTTTTTCAGATTTTAGAGCTATATCAGCCTCTTCTGCCAAGTTTTTATAGGTTTGGAGGGGGAAAAAAATCCTTTCTTCCAATCAGTTCTTCAGCTTTTAAATGAACTAGTTCTTGAACTGGGCTGAACTGCAGAAAATGCTCTTTATTAGCAGCAAAATAGTTTCTGATTGAGCAAACCACTTTGCTGATTTATCACTTCCATGCATCCTACAGGTCCTTAAGCAGTTTGTTCTCCAGTTGAGTGGTTTAACTTCCTTGTAAACTTCATCAGCAGATGTGTGCTGTTTGAATTTAATATCAATTCCTTTAATACAATGAGAAAACTTAAGATTATAATAAATAAGATTTTCACATTCTAAAAGTTTGTTGTTTATTCTTTTGGGGAAATTTTCTTCGTGCTAAGGAAGCACGAAGCTACACTGTAGCTGAGTTATAACCACTTGTCTGCTTGTCTGAACAGATCTATTTAGAAATAAAATAACTAAAACCTATAAGTATCCATCTTGTCAGTCACTTATACTTCTGTTGTTCAGAACCCTTGGATGCAAACCATACCTGGCCCTCGTTATTTCTGCTCTGTCTCATCGTCAGCTATCAACAGTATATTTCAGGAACGAGCAAGTATGGTTCGCTAAAATCTTTCCAGTCTACAGATGGAAAGCAAAAGATGCAAAGAAATCACGCAGCTTTTGTGTATGTTCTTTATCCACGCGCCCACCCTTCTACTACCTGTCTTGCTTTCTTTTATTCCAAAATGTGTCATGACCATGAGTTTCTCTTTCAGCAGATGGCTAGGACCACCCTAGGCTTAAGAGGTGATCTTGGAGCAAGTGAACCTCTTCTGTGCTTGTCGTACCCGCGTCAGCTGTGAAGTAAGCAAGGAATTGGCAGGGATGGGTGGCATGAAAAGTCATGCTGTGCTGCGTCCTGGCAATCAGTTGTGTGAGCGTGGGTGTCCCGTATGCTCGGAGTTGTCTGTGTCCCCTAAGTCCTTCTGAGACGGCTGGCGTTGGTGCTGGGGAGGACATTGCGCTCTTTCCTGTCCCCAAAATAAAGTGAAGGAACACTGCGTCTGGGTGCTGGGAAGTAAGAAACATACTTGCTGTGGCTGTGGCTCACTGGTCTGCACTTAGTGCATTTCTGAGACTGGCCCTGTGGGCTAGCAGGGACTGCGGGGAGAAGTGGGAGGCTCTGGTTTGGGTTCATGACTTAGTCCTGTGCGTAGCAGAGTGTGAGCCCCAGGCTGGAGCTGGCCAAGCAGGCAGTATAGGTACAACTTTTGTCTAGATATCCCCTGAGACCACAGGCTGTGTGCTCAGGAGGATGCAAGTCAATGAACTCATCGTTCTTGTGCTCACCTAGCAAGAGGTCGCAGTTGTCTGTATATGCAACAACTCAAAATGAAGGAAAAATTTCTCTTGTTGCTTTTGGACTGTCTAGGGCCAAGGTAAGCACTGATACTGAAAAATAAAAGAAGGCTTTTCTTTGTTTTAAGTGAGATCTTTGCACAGTCTGTGCTTTTGGCTTACAAGGGAAGAGTACTCCATTTAGTATTTCGTTCTTCTAGATAACGAGTGTACTTGAACAACATGTTAAGCATCACAGCCCTTCTGAGTAGGGAGTGCTGTCAACTCTTGGCTTATTTTCTCATGTAGTTTGGTCCCCAGTTTGGCTACAGCAGCACAATTTCACAGTGTGTGCATGGAGTTTTAGATCAGTTTATGACAAAGTTTTTCTTTGGCGTATTATGTGCTGTCATTCGATACTACAGTTTTATATTCTTCCCTTCCCCTCCTCCCCTGCCCCTACTGTGATTCTGATATTTGTCAAAGTTGCTCTATGGCTGTTTGCAGTTACTTACCTTTTTCACAACTCTTGTTCAGTATGATTCATATTTTCTTCCAGATTGTTGCGTTACACTTTCAGGTTGTTAATCTCTACATTCCCTTCCCAGAGATGTCATGGAGGATCAGACCTTGGAGGTCTCCTGGAGTTTTCTTTAGCAGAGTCCAAGGTCATGAGGCTGAATGCATTGTTTGAATATTCATCCAGCAAGACCTTTGGATATGCAGTGACTTGAACTCAGCTGAGCACTGCTGCTTGCAGCAGTCGTGATTGGTCTTTGTTTATTTAACCCAGGCTGTACTTTAAAGAGGTTTTGGTTACAGGCATATTTGGAATCCTATATAGATCACAGTCGCACTGACATCCTTATATTATTTCTGAGTATCTTTATTGCTGCTGAGCAAAAAGGGAGAATCTATTCTTTTTGCATAGTTATGTAATTCATGGCTGTTATTCTAATGGCTTTTAGATCTTATTATTTGGGGCAGTTTTGAGTGAAGTTACACAAGGTCAACATTTCAGAAAAAAGTGAGACTGTATTTTATAGCTGAGGGAGTAACATGTGTGCATTACCAGTTCTGGTAGAATTTAACTTTAGATAAAAATGCCTGTAGTTCTTCTTATTTCAGGAGGAGCTCTCTCCCAAATGTGCCTGGCTAAAAACTGTTTTCTAGATTCTGCGATTAGACAGCACCAGGACTTGCCAGTGTGTGAACTTTGCCAAACTGCAGACAAGTGATTCTGATAACGCTGCGGGCAGTTTCCCTGTGGCTATTTTGATCCTTGTGACAGAAAGGAAAATGGTAAAAATCACATGTGTTTCCACTTAAATTTCTTCTGGGATGACATGAACAGTTATAAAAACTAGTTCACGAATATTCACGGGGAAGGAGAAATAGAAACAATAAAAAAGGGGAGTAGGGGGCTGGAGGCACAGGGTTAGGATAGCTTCATCCTAAACCCAGCCTCTGAAGAGACCCTGGTGTGGAAGTGGGGGCCATCTAGCAGGGGGTAGGGAGGTGGATTTTGGATGTCTCCAGGGAGATTTATTGTAGGACGTATTGGGAATGGTCATTCTGCATTTCATACGTATTAAAAAGTGGTTTCTTTAAAAACTATACATAAATGGAAGAAATCTGCCAGATCTGCAGTGTTTGGCACTGCAGTCTCTCGGGGGCTTTTTCAAGAGGTAGGTGCTTCGAGCAGGTTCGGTGCATGTCTGTAGGTCTGTCGGGTACAGGGTCTTTGGGTGTAAACCCAAGATGCTTTGGGATGTCAGATAAAGAAATAGGGTTTTGAGGCTCACTTGCGATCATGTTGTCTCTCCAGCTTGCCGGGATGGAGAAGTCCCCGTTCCAGCTGCTCATGGGCTGTTCCTGCCGGTGCTCCAGGCGGCTGACAGAGCCCCTTCTGGGACCCACGTCTTGTTAAGTCTCAGTTGGCCAGGTTAGCTTCCAGTACTGTGCTCTCTTAACACAGCTATTTCTGCTGAAAAGGTGTCGGAATTCCCCCTGGGAGCAGCCACGCCAGCCGTCCAGGGCAGGCGTTAATCTCCAGTGACGGGGAGATGACAGGGAGCCAGGGCAGGCCAGGGGCCATAACCTTTGCATTGCAGAGCGACACACAGCCAAATACCTCAGCATCGGGAAAGCGTTTAATACCCGCTGTCCTTTTATTTCTTATTATACATACCAAATATGTTATCTTTTAAGTTATGTGGTGAGAAGTTTTTGTGCTAGAGATGAAACTCATACTATTGCAGTTCAGTTTTGCAATATCCATAAATTCTGCGTGGGATATAAAATCACTTGGGAGTAGGAAGAGTTGCAATATAATTGTAGGCTCCACTGCAGCCACTTGAAACATTTTGAATGTTTATGGCAAAAAATATTAAGAAATGCAGTATTTGGACATCACTAGAAGTTAGTGCATGCTGCTCAAGAAGCTCTGCACTAGTCAGACCGTGTGCCATGGAGTTGGTCATTCTGGCTCTGGCTGTGGCTAATGCTCAGTGCTGTTGAAGAAGATGGAAAATTCATAATGCAAGTGTGTGCGCCTGTGTGAATACAATTACAGAAGGAATTAATATGCAGTAACTTCAAAGAGCACTCTACAGCAAGCAGAAAATCACAGTTTAGCTCATGGATTCTTTTGTCCCAAGACATTCGTCCGTGTTGCCTTACAGGGCAGTTTGTCTTCTTCAGTGTATACAGTATAAATGATGCAACCCCAATTTTAGATACTCAGCTAGCCGTGACACACAGCCCTGGGAAATGCTCATTACTTTTTGGCTTCGCTCTTCTTTTTACTTCTTATTTATTCAAACAGATTACATTCCCATTTGGATGGGATTAGCTGTGGTTTGAAAGTATTGCTGCGGTTTGTCCTGTGAAAATGAGTGTAGTATTTAGCTGAGCGATGTCTGTTTCATGACCTGAAACATCTTGGATGGAGCACACAAGAGTGTCAGCATTTGTATCTAACTCGATTTCCTGTCGTATAAAGACATGAGGCACGTTTGGGGACTTCTAATGAACTTTCCCATGGGGAGAACACAGAATTCGGGGGTTTCTTCATAGCTTTTCTAGGAAGCAGATGCAGTTGTTTTCTCCCTCGCTGTTGAGCTTCTGATTAACTTTAATGAATGTATCCAGAACAGGCTAAACCAGTAGTGCCCAACATTTTGCTGTGACAGGGCACACAAGAGCATCCTGCAGAGTGGCTGCATGCGCGTGTCTGTCCCCGGTGTGCCCCCATCCCGTCCCACTGCTTGTACGGCCCAGTGAAACCCATACACAGCTGTTTTTTCAACAGTCAGCAGCGTGACTTTGCCCTCAAACAATTTAACTTTGCATTTTTAGGATTAAAAATAACCAGATAAGTGCAACAGATGTGATTTATATTTAATGCTTATTTGTGCTGGTTAGTATGGCAAATCCCAATTTTCTTAAAGAGACAGGATTATGCAGTTTGGCTTTCAAATTCATTTTTCAAAATGCAAAACAGGGCATTTAAGCTGCTGTGAATAGCTGTGTTGCTGCTATGAACATGAAGTATTTTTCCTAATTTCATTTAACAGTTTTATTTTGGATACAAGTAATTTTGTTAGTGTTGGAAACCCATACACAATAACATAGCTCTGATGTTGAAGAACTGAAACTCTAATTGACTGGCCTTGTCTCTCTGAAGGCAGAGTGCCGTGTAAACAAGAAAACACAAGCCATAAATGGTGAAAAGCTTACTTCTGGATTTTAACCTCCTGAGCTAGACTACTGAAAATTTGTGCTGGGAATCAACCTCAGCTTGAATGCACACCGCTATTTTAGTAGGAAACACAATTTTTTCTACCCTCCATAGTGGAGGTGGTGTTAAAACACGGTGTAACTGCTTTATGCTATGTCTGTGTTTCTTAGCACAAATTAAATTGTTCCTTGACTCGAATGGAAGTAAAATAAAAATCTGCTTATATTCAAATTGACAGAGTTACAAAATAGGATGCAAACTAAACTAAGCTCAATAGCAATCTCTTCCGTGCTCATTCACCTCTGGGAAGCACCATTCCACCTCCCCAGGGGAGACTTGTGCCTGTCTCAGGCCATCCCTTGGCTAAGGAGGACTTGCTGTACGTGCACTGCTGTTCTCCTGGACTGATGGCATGTGGTGCGGGTTGATGCCATTAGGCAGGGGGTGAAGCATATTTCTCACATTAGCTTAAGTGGCTTTAATAGAGGACATCAGAGAACACTTGCCTTCAGATAAGACATGACAAGCTGTAAGGGGTCCGTGTCTGGGGAAACAAGTTTCTAACCTTTTTCCTAAGCATAGTCTCAGGAAGAATAGGAGGTCTTGTTGCCACTTCTGTTTTGTGAAGCAGCAGCCATGGATACAAGAAGATGGCAGGTTGTAAACCTGGATTGCAGGTGTACATCTTCAGTCACGTGAACTCAGGTAATCTCAGTTCTTTTGCTGACTCTGTTTCCTTAACTTACTTACATTTTTAAGTTATGACTTAGACTTCGTTTCATAATACCTGTATCTACAGCATTAAATGGGAAATGTCTGTACCTGTTTACAGTGCTTTATACTGCACGTTAGTAAAAGGACTACCTGTAGTAATCCATGATATTTTTGATGTCTCGATTCAGTCTGTATCTCTCACCTAAGAGTTTTAATTCATGGACCCTGAAGAAACTTGTGTGTTGAATACAATGACTGGTGCAGAATTGGGTAGCAGGAACATGAAGATGTTGGTCTGGTGTCTCCTCTTTACGTTTCTGTGCACTTTGGCCTTTCCGCCAGTAGCAGAATATCCTTTGGTACCTTCAGGATCTTGCTTGTGACAGAGACTGCTCTCATCAGCTGTATCCCATCAGGTCCTGGAGTTCCTGCTCTACAGATGAAAATCACATTGCATGGTCCTCTGGACTTGATGCAAAGCTCTCTGTAGTCAGTGAGAGACTTTGGTAAACTTTGCGTCAAACTCAGATGGACCTACACCAAAGAACCCCCTTCCCACAAGAAATTAGCACGATCTCAAAACTCTCCCGTGTTCGCAGCTGACTCCAGCTCCCATGGTATAGCTTATCTCATCCACGGAAAACACTGGGAACCAAAGCTTACTACTTTTTCAAGCTGAACCTAACTGAGGAGAATTTGTTCTTTTTTCTATTTTGAGGCTTTCTATTTTTATACTGCAGTGAAAAGCAGTACCTAATACTTAACAGCGAGCCTCTGATTTCTAAATGCATTTCACTCTCAGGATCAAGGGACTGGAGACTGGTTCCTCGTTTCGATTTTTCCTAGACTTTTCCAATCCCTTTAAGCCAGTGAATAAATTGTCCCTGTGTTTTCTTGCCTATAACACATCCTCATTGTACTCCACAGTTGAAACGATTTCTCAGAGAGCAGGGAACAGTTTTCCCAAATGTGTATTTTCTTGATAAGGATGGACTCCTGAACTTTTCCTAGTTACCTATATAAAGATTTTTTTGAGAAACTGGAATTAGTCCAATTCCTTGTTTTATCTACGTTACTCTTTAACAACGTTCAGATATACACGATCAAGGTGGTGAAACTGTTTTTCACATGAATCCAGCATTGAAAGAAGGGTGATTCTTTGATCACTTTCTGAGATGCTGAAAGAGGGAACTGTAAGTGTTTTAGCAGTATAAAGTAAGCCAGTGCCTTTTCATGTTGCAAATTGCTGTGTAAAGACATTTAAAGCCTCCTGTAGTCATTAGGATTCCTCAGCTGGATCTAGGGATATCATGCAGAGCTGCAAAAACCATTTTATGATTAAGGCTGCTATCTGGTGATACAGTCTTCAAAAGAACTGTTTGATGCTTTCCAACAACACTTTGCATTTTAAGCTATACCAATGATTTTTAAAATACATTCTGAAGGTCTGGTAGCATTTCAAGAGAGTGCACAGGGCAAGGGGGTGCAGAATCAAACAGCAAATTAGAGGTGAGGCTGCTGTGGCTCCGTGTTCCCAGGTCCAGCATGTATCCCCAACAGGCACACGTGAACACTATAGATGTGTGTGTGTGCGCGCGCTTGTGTGTATGTATATACATGGTTATATATACACACGGATCAACATAGACAGAGGACACACAGCAGTCACACAAATATGAGTGGCATAGATGGCCTGATCCTGTTTCTCCGCTCCAGCTGTTTAAGATGAAGCTAAAATATAGATATCTATATAGCACATCTATATAGATATATATACAGCACAGGTATGCACATACATGTTCTCAGTCTAGCCTGTCGCTGCCCCTAGATCCCAGTCTCCCCAGTTGGTGGCACCGGCACATGCAAGCCCCCATGGCGCAGCACCGCTGCAGTTACTGGTACCTCAGCCACGTGGACCTCTTTGCCCGTGGTCCAGCTCCAGCTGCTGCACCCAGAGACCTGTACACACACGTGCGGACACAACAGGCTGCCCATGGGGATGATCCCCTCCTGTGACGGCTTGGGGAGCAGTGATCAGTCCTTAAGCAGCCACCCGAACAAAGAGGCTCTGTGGTCGGGCTGCACGTCTCGACTGAGATGTTCCCCTCCTATTTCTTTCCAAACTGGTGGGACAGGCACCAAACCACTTGTACGTGGGTGAGGTGGTACCTGGAGTTTAGGTGTACAGCATGCTCATTTCCATAAGAACCCTGTTGAATATTTGTTATAAAATCTTTTTTCCTGGAAAGCTGAGTGTAAGTATGATTTCTTTTGATGCTTGAGGTCTGGGATTTTCTCCCACTGTCTTCACACTGCTCAGAGAGGCTGGGCTGCATAGGCAGATAGCTTTTTGAAAAACTACAGCCCCAGCCTTGCACCCTTGTGGCAGATTGCTGGGAGGCTTTCAGGAGGGCTTTGAGCTATTCAGTGGGAAACAAAGAGGGGGAAGGGTTTGCCCTGGAAAGATGACTCGGTACCCTGGAAAGAAAGAGGTCTTGCTGTGTGTCATATTACTCTGAGTCAGCTTTATCACTGAGAAGATTTAATGATAAAAGCATGTTTACTCAAAACACAGATTTACAGGAATGGAATGAAGTCACTAAAAAAGTTAAAATTACGAAAACATATTACTAAGGGTGCACTTAAAGCAAATTCTTTCCTGCTTCAGCATTTTAGGTAGCTCGTGAGGCTAATTAGCTCTTTTGCAGCATGCTCTGCAAAGTAGTTAGAATTAAGTGATGAATCATAGGGGTCTGGCTTCTGGGTGGTTCCCGGAGAAAGCTGCTTTGGGTAATCCCCTCCGTCGCTGGCTCAGGAGGGAATGAGCTTCTGCCTCTCTCCTCCTGTGTCCCTGGCCCTGTTCCCTGTGGTGGGCCACGGGCCAGCGTGTGGTGATGCTGGGCCAAAGTCACTCACACCCACCATCTCACCACCATGGCTTGATGAGCATTTCTACATACCAGTGCTTTAAGCAGGCATTAAGCTGCTTTCATCAGGTTTTGGTACTCTTAACACAGCGTGTCTTAAAAGTTTCATTTCATGAAAAATAACAATAATAGACTTCCCCCCCCCCCTACTGATTGTATTTGCTATATGCTTTGCAGAGAAGCTACCCCAGGTCTATAAACATGTGGGAAGAGGGACAGAGCACCTAGGCACTGTGATCTTTTACTGTCTAATAGATTAAGGGTAACATCTCCTAGGACCCTGCCAGAGTCTGGTTTCTTACTGAGTTTGTTTTATTTCGCTGCACTGGAAGTGGTCTTTTATGGAATGAAAATATTGAAGTGGGAAAGCTTAAAGAAAAGGAAGTAAGCTTATTAGAAATTTTGAGCTTAGGATCTGTTTTTAAAACTTGAAGTATTCAACACTTGGTTCAAATTAAAGCACAAGCCCCTAGGCTGAATCTCTGACTAAAACTGAAGGAAAGGATAACAGGTAGACTGACCTTCAGATGTTAAAAAACATGATTCTTTTTGCATTTAGGGGGAAATTAGAAAGGCCTTCTGTCCAAAGTGGAGTGAAATTAGTTGATCCAAGGTGACCTTTTCAGTTCATTGCACTGGTTGGTTGTCCTGTAGGATGAAATGGCTCTGGGCCAGAATCATGGGGATAATATCACCAGAAAGGTGTATTGGTTCATATTTAGTAAGATTGTCCTGAGTTGCGAGCCATTAAACTGTTTGTATTTCAAATGTCAACGTTTAGCCTGAAACAGTGAGCAGTCCTGAAATTAGAGAAGTTTTCATTACATAATGACGGGAGTGCTTGCAGATATTTGAAATGGCAACCATCTGCTGCACTGGCATTAACTGTAGTCCTCAGATTTGACCTACCTAGATACTTTCTGCAGCCTAAATGTGTGAGCCTGTGATTATAAATCTTGAAAGTTGGTTGAGTTGTGATAGCTGCTGATGTGCATGGTCTCTCTGCATGGAAGTAAAATAATTCAAGTAGTTTGTTCCACCTGCTGGCTCTTGCTGTAGGTGTTGGCTGGAAGCAATGCATTGACACCAGAGGGATCGATGTTAGAGAGAGGAGAATTGGTCTCATGGCTTCAGTGCTTGCTTGGTTGACTTTTTCTCAACAATTTTTTTCCTTATCTTTAATAACCAACTTGTATGAACCTCAGCTGAACTGCTGAAAGCTCTGATGTCCTTGGTGGGACTGTCAGGCTGTTCAGTTTTTCTTTTAAAATGCAAGGAGGTTTCCCAGTGACTACTGTGTTGATAGCATTTTTTGAAAGCCCTGTAAGGATTTATTTACTTTTTTTACCATAGAAAACACTGGACTGAAATGAAGAAGCAGGAACGTGGCCTTTTTTAAAGGCCAAATATTGATTTTTTTTCCCCCTTATTGATAAATGGGCTTTGGCAGTTGGTAATCAATAGTTATGACCTTTTGAATGTTTGTGGGATGCTTCACCAGATGCAGAGCAATTAATTGTTTCTAACAGTGATACTTCCTGAATCGGTTTTGGTGGTGGCTGGAGAGGAATATGGATGTTCTCCTTGGCAATGATTAGGCTCCATGGATCTTTCAAATCTGGTAAGACTCCAAAAATGTGTAAAAACTCTGTTTTGTAAATTAAGATCAGAAACTATTATTAGCTTTTGTTTGTAGTTGAAGCATGATGTCATATTTGGCATAGTGCTACAGAAAAACTCCCAGCTTATGGCTCAGATCTGTGCTTTTTCAACTCGGTGCCTTTGGTATCTGCTCTTGAGGCTGCCTATCTCTCCTAAAGAGGAATGGTTCATGTGATACCAGCTTTTTAGGGGCTGTTTCAGTGTTATCACCCTTATGGGAAAAGGGACAGGAGCCTTTGCTTGGAGCTGGTCATGACTGCATGTTTTCCAGCCACCTTATCCTTACATAAAACTGGATTAAACTGCTTTAACTTTTTATGCTGGCATAAAGTCCTCTAAGGCCATTCCAGCTAGAGAGCCCTGGGCTTCGTGGGAGAGGCGCACAGAACTTGCTCCTGCATTTTTTGATGTTTTTTCCCATCCTTCTATTTATACTGCTAAATAAGTGTAGTAATTTAGGGTTAAAAAAGGCTTGAGGAAGCATAATATCACAGCAAAAACATATGTTTGGAACTGTAAAGCATTGCAGGGAACAACGCTCTTCCAAGTTTCATGAAGTTGCAGTATGTTAATGGCCCTTTTGTAACGTCTTTTCCAGTCTTGCCTTTTCACACAATGAGGATGGGAGCTGCTGAATTTTGGAGTAACTACATTAAGTAAAAGTCACTATAATTGTGGAGGAATAATTTGATCTGTAGTAAGTCTCTTTTTAGTTATTTGAAGTTTTCCTGAATATTTATTTGAATAAAGTCTTGAATCTGTCAAAAGCTTGAAAACCTCCTGTATATTGTGGCTATTTAAATTTAATTTACTTTTGCTACAATCAGATATAAACAAAATCTATTCATTGGAAAGGCAAGTATAAGGAAAGGGGAATACTATTCTTCATACAGTTAAAAAAGCATCCTTTCAAACCAGACACATCATTAGTTCATGAGGACAATCTTAATATTTTTATTAAATTATTGTTTCCCTTTTTTCTGAGTTCTTTGGCCAAGTATGTGTAAGTGCTTAACAAGAGTACTGTAGGGTTTGCAGTTAAAGGTAAAATACATCTTTGTCAGATGACATTTTTTAATGTTCTGTTTGCTGGCTGAAACATCCTCCTTACCATTTGTCTGTAGAAATGTTTTCTTCTTCCAAATGTGGAGTTTTATTCTCTGACAAGGTTGAAAAGGATGCAGTAGCTTGAGGGGCAGAACAGCCAATATACAGTGTTGGAATAATGGCAGATTGAAAGCCTGGTAACTTGTGAATTAATAGGACTATAAAGGAAAGCCTCATAATACTAGAAAACAAGCACTCCCCCATTCCCAGAAGAATTGTACAGCGTGTTTATAGACCTGATGTATCCTGAGAGAAGGCGTTTCACACCATTATTGTATTTGGCACAGCAGAAGAAATATTAAAGAAGTAGATACTGAAGAGAGAAATAGAAGGGTAAATATTGCAGAGGTGGAATTAATATTTACAACTGTCTAGTCTCTACATTAAAGCTAGATTTCATGAATGAAGAAGCATAGTTTTATAGGCAAGTGGACAGAAAAGGCAACGCGATTGCCTTCATTACGGCAATGAGGGGCCGGGATATTGTCACTACATAGACAATATGGCTGATGCTGTTGGGTCTCAACCTGAGATGGCTCCTGCAAGACCAACCCGGTTGTCCCTCGTGCATGCTCTGCAGCGTTCCCAGTCAGAGGAGCACCGTGCCAAGAACTCGGACCAGCCCTTGGGGCTGCAGAGGTCATGCGTGGACATTTGTCTTGCTGGTGCCCACTGCAGGTTGGATATTCTGGCTGGAGAGCTGACTACAGAGATTGATACAAACCTTCCCTGAACAGTATGACTTACAAAAACCACTTGACAGCCTAGTTTTTTGGAAGGCTTTTATTGACATTCACTTAAGATAAACAACATCATTCCTTTGTGGTTTTGCAACTCGTGAGTAATGACACGATGTTGGGCTATTCTGTTTAAAGCCCTTAGACCATAATGGCAGGTATGTGTTGTGTAAGTAACGTTTTGTATGGGTTTGTCAAAACTCTGACAGGTGTCTTAAAGGCAGTAACACTTGCAGAGCGCTTTTCCCCCTTTTTTAGAAATCATTACTGTATTGTAGTGTGCCACAAGTAGTGGAAGTGAAACAAATGTTCATCTCCTGAGTGCCTGTAAAAGTACTGCCTCGAATATTCAGCTTAGCCTGGCAAATAGTCCTTATGTGACCTGTGTCTCTTGCTATACGTTCTGCTTTTTTGCACTTGGAGTGAAGCACTTGGTTAACTCTTTCTGTGAAATCTAATTTAATATTAAAGTGTCCAGTTTTTAGGGCTGTGCAGAAAGTAACTGCACATGAAGTCCTACGCTATCTCTCAGCGTCAGTAGCTCTAGCCTGGACAGTAAGCATCTGATAGCATTACAAGGAATGGGATCAAAACAAAGCAGCACCAAGACATCTAACAAATGTCACCTCTTCATGCACACAAATATGTTTTATAAATAAATAGGCAGTTTAAAGAGTACACTAGTTGTTACTTTAAAAAACCCCCAAACTTTTCCTATGGAAACTTTAAAAGCTAAACACTAGGAGAGGTGGAAGATGTTCTCTGTAGAATTGTGCTCATGCTAACATTATGGTGTTTTAGAGATGGCTTTCCAAATGCAACAGCTGTTTTTTGTGTGTGTAAATGGTCTTGGTTTCTAAATAATGTAGATACTTCAGCAGAGGAAATGAAATATGAAAACTGTAATGTAAATATTTTTAATCTCAAAAGCGTGTTGCTCCTGCTATCTAATATACATACATATATCTCTCTCTATATATATGGATTTCTGAATATGTTGTCAGGTGCTCTAGGCTGTTTCCTGAGACTTTGTGAGACCAAGGAGCTGGCAGCTATCTGAGCCTGTTCAGTGCTCTGCTTCACATCCTTCCAGATCAGAAGGCATCGGGATTTATTTTGCTTTGCCTGCGCCAAGCACTTGCAACCTCAACAGGCAGCAAAGAAAGGACAGAAAGTGACAATGCTGAAAGACATTAATGTGGTAGTTCATCTAAATTCCTGCAGTAACTAATTAATCTACTGGGGATTCATCACATTTTGAATATTAAATGCAGACATTTACAGTTGATGTTAAGAAACCATTTGTCTTACAACCCAGCAGGAATTTTGTTTTGTTTGGTGGCTCTCCTTCCAAAGAGCCAATAAGGGAATCAAGAAAATGGTGCCTGGATCTTTGCTGACTTTGTTCAATCGCATTGCTCTTCATAACAGTTGGAAGCAGCTTTGTGTCTGTCACTGACACATGCTTAGTCTAAAATAACTATGAAAATCTATAGCCTATGGAGCATGTTACCAGCTTTAAAAGACAACTCCTCCACCCTCGGGTTGAATGTCTACAGAAGGCATTTCATGAAATTCACTGTCTTAACTTCTTACTTAAGCAGTCTCCTAAAGGAACCCCAAGTACGCTGAGATGTTACAGGACGCTTACCACAGTCTGACAAGGCTTTGAATTTTGCCAGCTTCCCAACAGAATATTACGCCACAAGTATGTCTCTCTTTTTCCTTTTCCCCTTTTTTTTCCTGAGGTGCAGTAGCTTCATTTGGAGTAGAGGATGCCTAAGGCTCTTTCATAGTGCTTCAGGCAAATAATCGTGTAGTCCAAGTTTCAGCAGTTTATAGTAAATAATTGAATCAAAAAAATCTAGAAGTGTGATGCTTGCAGGTTAGTTTCCCCCCTTAACTGTGCTTCTTATGTGCTTGTGATGGTGGATTTATATAAAGTAGTTCCAAAAATGACAGTAGCATCTCCTTACCTTATTCCTGGTGCATCTGTTCCCAGTAGTATCTGCTGACCTTTGCTGTCAAAGGAAGTTTGTGCTGCCCTTGTTTTTTTGTGCCAGCATTGCAGAATCAGCTAATATAAAACAGGGAGTTTAATTCATTTTCTGGCTAACACAATGGTGAACTGAAGTTTTTGTAGTTTGCCTTAATTTTCACAGTGTTCAGTCTCTGTTCTCATTTTCGAGAAACTCTTGAATGGCAATTCTTTACTGCCATTTCATGGTACATAGAGTGAAGCAGAAGAGGTCCATTTTCCTACTCCATTGCCCCCCAGGGTATCATTCGCAAATCATGAAGAGGAAGGTTGGATATGAAGGGCTATCTAAGTACCAGAGATGTCCTCACTGGACTACAAACTCCGTAACTGCATCACCTAGAAAGCACTTTTGACTTTTCTAAAATTCAGGGTGGATTTAATTGAACTTGAGATTTCTTTGGTTAATTAAATGCATGATGGAGAAAACCTGTAGTGATTATTGCATGATGGATGCCAGGGAAATGTTAGATGACAGCAGTTAATTTGATGAAATGCAATCTCCATTGCTACCCATCTCTCACCATGTTTGCTAAATCTGAGCACATATCTAATTGGTGAGGTTTTGCTCCTTCGCATCTTTCAGCATTGGAATTGGGGTGGCAGGAAATCCAGCTGAGGCACTGTTATTTTTGTTCATCATACAGAGTTTATATTTTAAAAATAAATAAAGTTATTTTTACAAAAGGGCAATAATGCGTGTGAACATAACATAGAAAAATCACAGAGGAGACATCAAATCCTTAAATGTTTAATAATCTGCTTTACAAATTAGAAGAGTTACGCCAATTCCCATCCTGTCTGGGACCTTTCTGCAGTGAGACTTTTGAAGACTAAAATGTGTGTTTCGCAATAGACTGGCAGTAGTCAACAGTATATATTTCTGCTTTAGCATTTTTCTTTTTTTCAAATGCAGATACCAAAAGAAACTTTTCGGGCATGTTCTTCAGATTCATTTCTGCTCCATTCCAGAATATTGTATTAGACCTTAAGGCAAGAACAGAACATAACGATCCAGGCTGACCTCCAGTGAGGCCAGCTGTTCCTGTATCTACCCCAGCATCTTGTGGCTGAAATAAAACAAATTGTGATTATTTCTTTTTTAAGTACAAAATTAAATGCATTAGAAGCAAATGAACACTTACACTAATTTTTGTTAGATACGTTGGCTCCAGATATTGGATACTTAACTGGTTTGATAATTTGGTTCCTTTTTTTCCCTTAGCTTCCTATTTTTCATACTGAATAGAAAACGTGTTATTGTGTACTGGATGAAACCTTACTAAATGTTTGTCTTATTTTATTCATAGTAAAAGTAAGAAAGGCATTGTAAAAACAGCTGAAAGCCTGAGAGCCTCTGCTCCCCAAAATCCTGTCCTTTGGCTGGCATAGACGTTTAACTCAGGCAGAAGAGGTATCCCTGTCATCTGATAACCATTCCTGGGATGGGAAGATGGTATGTTGAAAACACGAGTGATCAAGGGAAAAGCATTAGGAAACCAAGCACAGAATCAGAACCAGTACTAGGAACAAGATCAGTAGAGAAAAAATTACAGTTGAGAGGTTGTTCAGGCTAAGTGTTGGCAGGATAGGGCTGGGAACTGTTACCAAAGAAACTATCTTTTCTTTGATTGTATTGTGTGGAAGGGAAAAGGACGTTGCACGCTTTTTGTAAGAGAGTTGGGCTTTATCAGGCAAATGCTCGACTCCATTGTGGTTTCTTTTTCTGACACAAGTAACCTGCAAAAGCAGAATTTTGGCTTTATGGGTCAGAAATGCATAAATGCTTATATGCACTATATGCACACCTGTGAGCACGTGTGTAATTTACATTTCTGATACAGCAAATTAACTAGACAGAGTTAGTCATGAAGGTCAAAATCTAATAAGGTTATCTGCTTCAGCATAAAGTATTTCATTTCAGTACTAAAATGGTAAAGCAGGGCTAGGCATCTAAGCCAATACACATGAAAAAATAATGAATACATTTTGTACTGATTGGCCAAGTTCATCTTGCTCAAACTTCCTTGGCTCCAAAAATAAAATAACTGTTGACCTAGTTCTAAAAATACACAGGATCAGGTAATATCTTAATTCTGATTTCTTTTGTTCAAACTTTGAAATGCTGTCACTTGTAGCTGGCAAATATACACTGGTAGGGAACAGTGCCATCGTGAAATGCTGCAGACTGAAAAAATCACCTGCTTGTCCTGGGATGAGTGCCATCGCTGTCAGATGGAAACGTCAAGCTAGTCTCTCAGCCTCTGAATGGGATGCAGATGTTTCCAATGGGAGAGGAATTTACCTATATAGCATAGGGGTTGATGCAGAAAGAGGTGACACTTGGCGTTTTGCACATGACTTCTTGTATCCAAACATAGGACTTTTTTTGTTTTGTTTTTCCTTTTTTCTAAAGGCAAACCCACAATCTGGTAAATATTCGAAGAAGATTGCTCATGTACTGGAAGAGATTCAGAGCAGCTGTTTGTTTTGGCTAATTCAATTTTAAAATAAATATTCCTAACAAAATAATAGAAAAATATATGTAGAATATTGTGCCTTTGTTTGGCATTTATGGTATGGTGCACTAAGTTCTCATGAAAGTTATCGTCATCTTTTTTACATAGTAGTTGGGCATCTAGTCAAAACAATGTATGCTCACAAATAACTAGGCCTGTGCCTGGAATACTCAAGCAATATATGACATTGGCTTTCCTTATTGTCCTTGCCTTGCTGCTTTTTTTTGCTTGGGCACTAAAGTTTGTGAGTTGGCTCCAATGTTTGAATCCAATTATTGGATTATTTCTTTCCCAGTTATTCCCCCCAGTCCTTTCCGCACAATCCTTTGATATGTATATTGAAACTGGGCTGCAGTTAATCTTCCAGGATGGACTTACTGAAAAGGGAAATTGAGCAGATTGATGTTTTCCCATTTTTGGTCTTTACGCCCCTTTGGATCCCAGCTTGAAGGTGAGAGAGCAAAAGCAAAATACACATCAGTTTATGATAAACATGGTCCTCACAAAATGCTGCAGCCTGCAGATCGGAGGTAGAGGTATTAATCTCTTGCAGTCTCTAAACGCCTTTGCCCTGCTTCAGCAGGCTGCTACCAATAGCCAATTTGTTCTGTAGGATATTGCTAGATGCTTTTTATTCCCTCTGTTGACAACCAGTTTCTGCCCTCGATGGGTGTGAGAAGGTTTATGGGCCCTGCCCTGTCACCTTGCTTCTACTTGAATCCTTGGATGAAATCAGAACCTTCTTGTAGACCTCATTCTTTGCATATTTGTTTAATTTCATGCTGAACTGACTGTCTTCCTGCTCTGGGCTTTGCTTTGATGTGACCACATTTTGTTTCCATTATTTAAAGTTGCAGAAAACCTATTTCCTGTTTCCTTGTAAATCCTTAATTTAGTACATTTTAATGTATCTGTCCATGTTTCTTTCCTGTGTATGTAATGTCAAATAGAGAAGAAAATCCGGGTTGATATAAAGAAAAGCTTTATCAATGTTAGCATGGGGACAGCTCTGTTATTTCTGGGCAAAGGCCACAAATGAGTTATTCAAGACATGATAATTGGGGGGGAGACTATTGTAAGAAACTTCTCTATCATGCATAACCCACATAAATCACTGTATATGGGCAGAGGAATACTTTCAAGAATTTTAAATTCTTGTCGTGACTAGCATGAATTAAAAATATAAATGTAAGTATATTACAATGATCAAATCGGTTGAACAAGTTGGTGTACTTTAGAGCAGTTTAGGTGTGATGAAGTCTTACCAAAGCAAGACAGGCTCTGGGAGATGCTTGACTAGGTGGGATTGCTGACTGACTCCTTTGAGGACCACGTCTCCATCTCCAGGACAGTTTGTCTGTTGTGAAGCCATCAACTCCAGAGTCCTTGGGCCCGAGGCAGGAGGTGCTCTAACTAGGACTTCCCCGAAGTCCGGGTTTTCTGGCCCCTTTCTCACCTGTCTTCTCATTCCTAGCCTGTGTCCTAGCACTCTCGGTGCAACCTGATTAGGCGTAGTGTCATTGCATCTATTGCAGCAATGTTTATTTTGCTGAGCAGACACAAGAAGAATCAAAGAGCTTATGTGTTTTTGGCAGAACAATGTTTCTACGTCAGGGTTGATATATAATGTCTTTTATGAGGGTCCAGTCTGGTCAAGAAGGAAAATAAATCCACTTGAAGCACACAGGCAAGACCCACAAGGGTTGGTGAGCCAGCACACGTGATTTTTGTCAGCTCTAACAGGGCCTCTCTCATATAATTCAGCCTGGATCACTGGCATACGTTGCCCCTTTGCTCCAGGGTCCCCTGAGACTTGTGATCAACCATACGTGTTGCTTCTGCCTTGAGGGCCCAGTGTTTCCAGGACTAGGTTATTTAGCTTGATGCAGTTTGAGCTTGGAAAACTTCTCCAGTGGCATAAAGGACCACCTTTCAGTCCTGCAGAGATGCCAGCAGTCAGATTTAATTTGGTGATGAACTTGTTTGTAAGAGAGCAGTTACTCTTTCCACTTTTCACCACACCTAGTCTGGTTTGTCCAGTGCCTCCAACCGTAAAATTTTTGTTCCGTGAAGCGAAGGAAAATAACATCTTCCTCTGAGATACTTATTCAAAATAAGTAGCTCATTTGAAGCTCACTGGTGATATGGAATGTTGAGAGAAAATCTGATGGAGGGACTAATTGTGGTTTGGGGGATGGGATATATTTGACCGTAATTGTGACCTGGTCCTTCAAAGAAAAAAGAAAAAGCTGAGCATGGTTCTGATTTCTAACGTCTAATTTTTCACTGCTGGAAGTGGGTCTGATTTCTAACGTCTAATTTTTCACTGCTGGTAGTGGGTCTGAGTAATCTGTTGTGCCTTAGGAATAAGATCTTAGGTTTATAGCAGATAATTTTGTACAAACACAGTTCAGTAGCTGTCAAAAATGCAAATACATTTTTAGGAATTATAGAGAAGGAATAAAGAACAAACCAGAAACAGAGCTTCTGAAGCAGTTGCCTGATCCATCCTTGCCTCCCCTGCTTTGGTTTGCTTGGGAGCAGTCTCAGGGCCCGCAAGCTGGATTCATTTTAGGTGAAACTCACTCAGAAGATGCACTTCAGAAGCACACCTAACATGTTCAGTGTGAAAATGGATGTTCAGTCTGATCTGTTCCAAAATACCTCCCCCAAAGAGGTATATAGAGTCAGGTCCTCTGCCCTGCGGACCTGTCCCTCTGGTGTTGCACTGCACGTTTGTGCTCCTCTCCAGGTACTGGGCACCTGATACTGGGCCAGGCTAGATTTTCAGTCTGTTCTGGTTGTGTGAGGGATATCAGGATCTTAGTTTTAATGGAGACATTAATAGAGATATTATTGAAAGAGTGTTACTGAAAAATAATAATGGCCCTATTATTTTTCTTTTTGGGTCATTTGAGAACTAAGGACCTTACCAGGAACACTGTATTTGTTGCATCCCTTCCTGAATGTAAGAAGGGGGAACATCCATCCTGTTGCTAATACAGTCCACATCCCATATTAAGAACAAGCTTATCTCTCTCCTGAGAACTAGATTTACTGATGCTGTTAGTGAAGGCCTCGGAGTGGGATCCTCTGGCTGAGTTGTGCTCCAACTCTATCTATCCTTGAAATTTTCCCTCTGTAACCTTTTCGTCTCAGAGGGTGTTTTATGCCTCCTGATGATGGTCCATCTTCATTCTGTACAACATAACTTGAATATAGTGTCATAGCTAATTGCCACCATTGACATGTAAACAACAACAGTTCTTTCTACCATGTGTCACAACAGCAACTGAACTTTGGCTACTTGAAATCTGTCCAAGAGCAGACACCTAACTCAGATCCTTCAAGTTACTCTCTGGCAGTCCCTACCTCTCTCTGCCAACTCCATGTGCCACTTAGAATCACAGGATCACAGAATGGTTTGGGTTGGAAGGACCTTCAAAGATCATCTAGTCCAACCCCCCTGCCATGGGCAGGGACACCTTCCACTAGCTCAGGTTGCACAGAGCCCCGTCCAACCTGACCTTGAATGGTTCCAGGGATGGGGCATCTACCACCTCTCTGGGCAACCTGTGCCAGTGTCTCATCACCCTCATCATAAAAAAATTCTTATGTCCAATCTAAACCTACTCTCTTTCCGTTTAAAACTGTTGCCCCTTGTCCTGTCATTACAAGCCTTAGTAAAAAGTCTCTCTTGATCTTTCTTATAAGCCCCCTTTGTATATTGAAAGGCTGCAGTAAAGTAAGGTCTCCCCGGAGCCTTTTCTTCTCCAGGCCGAACAACCCCAACTCTCTCAGCCTTTCTTCACAGGGGAGGTGTTCCAGCCCTTTGACCATTCTTGTGGCCCTGGGCTTGCTGCAACAGGTCCACGTACTGGGGACCCCAGACCTGGATGCAGTACTCCAGGTGGAGTATCATCAGAGTGGAGTAGAGGAGAAGAGCAGAGCAGAGGGGGAAACTCATGCTCCTACCCTTTGGTGACTTGTTTATATCAGTCTCAACTAGCCTGGAGTGGAGGGAGTGCATACATCTTATGTTTTCTGGGCCACAATCTTACCTGAAGTGCCTGGAGAGCAATCGTTGGGGACAGTTAATAACGGGAGCATTTCAAGTTGCTGGCAATTTCTTGATGCGTAACAGCCGTTCAGTTCAAGGCAAGTTTTTGGTGCAGTGCCCAAACCACGTGTCATGAGGCTGAAGGAGGGTGTCAGCAGCAGAAGGTGGGCAGCAGTTTGAAATGAAGGGGGACAGGTACAGATTCACAGAATGTTTGGGTAGCCCTGATTGCTCCAGGAATCAAAGAAGTGGACATTTTAAAACAGGACACTATGCAGAAATAGAGAAAAACTTAAGAGAGGACTTTGGCTCCATGCTCTCAAGCAGTCTTTCTTTCTCATCCAGGTATCCTAATGAATTGCCTGCAATGGCCCTGCCTACAAGAGCAGTGAGGTTTTTGCAGGTGCTTGTCCTACTCACCTCAAGGTCATAGACCCTGTACACTAGTGCGTCAAACTTGGTTTTTTTTTATGTAAAGTGTTTAATTTCCAGATGAATGTCAATGATTAGTAACTAACATGCACATGCTTGTGTAGAAGGAAGGACACTGGTTTGGTGGTGAGCTGTCACCTCTCTCTTTCCCTTCTCTCTCTTTACTTCTCTCCTTTATGTTCAGGTGTTGGCTGCAGTCCCTAGAACCAGCTGCTATCAGACTGTGGAAGACCTTCTTCTGATGCCAGCAGTAGCATCTGGATGCCTAGCACGGCTCTGAACAGTTGTCTTGATTTCTGTTGTGGTCAGTATGCAGCTGGAATTTTTTATCCTGCCTGGATGCTTTTTCTCTTTGGCTCACCTTGAATTATTTGGAATCTATATGTTGCCATCTCATGGGGGAAAACAGGACTCTCTGCAGTTACTTCTCAGTACTTGTGTAGAGGATCCTTGCAGCTGAAATATAGGGAGAATTCCCTTCTGCTTTTGTGTTTGGATGTGCTTCTTGTAGAAGCACGCTAAAACTTACTCTCACCCTGAAGCTGTTGCGCACCTGCAGAGCGTATGCTGGGACTGTGAGTGTAAAAGGAGAAGCTTTTGTAGAGGTGGTTGCAAATTTTTTACAATATATTATGTATCAGAAGATTGTAATTTATCCAAGCAGGAACATTTTGCAATGTATATTTTTTAAAATGGACTTTCAGCAAGGATCTTTCTTGGGTCTAAGGTAGGATTCCTGCTAGCAAATACAGACATGAAAGCAAAAAAACCCCTCATGAATTACTAGGAATGGACCTCTCCCTCTTCTTCACCTGGGTATGAGGGAGCCAGGTTCAGGCTTCTGCTCTACCCAATTTAGTGCTGTGACAACCTGGCTGCAAATTTGGGGTGTTTCCTATTATAGCCTTTTACTAGGCCAGCTGAGGTGTTAGCCCCATAGCCCACTGGCTAGCACGTGTGCCTGAGACAAGGAGCTACAGGGCTTCCCTGAACCAAGGGATGGATTCGGGACATGGAAGAGGAGGTGTCTGTCCCCAGAATGTTAGAGAGAACTATGTTTTGTCACAGGCAAAACTAGGTATCAATGCTGCATTTTTTTTTAAAAGGGTCTTGTTTGTGGTCTGGGCCATACCTAACCACTCATCCTCTTTTCATGCTTGCTTACTCTTTTGCTGTGTGTGGGTCCGAGACATCTGGGGTGCAGGTTTCATCATCCTAGAAATACGCTTCCACTGCCCCTTGCTGTGCTGAGACAGATCCTTGCCTGGCAGCAGTTTCCTCGGGCTACAAGCAAACACGCACCCCACAGCAGGAGAAGCCAGAGGATTGCTACCAAATTAGGAGACGGGGTTGCTGGCTAGGTCAGCAGAGATACTGTGGAAATGTAAAAGACAGCTTTCAGATCTGCTCTGAAGAAGCCTGAAGTAGTTTCTGGAGCAACAGCTATTTTTGGGGACACAGTGAAAGCAAGCAAATGTTTTTGGATTGGCGGGGGCTTCCTTTATTTAGGGCTGGGTGGTCATCACTTCTGGCGCCTTTGGACAGCTTTGTTTAGGAGGAAAAACTGCATTTCATTGTGTCTGAAAATGTGGTCCCCGAACTGCATCAGGAGAGTCCTTTATGGGAAAGCACGAAGGAGCGTGTTGGCACTTGCGGCGCGGCCGCTGCTGGGCTTACAGCCGTGGCCACGGTGTGAGCTGGGGGTCTGGCAGCCCCTACCTCTGCCTGGCTTGGCTGCTCCCCTGCTGTACCAGGTGGAAGGGAGGGAGAAGGGGTTTGGGCCTCCTCAAACTCTTGCTTCTTTACGGAAGCAGCCAAAAGAGCCGAGTGGAGCCATTCTTGCCCAGGAAAGGCTTTTGCAGGTTATGGCTTTGTGTCCTCGCTACTCCGAGTCATTTGTGGCAGGAGAAGGAAGGGAGAAGCTGAGAGTGAGCAGCTAGGGATAGCTGTTGGTCCTGGCTCCCACTGCGGAGGGACGGGCCAGGGACTGCTTTCCCTTGTCCCCACCAGCCCCTGTCACCCAAAGTCCATCCCAAGCAGCAGTGATGCCCCAGCCTCCCCACGGCTGTGCTCCTGGGGGCTGGGAGGAAGAAGTAGGGGAGAGCTGGACCCTCCCAGGTGATTTTGGGGTGCAGAGTGAAATAGGGCAGAAGTCTTGTCAGCAGGTTTTCATTATAGCTCCGACCTTGTCAAAATAACAGGCTTTATTTGGCTTTTGAACCAAAAAGGCTGGGATACCATTAGTTTATTTTGTGCTAACAGTAAGTCAGCAGCGTTACTCCCAGGACTTCATGTGATCTTTCCTACCTGTGCTAGCTCAGTGTTTCCCTCTCTTGGCAGATACGTTAACTGAAATAATAAGGGAAGATGTGACTGTGGTTACACATGGTACTTGGCAAGGACTCTTTGTCCTGTACGTTAGCCACAGATTTAACCTTCTGCTGTGTGCACCGTCAGTTTGTCATTTCCTCCCTTTATTCTGTATTCCAGTTTCCCCTCTTTTTTCTTCATCATCTTTGCCTTTGCCCAGCCTTGTTTCTCCCTATGGTTCAGTGACTGCCATCTATAAAAGATCCTGGATCTTTCCCTTAGCGTCAGCGAGAGACGAGAGTGTCCGCACATACCACATGCAGACATCTCCTATACACAGACGTGCAGCAGGCTCCCTGCCCACGTGGGCATGTGCAAATGCCCAAGTACGTCTTATTGGTTTTGCACCAGTAATTTAACATAAGCCAGCTAGCTTTTATTAAATCCACAACTGTCAAATAGGGCACAGGCAAGAACTGCAGACCATATGTTTCTTCTCTTTCACCACATGCTGTTCTGACTGCATCTTGTAAGTAATATGCATATGCCCCTAGTGAAGTTACAGCAAGGTGGGGTGTTTACTAGAAGACAGTCTTTGGATTTGTAGTTTGGACTGATCATACCACAAATAAAAATCTGTAGATCTATTCTATGTGTTTCAATTATCATTACTACAAGTGGGTTTTTTTTAGCAGGGGAGGAGTAATTTTTGAGTAATTTGTAATACGGTGCTCGTAACTTCAAGACAGGGTATCTGAAACATGTAGCTGTGGTCTAATTCCAGCTCCATCCTAGAAAATATACATTTAGTCAAAGAGGGGACTTCAGATTCCTGGACGTTATCCAGAGTTCAACCCAATGACACTTCAAACACAGGCAGGAAATAAAACAATTTCAGTCCTTTTTCTCTCTAGCAGGCTGAGAAAATACAGTAGGTTCTCCGTTATTTTCATGGACAATTTGCTTTGTGCCATACTTAACTGGCTGTGCTGAAGATACATAGCCAATGTAAAAAACCCCTTAATTTGTAAACTGTCTACATTGGAGAATATCCTTCTCCAAAATGGTGTTGCTGTTTTTAGCTCTGTTAGTGTTGGTGTATGCAGTATGACTAATAAGAACTGAACATTAGCAACCATCTTAGGCTGCTGCAGTGAATGGTAATTCCTACCTGAAATGTCCTTAAAAACATGCTGTTTGGGGACTTAGTAACATGCTAGTAGTGGTGTGTTGAAGACCATTAGGCCCCACTGACTTTTGTTGAAAAGAGAGACAGACTTGAACAATTTGCTTTATAGCAAAAGTGGACGAAACTGTATTGCCTCCCACAGACTTGAGTGAGCACACAAGGAGGGTGAATGGCTATGGCAGGTCCTCCCCATTCCTCCCACTTGTTGGTCAAATCTTCATTTCCTTAATTGTGCGGATTTCTGAAATTTGAATTTCCATTTGTTTTCTGACTGAGAATTTCTAATCTCATAAGGTATTTATCAAGTACAGTCTGGACTAGTTATGGGAAACAGAGACAGTATATTGAACACCTTCGTAACTTTTCTGAAGGCAACACTACTCCTTAGTTAACAAGTTTTTCTAAACGAGTCGCTGTTGCGAGATTTGTTTTCCTCATACTAAATGCAAGGTCCGTCACAAATCCATCTAACTTCTTGGTCCTGGTTATCAGATCAGAAATGCTGTGGCCATGTGGAGCAAAGCACTCATCCAATGTTGACTTCTGCTCTTTCAAAATTTGGGGGTTAACCTTGTGCCAACAAGATTTTTGTGATTCAGGTATTGTTCTGGCCTTCTGCAGCCTGCATAAAAGCCTAATGATTTGGCTTATTTAACAAAAATGTAATTGTGTGTCTGTTCCTGGTCTGGATCAAATTCCTGTTGCTGGCTTATCCAGCAATGTGCAGGATGGATATCATGGAACAGAGAACCACAACCAAAGGCTATTCCTGGGTGTATTTTGATAGTCTTTTTCATAATTGGATTAGGAATGAAAGGGTCCATACTGAAATGTAGATCATCACTAGCAAATTTCAGAGTATATTTGTTAAAATCTATGGCATTCACACTTCTCTGAGTATTTAGTGTGCAGGGTCAGGCAGGGAACTCTGCACCTCCAAGACTTCAGCGATAAACCCCTCTGCCCTTGTGACTGCCTGGCCTAGAAAGAGGAGATTTCAAGCCATGTGAGCTGACTGTGTGCTGCACTTCTGTGTTTGACAGATATTTTCAGCTACCACAAACAGAATTTAAGAGAAAATACCGATGATCCTAGTGTATCATCTCACTTTATTGCAAGTGAGAAATGGAAAAGTAATGCTGTTTTCATAGTAGTTCAGGCATACTTTCTGACCACTGTGTTACTACTTAATTGTGAATGGTGTGGTTTAGGCATTTCAAAGGGAAAATACAACAGAATGAGAACACTAAGAGTTTTTAAAATATTTGTCTTGCTGTATAACTTTAGCCCAAAGTAGAGCACTGAGCAATGTTATATTTTAAACCATAACATTTTTGCTTTCAGTGCTGCTATGTAATTGAGCTGCCAGTCTACCTCATTTTACTTCCTTCATATTTTTGTCACTGCTTCCTCAGAAATAGCACAAAATATTCTTTTTCCCTGCTGTGATTAAGATTCATAATCTCAGGAAGATTGCATTTTTCCTTCCATTTCCACTTCCATGGTAAAGCAGTGACCAATCAAAATCAAGTCATTGTATACCAGCTAAAAAGGTTTAGATTGACGAAAAGAATCAGTCCTAAAAGAAGACAGCTTTGCCATAACATCTGTTTCTTTGAGGGAAAGAATAGTTTCATTTGGGATGGAAAATATGTATTTATGGATATGAAATTGTTCTTTTGCGGTGCTTTGGTGCATTTGCTACATTCCAGCACTGCATTTTATGTTAGTAAAGGCAGTTTAATGTCATAAAATATCTGCTTGTGCTAGCTGGTAGATGATTAACCTTCATAATGCATTTCAGATCCCCAAGAGTTTCTCACTGTAGAATATTGCCACACAAATCCCTTTTTTGTTACTTGAACACCTGTGTCATCCAAAATGGGTGAATAGAAGGTTGCTGTAAGCATTAAATTCATGGGGAAAAGGTCTGGAAAGGGGAATGGTTAAAGAATGTTTGTCCAGGCTATGGGAAGCTCTGACAAATGGTTTTGGAGACTTTAGGTGAGATTATTGAATTGTTACAGCCACAAACCAATCTTCTCAAGAGGAGAGGTGGCCATTGTCACGACCCGGGCTGGACAGACCAGGGAGTCGTGCTGAATTCGGAATTCCCTTGGGCTAAATTAGAGTGAAACAACACCAAATGATCAGTTAAACATTTTATTCATGGCAGAAGCAAACTGATCTTGGGAGGCGTAACAGCAGGTGGTGGGTTTTCTCACAACAGGAATTGGTATGGAACTACCTCAGTAAACTGTGTAACCCGTGGTAATCGTATACATCAATTCAGGGAAGAAATTAAGGAGATCCCTCCCGTTGGGTCAGGAGGTTCAGAGCAGACCCCCTTGCTTTCTAGACCCTTCTCACCGAGGAGCCGAGGGGCGGCTGGATCCACTCCCAGTCCCAGACTTGGTCAGCGGTTTGTGTCTAAAGGGATGAGGTGTAGGGGTTATGGAAGAGGTAAAATAAAGAGAGAACAAGACAGAGAGAGAAAAAGGAAGAGAGAAAGATTTCACCGGTCCTGGGTCCAAGGTTGGGTCAGTCAGCCGAGGGGTCCAGTCTCGGTGGGCTTGCACACCCAGGGCTTCAGTTTGTGCCCTTTTATCATCCTTGCCCCTCCTTCAGCCGGGCACTCGAACTCATTAGGCTAATTAGGTGTCATGAGCAGTTTGTGAGCCTTTGGGCTTGGGGGTTGTTTGGGGAGTAATTTCCCCTTCCCTGCCAGACGTGATCTTTGGCCATGCGTGGTGAGCTGCCCTGCTCAGCGCATCAGAGCAGGGAGCTGTGCACCCTCCGGCATGGCCTCCTCCTCCTGTTGCTGATGGGTGCTGATCGGCTGCTTTTCACCTGGGGTTCCTTGCTCTGCAGCGTTAGTTGTTACGCAGAGGTCGTCCTTAAGCAGAACTCGCCCCACCACAATATTTGAGACACTAACTCTTTCAGTCTCTCACAGCCATCAAAGTAGCTGAGGGCTGGCTTTGAGAAGAGAAGACTATTATTGGTCAGACCATCATGGAGAAGGACTTGAGAGCGCTGGTAAGTAAAGCATGGCAAGTTTGGTGGACGTACGCTTCATGATACTCATTGACAGTGTTGCCTTGGGCCTAAGCATGTGTTGATGCCCATGGATGAGATACAATATGGTCAGAATAGGCCAGATGAGGAGACAGAGGCAGAAGATCAAACACAACTACACTGTTAGCTTGGTGAGCTAGCCGGGGCACGGGAGAACAGAGGAGCCACGTTGGCACTTCATTAAGACTAAGACTTTCAAGTGGAGCGTGTAACCTTTCCAGAAATTGTTTATTGCCAGTGAAGTACATATGTTTATTTAAAAGACCTGGCTGTGCTCAATTTTTAATGCATTGATCTTTTTCCTTCTTTCCACTGTTTCTATTTCTCTATTAATAGCTTCTTGGGTGGTAAACCCAGGCAAAATAACTCTCAAGCCGTGTAATTACTGATAATGTGGCAGCTAGAGAAGGATTTACACTGTTCTTGTTGGAATGATCTTAACTGAAAGGCAGCAAACTCTGGACATAGGCAGATCAACAAAAAAAGGAAAATTTATTACACTTGGCTGCATTTGTTGTTGTAGTGAGTGGGTGTGAGAGAAATATTTTCATGATTGGCCTCAGATTCAGGGCATGGCATTGGATCAGATGGTTAGTAATACTGTCTATCTTGTTTCTAGTTACTATGCTTACAATGTCAGTTGACTACAATTGTTCCAGGGCATAAAACTTCATTGTTTCCATTTCCATTTTGTTTCAAGTCCTCGCTTCATCATGATCAGGTCACTCATGGCAGAACTCCTACAAGGAGCTGGGACCATGTGTCCGTGGGTTTTGTGTGCTGGATTCATGGAGAGGGACAGCCTGCTCTTCCTGCAGAGACATCCTCATGGATGCTGGCAGGGAGGTCAGGGCTGCAATGAGGAGCGGGAGGGCTGCAACGAAGGGAGGAGGGAGATGCCGATCTCCAGTCCTGCTCTGCTGCCAGGTCCCAGATTCCTGGTGGCACCTGCCAGCTACCTGTTTTCAGCACTGTCCCCACTCCATGGGGCCTCTGGGTCTCCTCTGTGGATACTTTCCTGAGTATTTAAGTCTCCTGGGGGATGAAAGTTGGCTCTGTGGCATTAGGTTGCAAGAAGGGATGTACTGTGGCTCTGGTTTGCCTTTCTGTGATGCCACAGGATTCACCAACAATCCCGTTCATTTTCAGGTGGGCGAGGTGTCACTCCTGTAAGCAAAGGGCGAAAATCCTCTTTGAGGGAAAAGAAAGTCAGAGGCGAGCTGTAGTAGAGTTTCTTGCTCTTCATTTTTTTTAACAGAGATTAGTGAATCAAAAATACATTTGTAAGAAGATAACTCTAGGATTTTGTGGCATACTTCTGTAAAGCTCAGGAAGATGGTAGTGATATGCAGCATACATACATCATCCACTGTTGAAAAGATTGAAGAAAAATCTTGGTATTACTGGAATGATAGAAACTTAATGCCCTGACTCTGTCATGCAAAGATATGTGGAGAAAGCCTATTCAAAAGATTATGGGAATTCATCAAGCACAAACAGCTGTGAAGGCGGCCTTAAATTTTAAGATTAATGGAATTTTTGCAATAGAGAACATTTTAATTACTTAATTTAAATGCTAGTGCATTTCTGTCAGCTTGTTGACTATGTGCACTGGTGTCACAGTGTTTGAAAACTGCGTCATGTATGGAAGTAGCAATTGCCCATGCACGCCCACTATAAAATGCCCTTGGTGGACTAGAACATTTCGGTTGTTTATCAGATACAACAGCATTAGGACTGGCTGGCTAAATACAGTAAAACAGGAGAAGAAGGATTTGGGTCTGTAGCTTTCATTTTCCTGAATTGCATAACTGCTTCGTGAAACTAATCTCTTTAAGAACAAAGGATCAAATTCTTATCTCTCAATGTAGCTGGAGTTACCCCAGCAAATCTGGAATGACTCAGGAGACCCTCAGTCCCTCAAACCCTCAATCTTTGCGTAAGCTTGCACAGCGTGAGCCACCTGCTGTGGTGGAAGCTGTTGGGCTGGAGATGGGAATGGGGAACAGGAGGACCACATCCTCCAGCAGAGCCTTGCTCAAACTTCTCCAGAGGGAGAGGTGCTGAGTGCCTCACTCGCACTGAGCGCTCAGTTGATAGGTGGAACAGGCAGAAAGACCAAAAAGCCTTCAGAGTAGCAGAAGAAATGAGATCAAGGTAAATCAACTTACCTGTCTCATTGGATCTGCTTTTCTTACTAATTTTCTTGTCTTTTTATCCTTTCTCTCATTTAACTGGATATATATTATAAGTTGTATCTATTGCAACATATATGTGGCCCAGCAGTGAACCGCCTTAAACATGTCAAGCTAAACTGAGTAACTATTGCTGATTGCATCTATTTTGACTAAACCACACGGCAAAATACTCGATAAGGAAATTGTACATATTGATAAGCAGCAGTAGCAACAAGAAGATGATAAAAACAGATAAGGGGAACCACAAACATCAGAGAGGAAAATCTCTCCTCCAACAGAGTCACAGCACCTGCTCCATCCTTGCCCTCTTTCCTCACTGAGGTCCAGTGCTTGTCTTGGCTCGCAGGAAGCACAGAGACCCTCGTGGAGCAAAACCCAGCACCTCCATCAGGAACCGGTCTTAATGGTGCTTGCAGACTCTGCAGGACCAAGGGGCTTGTGATTGTGCTTGTGATCGTCAAAAAGGACAAAACCCTTTTCTGAATAAAGCGCGTGTGGTGCTGAGCAAGAGGGAGCCCTTTGGCCTGGGCCAGGTGCTATGAGGTGCTCTGTAGTCCATGGGACGTGACCCGTCAGTAAAGCTGTGGGCATGGCTTTCGCCAAGTGCCAGTTGGACATGTGTGCTAATTGACACTCTGTCTTGGCTTGAAATGCCGTCGAGGATGCCTGATAGCCTGCCTTGTGATCTGCTTGTAAATTAGCCTCCCGTCTATTCTGTCCAACCTAAAAAAGACCTGTTTCCTTGGAACAGAGAGTTCCTGCATCATGAGCTTGTTATTCCTTTTACCGAAGTGGTATTGATCTGCTTCAGCCTCTTTTAGTAAAGTCCTTGAAAGTCCATACTTTTCTTTCAAAGGAAGGAAGCAAGCAGTGTTACTCTAAATTTTGCCTTAGCTCATCATACATCTTATGAGCAGGTGGGTTGTCTGCACTGTAATGACTTTCTTCCAGGAACATTCCTTTTTTTTACGTTCAGATGAATTTTTATAATGGAATTTTTTTTCACAGAGTTTTCAGTAGTGCTCCTTTATGAAACTTCCACCTGCATGTAAGTCAAATTGTGTAAAACTTATTACAGTGCTCCTATAAATGACTTATAAACTGAAGAAAATTTGCAATGGAGAAATATTTTACTATTGTAATTTTTCTAAACAGCAGGTTTTCAGTAGTATTTTTCTTGCCCCACAAAATAACAACACTGGACACTGATTCTTGAGGCTTTATATCTGGGTGTGCTAATGCTGAAAATGTATCTAAGGCCATAGAAGCCATTTTTGCTGGATATTTTATAACAGCCCAAACAAATAATTAACTAGATTCTCTAAAGTCAGAATTTTCTTCATCTGGTTATTCTAGTGTTGATCTTGCACCTTCTAGTACTACTAAATCAGAAATACAAGCTTTTGCTGCCAGTCTTGATAAAAAAATCATTGCTTCTGAGATATGAAAAAAATATTTTTAGCTTCCAGTTTCACAGATGTGTGCTACAGCTACTTGCCTTGTAACTTGCCCTTGATTCAGCACAGCAACTTCAATGTGATTATTAATTAGATATTAAGACACGACTAAAAAAAGTGTCCTTGAAGTAGAGCTTATAGTAAACAACATATTTTTCCATTTCTTATCTACATAATAACAGTGCCTTGAAAAAACACCAGTACTTTCTAGGCTTGTTGCAGCACTTCAGCTTTCATCTGTTTTGCAAATAGAACTAAAGTGGGTTTTAATGTTGGGTCGGCAGCGCACTCTTTGTGGGCTGCTGCTGTGGTAAAGTCTTTTCAGCCACGTGTGCCCAGCATGGAGCTACCCTTGCTCTCCACTTCTGGGCTGGCCTCGCAGGTTATTGGGATGCATGCTAACTGCAATAGTATTTTTTACAAAATGAGTAGATCAGCTGGTAAGGAGAGGCTCACAGGATCATAGAATGGTTTGGGTTGGAAGGGACCTTGAACGATAATCTAGTCCAACCCCCCTGCCATGGGCAGGGACATGAGGATGCACTGCTGAAGTCAAGGTTGAATCAAATGCTTGGGGACTACACCGCTAACCTGCTTAAGTGCATAAATAAGGTGTAAAGTTTTACATCAGCCAGACCTGTGGAGACCTTTGAAGGCCCTGGTAACGTTGCTGTGTTGTTGTCCTTCCGCCCTTTGGTTTCTGATATTTGGTTCTCGTTCCCCAGTTGCAGCTTTGCAGCCTGCACTTTGGTTGCAGCTGGAGAATCCCACAAATTCAACTTCGTCTATTACTTCTGTTCCTCAAACTGTTCTCTAGCCACTCCACCTACTCCCCAAAACACTGGTATATGAAGTGGTTTTTTTCCAAATGTCATTTTTAGCTTCTTTCCTGCTTATTAATGACTGAAATAGTGGAAAAGACAATCGTCACCACCATTTGTCTCAATTGTAGTTTTTCTTTCTCTGGATACTGTTTTAAAATTTTTTTAAGGAATAATATTTTATCAGACCTGAAAATGGTCCCAGAGATCTCTTAGCTAAGGAGAAAGATGATGACACCGTAAGGAGATCAGGGGCTCAGATCCCACGTAAACGCCAGCTCATGGGCACGGAGGTTCCTACTGCTTATCATGTGGCATATGTTTTTGCCTTTGCCTTCAACATAACCCTCACCTCAAGGCTGTCTTTGCTCCAAACAAACTACAGGTGATAGTTTGGAGGTACCTGGTGTCTCAGCATGGTGATTGAAGGCAGTGAAGATAGCTTGATTTAAAATACGCTTTTTGTCCATGAATGGGAGGAATAAATAACGAAAACCATATCCAACGTCTTTGAATATCTGTTCTAGTGCTGTCGGGGGCCATATGAACCATTTATAACATGAGGAGGTTTAAGTCCGTGGTTACTCACTTGGTGTCTTTTCTATATATTTCTTGGCAATGCTTGGTACTTTCCAGTTTACACTTGAATTTGATTTTGTTATGGGTAATAGTACTTGTTTCAGAGGAAATAAAAATGTGCCGCTTACATTTCTATTTGTAACTTCCTTAGAATGAATAAATTATCTTAATTAGTATCTTAACATAATCTTAATTTTAATTTAACGTAGCATTTAGCTAGAAAATTTACTGTGTCATTTTCCAGGAATAGTTCAGATTTAGGCAATTCAAAAATATTAATAGCTTTTATTGTGTCGTGGGAAAAGAAAAAGAAAGCAACAATATTAATGTGCCTGAGTCACTCTGACTGTCTTGTCTCTCATATATAGAATATATGATATCATATAAAAGGAATATCCTTTTAATTGAAAAGGAAAAAAATAAATCCCCAGCCCCTATGAAGCAACTCTTTTTCTTTCAAGCTTCCTGTCTAGACTTGTAGTCAGAAAGAATCTCCAGGAACCGGCTCTTCCGTCGCTGTCCCTAGCGCCAGAGCCTGCTCGCCAGGGCTGGGCGATAGGCAGCTCTGCTCAGTCCGTTCAGCAGCATCTCTTGCCTCCATGTGAAGACTCCCAGGAAAACATCACCATTTTTAATCAGATGTCCACAGGATCCCTGAAGAAAACAGATGGTTTCCTATCTCTGGAGATGTCCCTAGAGCGTTTACATGGCTGAAGAAGAAAAGCAGGAGACATCAGTTGGTCCTAACGAAGACGTTGCAATGGTATGTGGGCATCTGATAGTCCCTGCGTGAAGATCCCCAAAGGGCCTCTCATGTTGTTTGGTGGTTGGGTTTTTTTCATGTTATTTATGTGGATTGTTTGGGGTTTTTTGCTTAAAATACCAAGGGTAAAAACCCTGGCACCCTGCTGCAATCAGTGGGAGTTTTGCCAACGAGTTGAATGGAATTCTGTAAATGTAAAAAGGTTTTATTCCGAAATGTTACATTTTATGTTTGTTTTTAAAAGAAGCCCTCCCACTGCCAGAGCTTCCTTCAGCGGCTTGGGCTTTGGCAGTGCCCCCCAACCACTGGGGCTGCTGGAGGGGCTGTGCCAGCCGGCTTGGCTCCTGCACTGCTCAGCCCTGGATTTCCAGGTGGGCTGGGCTGGCTTCTGCACTAGCCGGTGGCTGGACCTGGCGTGAGGGAAGGTGGATCTGGCAAGAGTCGTATTGCGCCGCTAGCTGAAGAGAGCTGGATGGGCTCTACAGCTTAGTGAGAAGCCTGTGAGCAAGCAGGGCCACTGGCTTACAAATGTACGAGCTGGGAAAGCCAAACAGGTTGGCGTAGCCCCTGCAAGCACTTCCAGGCCGTTTGGCTCCCTCGTATCCAGTAATCACTGCTTAAACATTGAGAGTCAGAGTAGCGTACCGGCTAAACCCATAAATAACGCAGATCCTCGCCTTGAGAAGAACTCGTCCATTCATTCTACATTTGAATTTCCTTCGTACGTGTACTTCAGGAGATAGCAGAAGGTAGTGCTGTCATTCCCTGCGTCGTGGAGACCCTTCCCAGGACCACATCTAGCCCTATGGGTTGTTACTTGTTTGAGCTCTGCTGCTGGTCTTTAGCCCCAGACCTAATGAGGACCCATGACCATGTTCCCTTCACAGCTCCTGATGGAGGCGGAGGTGTTGGCCGCTCTCGGGGAGGTGCGGATGCTCCCCCAGCTCTCCCTTGGGCAGCCTGAAGTGCACCGTTATCTCGTGGAGAGTACATTTGGATTTGTGGGCAGTGCTAACACTTAGGGAGGCAGATCTTTTAAGTTCTCATTTTTGCAACATGCAGCTGACGGAGTGGGTTTTGGTAAGTTGTTTTGACATCATAGAGGAGCAAGGAAGCAAGTAGCTGATTTTCCTGTGGCAAAGCACTGGGATGAAAATATCTGCAGTTTGTAGTATTGGGAATAGCGCAGGCTTTTATCCATTTCAGATGTGCAACTGAGACACCCTGTCAGGTGGCATAGTGCAGCGAGTGGGGTTTAATCCAGATATAAGTACGTTGGGACTGGAAATGCCCAAGCAAATGGGGCTCCTGCTACACAGCCCAGCAAGTTTCTTGCATCCCAGATTTGATTGCAGGGTATATTAGCTTGTGTTGTAATAGTTCAGTATTTCTTTAATCCTTTGCAGAGGCGATCTGAAGGAACACAGCGCTTGTATAATATGCAACTGCTCAGTGGTGGGGGGTGCAGTGTTTCTGAAGGCCATACCCCAGCAGCATCCCTAGGGAGAAGTCGTAACACATCAGATAATGACTGGAGTTAATCTGTAAACAGATAGCGTAGGCAGGCAAAACAGATAGGAAATAATTAGGTGTTCCAGAGCTCCTTGGGATAACCACAAAAGAGAAGAGAGGAGAAAAAGAGAGCTTTAAAAAAAATTGGAATGCTGTGAGGCGATGCAAAAGCTCAATGTGGAGAAGCAGAGTTTGTGTCCAAACGTGCATATGCAGTGATTTTTTCCTTCGTGTGTTTTGCTCAAGAGCTTTTATTTGTGTGCCATGTTCTTGTCCCTAATAGCCTATCCTGCTTTTGGAACAGGATGAAGGAGGATTTGGTCAGCAACAGCTGATAGTTGTTATTAAACTATTGTTGAGTTTACATGGGACAGGGTACACTGGAAATCAGAGGCTGTTGTGAAGGGGAGAATTATAGATGTGTCTTGGTATAGTGCATTAATGCTGAGCTGGATGACTATGAATTTCACAGATTTGGTGTTTATGGTAGTAAGAGTATGAAAATATTCCATGTCTGAATTCCCCATCAAGGCTAACTGGAGAAGATAATTCTTCCAGATGTCTTGTAAATGCAAATTTGTTACTTTTCATAATAATGCTGTTATAGTGTGATCACAGAAATCAAGGCAGAGCTACAATTCCTTGTGTTGTGGTTAAAGCCCAGCTGGCAACAAAGCACCATGGTGCTGCTCGCTCGCTCACTCCTACCCCGCCATGGTGGGATGAGGAGAAAATACAAAGAAGTGCTCGTGGGTTGAGACATGGACAGGGAGGAATCACTCACCACTTATGGGCACGGGCAAAAGACAGGCTCAACTTGGGAAGAAACATCATCAATTTAATTTACTACCAATTAAATCAAAACAAGGATACTGAGAAGCAAAACCAAACCTGAGAACACCTTCCCCCCATCCCTCCCTCCTTCCCACCTCAACCCCACTCTCGGTTCTCTCTCCTTCCTCAGGGAATGGGGGCTGGGGTCGGTTCCTCACCCCTGGTCTCTGCCGCTCCTTCCTCCTCAGGGGGAGGAGGACTCCGCACTCGGCCCCTGCTCCGCCGTGGGGTGTCTCCCGCAGGAGACAGTCCTCCACCAACTTCTCCAAGGTGGGTCCTTCCCCGGGCTGCAGTTCCTCACAAACTCCCCTGGTGTGGGTCCCTTCCCATGGGCTGCAGTCCTTCAGTCCCAGCCTGCTCCACAGAGCGGCGGCCATCTTGGGGGGCCTCCGCTCCCCTCCAGGGGCTGGGGGGGACAGCCTGCCGCCTCACCGCGGGCTGCGGGGGCATCCCCTCCTGCCTTCCTCCCTGACCTCGGTACCCACAGAGGGGTTCCTCTCCCGTTCCAATCCCCCACTCCCTGCAGGTTTCCCCTCTTAAATCTGCTCTCCCACCCGTGTTTCCACTGTCCCTGAGGGGCTCGGCCTGGGCCAGAGGTGGGTCTGGCTTGGAGCCGGGGGAGCTTCCAGCAGCTTCTCTCAGGAGCTGGCCCTGCAGTCCCTCACCCGCCACCAAAACCCCGCCACATAAACCCAAAACAGCTGGTAAAAAGGGATTTAAACAGACTTCTAACTGAGAGAAACCGATTGCATACTCTCTGTAGCCTTTGCGTGTGGCTCCCATCTTTGCAGTTTCTTGCATAAGTCTCACACACGCTTCTTTCATTTTTTTCTACAGTGTTTATTTCCCTGAAAATTCTCTTTGGCTCTTTTCACATCAGGCTTTGCTTCTGACCAAAGACTGTCACAGACTGACTCTTTACAGCCCAAGTCCTGCTGCGGTAGTGTTTTCTATGGAGAAATATTTCTGGGAACGTGGAGAGCTCTTGACTCCAGCAGACTGCAGGATACTAGGAAAGCAAAGTGTTTGATCCATCCTAATACAGTAGTAGTGTATTGGGAACATCTGTTTTGGGCCCAGGATGCCATTTCACACCAAGTTTTCCTTTCTTTACACTTCCAAGAAGGAAAGCAGTGGGGTTGTCCCCTGGCATTCCTGGGAGCTGGCCGAATCAGGAGACAGGGCTAGAGGTGGGATGGAGGCAGAGGGAGATGCCTGCATCAGGTAAGGCCAGGAAACCCATGCGGTTCAATTTTTTTTAAGTATGTATCTCAGAGAGAAGGGTAATAGGAAGGAGGCTAAAACGCATTTGTAGGAAAAGGGCTTTTGAAAGCTGAAGGATATTGAGGTTGTGACCTGACACATGATTCCAGAGAGGACTCAACTCAAGATGTTGTTTTTTCCTCCTTGTGAGGTCTTGAATGCTTATTATGAAGAGGAAATGTAGACTGATTTCTTCACTAAGAAATCACATAGTGATTCTGGGGCTTCCCAAGAAGTTGGTCTAGTTATTTTATAGGGTCGTAATTGGAAGTGCTGTGCAGAAGGCGTAAGAACTTTCATAGCTGCTGAAAGCCTGTACATATTGTTCCAGACTGAAGTGGGATGAAGTTTAGCAATTATTTCCAGTGTCGTCTTCGCTTCCTGAGTGAGAAGGGGGCTTGGAGCAGTGCCCTGATTTTGCTCAGGGCGGCAAGCCTCGTCTGCCTACGTGGTGGACACCATGGTTTCTGCCCATCCTTCCAGCAGTGGTCCTTGCTGGAGTAGCAGGGACATATTCCCTGGGCATTAATGGTGTGGATGGAAATACTGGCAGAGTGCCTATAGCTGTACCATGTGTGGTTTTGTATTGGGGATGTGAGGGGTATAATGGGATTTGCACCAGCAGACGTCTGGATGAGGCATGTTAGGCTGGTGCCGGGTTGCTGTGCCAGAGCGTGGTGCCCGGGAGCCCTGGGGAAACTGGTACCCTGTGCTGCCAGGACGTATGAGCTGCTGGGATGTATGCGATGCTGTTGGTGCGTCCCAGCAGGACTGGACCTGGTCACCACCGTGGCAGCTCCCAGCGGGATACTATGGATGAGTGTCATGGAGCTGTTGACGTATGGTCTCTGCTGCCTGTCTCTGGCGCTTCCTCCATCCCGTCCCTTGTACGTAAAAATCAGCCACAGCTGCTGAACGGTGCCCTGATAGGCTTGATCTCTGACTTTCCGCCTTTTAGAGGTGTAATTACGTTTTTCAAATGGTGGCGGTATGTTTTGCTGTTTCTTCCCTTGTGTAGCCCAGCTGCTCTCTTCACCTTTGTTGAAGGTGTGGGTTTCAGGCCAGTCAGCAGAGTTTGTAATTTCCCTTCTCCTGTGGCTTTTCTTTCATTTCAGGCATTTTATCTTACAGGACATTGAGGTTAGCATTACTATTATTAGAACATTTTCCAAGCTCTCATTTAACAGACCTTCAAAATTAGACAAATAAAGGATATGTAGTGAGTCAATCAGGCCATCACAAAACGCTTGATGAATGGGCAGTAGCCCAGTACAATCAAACAGGAACACTACAGGAACGCAGGAAAATGCTACCTCTCTTCAGAGATATATTGCCAGATGATGTTTCAAAAGAGGTTTTTTTTCCTTAGGATTTTTTTTTTAGTGTGAGGACCAGGAGGATCCTGAGCTGAAGTCTGTTCAAACCTCATAAAAATACTTGTCCATACATGTAATGAACTGGTCTCTGCTTTCAGGCTTCAGTTTTGTTTATATTTTGTAATTATTTGTGGTCCAGCTGTTACTGCTCTGTATAAATAAGAAACTAATGAAATATAATGGAGTTTCTCATCAGCTACCCTCCAGAATGTGTTTGGTTATTCTTGCATGTGCCATCTGTTTTTAACAAGAAGGGCTTGGATTAATCAACCATAACAACTGGTTTAGCAATATTATATTTTCTAAATAGATTGGTATGATAAGTATGATTATATTTGGCAGGAAAAGCTGGTAGATCTTATTCCTGTATACATAGCTTTTTTTTTTTTCTTCAAAGGAGAGCAATACTTTTTCCTCTGATGAATGTCACTCTTGCTGGAGAAATGTACTAAAGAGGCGAATCATGTTTCATCAAGCATCCTAAAAATCTCAGACTCCCTATCAAGGCGACTCTGCCATTCCTGAAAGAGTTTCTAGAGCAGGCGTCATTTAGGTCCTGTATCATATAATGAATATACAAATTATCACATAATTGTTTCCATATCTTTAGAGTTTCTAGTTGGACGTTGCTTTTTTTCAGTATTTCATGTTTTATTATTGCCCCCCCTTAGCTTTCAAAGATGATGTTAATTTATTTACACTCTTCCTAAACTCAGCTTGAAGCAGATAGGACCCATATGTGAGCTAATAATTCTAGATACAGGCCATGAATGAGATCTGAATGCTTGTTTCTCTTTTCTCATTCTCCTACAAGCCCACATTAAGTATTTTTGCATGATTCATCATATTAAATAAAATAACCAGTTCACTAAGGAGTAGTTAATCTCCTTAGTGTTAAGTAGTTAAGTGTTAGAGAATTTGGTTGAACATGAAATAACAATGAGGTACACCTTCAGTGAATAATTCCAGCTGAAAAAACAAGGAGACACATTATTGAAAATTCAAAGCCTTTGGCATCTTAGAAATGAAATGTTTCCTTTTTGTGTTGTGAAATAGCACTCGACGCTGAATATAAATACACTTTAATTTTAAAAAGAGTAAAAAGTAGCCCCTAACCTCCTAGGAAAAGGAATGGGGAAGTATGAGTTGATGAAGTGTTTGTTTTCATTTATAGTGATATTGATGATGGGCAGTCATTTCAGGAAGAAAACAGAAACAGTTTCTGTACAAGAAAAGTGTATTTTCTGCAATTTTTCAGTTTTCACATGGATTCAGAAAAATCAGTTTATGGCATAACAATACACGTTGCGTCTCAATGCCATAGGACATCAGAATCATACTGCTCTTATCACTTTATATATATGTGTGTAATAAATAATACATATATAAACAGAAATTGTTTAATGTGTAGAATACGTAGTTGTTTCATGGAAGAGTGTCTGTTTCTTCTGTAAGCTGCGACACAACCCCGCAGAAGCTTCCTTGCCTTTACGCACAGAGAGACATTTACTCCTTGCGGGCATACCTGCAAGGCATGACAGTAATGGAATATGCAATTTTTTGTATATTGATATATTTTGATCCGCTATGCATTCTGGATATTTACATTGCTGTTCCTGCCTGTGATTTCTGATGACTGAAGAGTCTTGTCAGATTGTTCTGATTTGATAAACACCATTGAAAGTTTAAATATAATGTTACAACAGATATTGAGATAATAATGGAAACAAATGTGTTTAAAGTCAGATAAATACATCTGTGTTAAAAGATATTTCAATTTGACAGTATTTTGTAGTTTAACAGCATTTTTTATTATAGCTTTTTATAGTCTCATATGTGAATTGTAGTACAAATACATAAAGTCAGCTGTGAATGATCTGGGGTTTGAGGTCCTGTTTGAATGTGGTCAGGGTGTAGTAGTTTTACTGTACACATAAAACAAAAAGCACATGGTTTGAGACTTAAGTGATCTGCATATAAATGGCTTATTGCAATCAGTACGGCTTCATGGATGTGCTACTTGCAGGATACCCTCCATGTACTGAAATATGGAAGTCCTGGGAAAAATGTGTTTACACAGGACAGAAATAGAAAAGGAGTGTATTCATAGCTTGTGCTGGAGAAAGAAAACAAACTGTGTCCTGGTAAAAGGACTAGATCGTATGATTCACATTTTGGAGAGGAAAAATCAGATAACAAACAGTAATTCCTGTTTTAAATCTCATTGCATTCAAAGTGCACCCAGGTTAATTTTCCGTTGACTTTAACATGTAGTGTTAAAGTGATAATTTCTTTTAAGGATGAGAAAACGTGACCCTAATCTTACTATGACAAATCAGCATACCTTATATGCATATACCCCCCCATATATACATACATATATATATATACACATACTTAACCTTGCAAAATATTGGAAATCCTATTGAAGTTAATGCTGCTGGCTACTGAGGTAGCCTAGAAACAGCGTTATTCTGATATTTCATTACTTGAGAAACAGTATGGGATCTTTCAAAATCCATCTGGAGACTCCTACTGCAAGTGAGAAAGGGAATACAGTTCTCACTTTACCATTTCCATATCATTGAGTGCTTTGTTTTGCAACCTTAAGTTTCTCTTCTTAAGGCTTTTTAAAAGGAAATAAAAACAAGTTTGAAAACAAAATCTTTAATCTGCATAGTAAGAATTAAGTTAAATCCAAATGATAAAACTCAGAGCCTCTCTACCCTATTCATTTTAATGCCTCAGCATTTCTGAACCTCCTGCCTTTGCAGGTTACACATTATTGAAAGCTATTCTGTATTAAAAACGCACAGTCAGTATTTAAAAAACAGCAAATCAGATGCAGTGCGAAAAGCCAGATTTTTCATCTTTATCCTTTTCTCGTACTTCCTAGGGCTTTTCAGAGATAAAGCATCCAAAATCAATTGGTACGAAGGCAAATTTATCTTCAGATCGGCCACTTCTGAGGCGTGACTAATTGTTCCCCCTCTAAAAATCCCGTGGCAGCCCTGCAGAGATGGGGCCTGAACCGTATGTCAGCAGCCACGCTGCAGCACCGACAGAAACCGTGTTGCTCTCTGAAACGAGAAGTTCACGACAGAAACCTTGGGGCAAGGCAACACAGCTGCTCCTCAGCCGGAGGTTTACTTTTTGCTGACGAAGGCTCACCTCTGGGCGATGCCGTGTGCCAGTGCCGTTTCCATCCCAGCCCCAGGGCCGCCTGCCTCTGCGCTTTGAGCCTCTGTGGTCGTGCCTCACGCCCGCCTGCCCCTGGGGCAGTGCTGCTTTTGGTTGGAAGAAGCAAAGATTTATGACGCTCGGTTGGTCACGTCTCTTTGTGCATCATTATACTGAGCTCCCACAAACCGATCTGGTTTGTCCCACTCCAGCTCTTGGGTGGATACGTGTCTTTCAGATGGGTTTAAACGTGAATCTTCACTCCCGCACCTTTTCTAGTTCTTTTCCTTGTTTCCTAGGAACCAGTACATGCTGCCAGTTCGCTCGTTCGACCCTTTTGGTGGAGGTAATGCCCTTCTGTTATGGCCTCTGCGTGCTTCGGGCAAGATGGAGTCCAAGGGATTTCTCCCGTGGGAATGCTGGCAGTGGGCGGTTGGGGGCTGCAAGCCCCACTCGCTCCTCTTGCTGCTGGCCAAGGTGCAGATCGGGGGGAGTCTGTATCGCAGGCTGCTTTCAGCTGCGTTTTGACTCTGAGCTTTATAGATTTTAAAGCAAGATTTTTCTAAAACTCTTTACCTAAGCATTTTGACGATGCTCGTCTCTTGTTGCATTCAGTTTGCCATCGGTAGGATGGTATAGAGTGAGATCACTTCTATACGTGCAATTGAAGCTGCGTAAGAAACAAAACTGCCAGTCGTGTTTCTCTTGAGGAGCCAGCGTGCTGACAGGAAAGGAGCGTATCATAGTCTGCTTGGCATTCATTACTTCCATATTCTAAACTCCTGCTTTTATTAATTTACATGTTAATTTTCTACTTTGCCACTGATTATGCTCTGTTTTTATGCCTACTTCTCTTCTTAATATCAGTTTTCTTGCCCTTAAACATGTTTGACACATGATTATCCCTTTTCAAAGAGAAGTTCCCATTGCTGTCCCAAAAAGGGAACATGTTGGCCGTGTAGATCAAGAGGCTTCGTGGGCAAATAATTGTGAAGATCAAAGATCCTCACATACCTGGTGATCTTTACAGCAAATGAAGCGTTTCTTGGAGATGATGCTATTTTTGCTTAGTATCAGGCATCAGCGTGTTAATACCATGCTCTATTTACAGAGACTGTTGTCTTTCCTTCTCTGAACAAAAGCGACTTCCTTTCTGGCTCATCTGTTTCCACCATCACCATCTCTGGGATAGGAACAAATTTTCAGCGAGACTGTGAATAATAAGGAGATGAGTAAGTAAACCACCCAGAAAGAAAATACAGAGAAGAGCGCCAAGCAGCCTGATCCCTTTGCCCCGGTGGGGTTGGGTGGTGGAGGGCAAGGGCTGGGGGGAGAAAGACAGCAGAAGCAGCTCTGCGAGATACCGCTGCCAGCAGAGCAGCCCTTTCTGCCTCTGCAGGCGCCCAGTTCAGCCGCTAATGGCACACGGGTTCATTTCTCACCGTGCCATTTATGGGGCTGTAACAGGCTGTAACAGGAGTTAATGTATGGGTACAGGCACGGGCGCCGTGGCCGGGAGATGTTAATGCAGGCGGCAGGCTCCCCGTCCGAATGTAAAACATGACCCCCAGGTCTCTCCAGCCCAGGGTTAGCACCAGCAGGTCCTTCACTGTTGCCCAAGGGTTTCCCCTCCCAGTGGGACTTTTGTGACCTGCTTTAGAGCAAAACAATGAAAATACCTGTACTCTTGCACCTTTTGCAGTAAAGTATTTAAACCTCTGAAGTTGTTCTTCACATAAATTGTAAATCATTCAGTTAGAGGCTGTGCGAGCTGGTCCTAAAAGCCCCAATGGTTTATAAATCGCCATTTGAGGGGGTGAGCTTTTCTCAACCTAAACAGAATTGTCTGTTCGCCAGGAAGAGTGCAGCTCCGGAGGATGCTTGCTCCTCTTCGTGCGCCTCTCCCAGTTCTGCACAGGCAGGGTCAGGATCTGCGACTGTCAGGGCAGCAGTGCATCTTGTAGGCTTCCAAAATTCGCCTAGCTTCCCCGGTAGAAAAGTATGGTCGTGCACACTGACTAACATCTTGAACCCAGTAGTATCACTGAAGCCAGTGGCATGTCAAAAAAATGATGCTTTTGTGCTAAATCTTTGCAGGATTTGGGACTGTCTGCACTGCTGCTTTCTTGCCCAGACACACATGTGCTGCACATGTCCTCGTGGTTTGTTAGGCAGTCCCATGTGAAGAAAAGTGATGTAGTATTACCAGCCTGGATTAGTATTGTTCTTCTGTAAGAACTTAACTGCCTTGAAATTAGGGACTGTAGTTGAGTACAGATGCCCTCACTGTGATGCTCAGTCTCCAGATGTGCTGTGTTGTACTGACACTCTAAATGGCAATAATTTACACTGGATGAAGGATGCAGAACAATATTTTCTAAAGGGCGTTTCAAATTTTGGAGTCAGTGCTCCCACAGGATCAATTTTAAATAATTACATCAGTGGCATATGTCAAGTTTTAAATAGAAATCAGTGGGGCTTCTTAGGCTGTCATGAGATCTGGGAGCCTGGTTTTCAGTCTCCCGTGTGCACAGCCAGCCTGCCAGCTGAGGAGCTGTCAAGGAGGTAAGAGGGGCTTGGGAAAACAGGCTTATTTCTTCTGAAAGGGGATGGGTTGGCAATTTCCGGTGAAATGTTTCATGCTCAAAAGAACTGTCATGTTCCAAGAAGAAAACATTTTGCCCAAGCAGTTTTTAGCAATGATGGTGTTGGGGTTTTGGGGTTTGGTTTTGGTTGGGTTTTTTTGGTGTTTTTTTTTTTTTTTCCTACATATTAGCAAAATGGGTTAGCAAAATGTAGGTGAAAACATAGCTAAAAATAGAAGGTACCATTGCTTTGTTGTGCTATTCCTCTTCTTCCTGTTTCTCTGACAGTGTTCAAAGACTAACATATAAGGGATACAACAGTTTAGTTGCTTCCCTACTAAGTGAAAGAGTTAAGTTTAGGGCTAGGTTATGTTTGTGGAGTGTGCAAAGTGCCTGCAATGCCCTTGTGAATTTGGCTGACAGACTTAATGTTGCCTACATTCCACAGTGACAGAGGCACCAGAATAACCTGAGGAGACATTCGTGTGTGCTAGCAGCACCTGCCCCTGCAGTTACGGTGTATGGAGATGGGCGGTTTCTTTTCTTGTGCATTTATTGAGTTGCTTTTTCATCATCTGAGGTTGCTTTAAGTTTTAAAAACCACAATGAAGGAGGCAAGTTAGGAAAATACGGCTTGATTCAGTGGAAAGGTATTGAACAGGTGATTGACATTACTGAACCATGGGATTGCCTCTGTCTGCCCCTTCCTCCTTTCTTGTCTTCAGATGGTGACAGATTTGGAGAGATGACACCATCCAGACCTCCATGGTATTTCAGTGTCTCTGTGATCTTGCTGCACTGGGTTATTTTTCAAACCTATTTCAAGTCCCCGTGTCTGTTGGTGTGTCCCAGCACTCTGTTCATTTTCCTGCCGTTGTGCATACTGAACAGTGACCTTCACACTAAGTCATGCTTCATTTTCGTTAAACTAAGTACACCAAAGCAACAAAATGAAGCCATCTATTTTCACATTCAGGTTTCCCTGAACATGGTGTTTATGAGAAAAATAAGCACCTTTGCAACTGAGAAAAAATGAGAATAATTTTCATCCACATTGAACAAGAAAGTGCTATTTTGTATTTATAGACAACTCTTGACTGCTGTCATAACATAACATAATAGTAAATGGTTGAGAAAATAGTACATCAACCAGAAAGTATTCGATCAGTACATCCGTCTATATTTATAGTTTGTAGGTTTGGCTGATAAAGCTTTTGTATTGTTTTAGTCTTTATGCTCTATCACATTAATTTATTTCATATTGCTTTCATGGTATATAGTAGCTATCTTTAAATATGTATATAGGTAATTTTTTCTTACTTTCTTTCTCTGTATGCAAACCTACTCATTTTGAACTTGGATAAAATCAGTTGCTCCGCATGCCTTGGCATTTTATGTGAGAATTCTCTCTCTGTCGCTGTGCAGTAGAAGGCTTTTGGACTTTAATTTATTCATAAATATTTCAAAGGTCTTTGCTCTCCTTGTTATCTGTTTGGTTTACACAGATAAAATGCCTAAAATGAAACATTTGGCTGCTGTGAGAATAGGGGCTTATTTGTAAACCCTCCGGAGAGAGACTGACTTCCCATCGACGTGGAAATACGCTGGGGGCTCCTGTCAGCTGTCACTGCCGTGGGGTACCTCTTTGGTTTGGGCAACAGCTACAATTAAAACTGCTGAAATGCAGTGAAGTGAACACAGTGAAGGGGGAGAGAGGCTTTGGGTTCTCAGATAGTTTTCTCAACCACATTTGACAGAGGAAAGCTGTTGCTGAGTGAGTGCTGCCCTGCAAAGCAGCTACCTGGGAGGGTTTTGCTTTGTAGGAAAAATAACACTTTCTAGATTGGTGCTTTATACACTGAAATAGTAGAGGGACAGTGTCTGCTGATAGGAGACAGGGTTTGGCAGCTTGGGTGGGGAGCTTGTGGCACTGCAGGTGTGGAGGAGACAGCAAATGCTTCGCTTTAATGAGCAAATCCAGCCCACCGCCCCTGGGCATCCATCTGTCTCTGGCTCGCAGGCACACACAGCCACACTCTTTTACTGTCACGCATCTGGTGAGACTGGACATCGCTGGTGACAGCACCGTGCTCCTTGGGGGTGCATACATATGCCCGCACCCACGTGCTTTTAATAGCTGTGATTTTGTTTCTTAACTGGCTCTTCACAGCATGCAGAGCTGTGGGGACGAAGACTAAAAGAGCAGGGTTTTGCTCTATTTTATATAGACAATAACAGGCTGTCCCACAAGGAAAAGAACTAATGAAATCTCTTACTTCCTAAGTCTTGCCCTCCTCCTCCTCAGCTGCTTCACTTGGTCCCCCGATGTTTCTGGTAGTCCTCCTCCCCTCCTGCCCTGTGCAGGTACCGTACTGCGGCATCGTCCTCGGCCGGGGGGCGAACAGGCAGTGTACCCCGCAGGTCCCCGTCTGATGGCCTGGCTGGAACACGTACGGCGATGGGCAGCCCACCAGGGCAAACAGACTTGTGCTGTGTTTTGTGGTTTTTCCCTCTGAGAAACCCTCTGGGCTTCTGCTCGCCGAGCAGGGATGTTACAGAGCCTGTGGGAATGCAACGCATCCTCTGCCAGACCTCTCTTCTCCTGTGGGATACGGACAGGAAACAGGGCATTAGCCTTGTTCCCTTAGAAAACTGGCCTGAAAATGGGAGAATCTATATCGAACCCCCTTTTCCCAGTGTTTTATGTGGAGCCTGCCCCAGTTGAAGCTGTAAATGCTTCAGGGCCAAGAGCTCTGCACATGTGAAAAGCGTAGAAGCATTTGGGGCTTGTTGTCACATCCGCAACAGTAGTAGTGATGATGAGGGGTGCGTGAACAGCAGGCAAGGTTGGTATAGTGATTTTAAAGGCAAACCTATAATTAGAGGTGTGGCAGTTTAGAAATTTTTGTGATTTTGTCCAATTAAAACATTTAAAATAGCCATTCCAGCAAGTTAACTAGAGTTTCTTTAGGAGGAAGGACCTAGCAGCACACATTGACTAACACAGTCCATGTCACTGCTGCACAAAGACTCAGGTTTTGTGGGAAGTTTTATTGTGGAATAACCCTGATGCTTTCTTTTTTGAAATCTTTAAAAATAATGGCACGCCCGTGTGCTTGAAAGTAGACTGTTTTGATGAAAATCTACAGAGAAAGGCTTTTCCTATTACTTTTCAATTCTTGGCACAACCTCTGAAGGAAACTAAAACTAACCATATTTGCTTGATTGAAGGTGGGGCAGAGGTGGAAGAGAAAGCTTTGGGTAGTGAGTAGTATGTTTCGCCATGTTCATCATTTAGGATTTTCCTGCCTGAAAATGAGGCATCCTGATGTTATCCTAAACATTGTTTTTTAAACATACCCAGTGGTAGGGACAAATGGATGTATTTATGTACAACTATCAAACATACGTATTACGTGACCTCGCTTCAGCAAAGTATTTTGCTGCTTCTTTGTGCTGAAGGAAGAAGAGATGGTTTGGAACTGCAGCCTAAAAATTGTCAAGTGCCAAAGATCCGAATGTAATTCTGTGGTTTTGTTCACAAAACTTATTTTTAGATTGGCCTGTCTTCTGCTCGCTGGAGAAATAAATCACAAGTCGTTTACAAACAGCAGATAAAGAATTGCAAAACTTTGGGCTGGATGCCTTTAGCACAGGCTGGTGGACCGATTCTCCTGAAAGTATTGTAAACTCTCCTGATTTTTGCTGGGGAGTGGAGAATCTGGCTTTGACTGCAAATGCATTCATCTTGCAATATGTTGGATTGAGCTTCGGGGTTTTTTTTCCCCTTGCCTTTTCAACTATTTCTTCATTTATTTTTTTCCCCTCTTTGGGGGCTGATTCTTCTTAAATTCCACATAGGTGCTTCTCTGAGGTTTTTTCAGGTGAAGAGGTTCGTTCGTATACCCTAGCCATTCCTATCCATTCAGATCCGCGTCAGCCTTGTGTCGGCGGCACCGATGCCGCTTACCCACTGCTCCCATGGCCTTGCCTGCGTGTTTGCTCCCCGCCAGGACCTCTGCAGCTGGAAAAGGCCTTTCCATGGTGCAATGCCATTCCCCTTCATCAACCCCCATTGCCACCTGTCGTAAAGTTACAGGGACTCTTGCCCTGTTTCTTGCCGGTCTTAAGCTCATGCTGACTGGGGGATGTATGCATGTGAGGTTGCAGCTGTCATCTAAAATGAAAAAATAGTGTGTTGGGGCTTGCAGAAAATATCTTGAAAGCTAAGGACAAATAGAAACTACCTGTAGGTATTTATTTTTAGCTTGTTTTGCTGTGTGAGCGAGTCTTACACAATTATGCTGTCCCCCGTGAATAATTTCTGATTTTGTGCAAATCCACCAGGCTTGGAAGAGAAGGAGAAGTTCCTACCAGTTTTGTAGAAGTCAACCTCAGGTAGAAGAGAGGGGTGGATAAGCGCGGCTCCCGATGCACCTCAGCAGGCAGCTGCCAGCGGCCCCGCGATTCCTCATGGACCCCTTCGCTTGATGCCAAGGTTTTGAGATCCTAAGCCATGTTTTGGAGTACTTCGGTTTGGCAGCGCTATGCCTACTGAGAGAGATGCCCCAAGCACGCCCTGGCTGAAGTGTCCCCAGGCCTGGTGTCCCTGCCAGCAGCACGAGGCATGAGGGATGCGAGGGGCTCGGCCCGACCCGGGGTGCACGGGGGCTTCCCAGCAGGCAGGCGCTGCTTTTAGCAGCTGGGAGCTTATCGGAGATGGGGTGCGACAGTTGCTTCTGTTTGGCCATGTCTCTTCCTGGATCCTGTTATCAAACTGTGAAGAGTCATTAAACGATGAGTTTAATCTCAAAATTAAGTTATAATTATAGAATGAAAAAATATTTCCCCCCACCTCCCCCATCTTCTTCCCCCTCCACTTATGGTCCTCATTAAGGGATGTCATTTTCCTGTAAGCCAAGTGACATCCAGGACAATCTCGGAATGGATCCAGTTACTAAGCAGGCGTTTGCCATTGCAAGGCTGGCTTTTGCGTGCTTTGCGAGTTTTACTGAATATATTTAGTAACTCCAATTGTTTCTGGTAGTGTTTTTTTGTAAGCACCGTTGGGAATGCTTGTAAGTGTAGCTGTGCTGTTTTTAACATCCTAGCATCTCTAGCTCACGCCAGCAGCAATGGAAATCAATAGTGTTGAACGTGAGCCTGAGGTGTTACTGGTTTGTTGGCATGTCCAGAAACTCATATAAAATTCCTTTGGGGTCAAGTCTGCAAAATTATTTCGGTGAATCCTGGATGATAATTAACAAACACATTTATTTCAGGCTGAATGAGAAGATTAATTTCAAGGGTTTTTGTGGTGGTTTTGCCTTTCAAGTGTTTTTTCCCTTTATGCAAAGGATATTTTGAAACTAAAGCATTGAGTTGAGGAAGCACACCATTTCATTTTGAAAATTTTGGAGCACATCAGCTGTTTTGGAACTGCTTGTGCATTGACACATTTCAGCAGTACGAAAATGGACAGGCAAAACATTTTGATGCTGCGACTGCATTTGTGCACGTGTGACATGCACTGGAGAGTCTTGAGGGAGCAGTTTCACCTTGTTGTGCCCAAGCCTGGACCCACCAGTTTGGAAGTTCAGCCTCACAGACCCCTGAGTGAGCAGCTGCTGCCTTAGGGAGTGTTGATTGCGGGGAAAGCCCTGGGGTGGCAGGGGTAGGTAGGTAGGTAGCCTGAATCTAAAAGGGTCCTGAGTCCCACATCAGCAGCTGAAGAACAAGGTGGTCAAGCGTTAACTCTCTTCTGAAGATGTGCCCAGTGTTCCCAGTGCAGAGACCTCAGCTCAAAAAGGGTGTTTGGTCGCTCGTGACAGCACAGAGCTGCCTCGAGTCTCCCGCAAGGACATTGTCCCATGGAGAGCGAGGCTTCTGCGACCTGTGACTTTGATGAGCAGCACGGCTCTTCCCAAATAAACCCAGACCAGAACCAGAGATAGTTTTTGCCTTCTTGAGAACAGATTAATAGGTGTTGCCTCATGCCGCTCTCTACCTTGTCAAGGGAATATAAATTAACTGACTTCAGCAGAAGATGCATCTGTTTGATGCAAAGGTTTCCTAAGGGAAATGTCACATAGTCTCTCAAGGAAATGATGGTGGGAATTGCGGGAAATACTCTAAAAGTTAAAAAAAGCAGCATCAGCCTCTCCCTGGAGGCACAGTGTAGCCTGCCCTTCTCCCCACCCTTCACCACCCAGTGAAGACAGAAAATCAGAGAAAGCCAACACCAGCGTGACAATCACTGCTGCAGTCTGGAAACATCAGCGTGGAGGAACTGCTCCATTTCATCTACACCTGCCCGCTTCACTTGGTATTTTTTTCCTGTTCCCCAGATTGCTTCCTTTGCTGTTTTAATCGCTCTGGAAAAGGTCATTTTGGATGTTATTTAAGAAAAGAATTTAACCTGACACAGGCCAGGACTGAGTAAATGAAATTTCTGTTTGAAAATGGCTGTTAGTGCTGTTCCCTATCAGCTTCATTCTATCCTCTGTTACTTACTATTAGAAAACACAGCATAAAATGCACTTCTTAGAAAATTCAACTAATGCGTTTGCTTTTTGCTCATTATTATATGTAAATCTTTAACACTGCAGTCCCTTTATTGTTTTACTCTGTATGTTTGATTTCTTAACAGAAAGTTACCACTGAACAGTGCATCGTTGAGACCTGTACACAGCTCGTAATTAAAATGATTCATGTAGTAAGTGTGACAGGCTGGTCAGTGCTGTGCACGGTGGCATTGGGAGTGGGAAACTCCATTGAATCTGGGTATCCATAAACCTTAGCTTTGAGTTTAATTGTTAACGGCAGCATCAGCTTCCAGTTAATGGGCTCAAAAGCTCACCGACAGAGCAAGCTGTGGTGAGTGTGCCTTCCAGACAAGCCAGGAGCAGCAGCAGTCCTTGCTCCTCGGAAGAGCCCTGTCCTTCAGGATGCCACTGGAGTTCCCTTTTTTTGCCTCTGACTTACTAAACAGCTTCATAAAACTTTAACTCATAAGGTATTTCTCCACCAGCTGCTGTTTGCTAGAAGGGCGCAGGTTTAGACCTGCCATAAGTAGGTTTTTTTCTTTTAAATGCCCTTTCCAGTTTGGTAGAGAAAAATGCGTATTCATCTTCTGGGAATTCAGATTAATTTCTTGGGTGACCCTGGCACTGAGAGGAATAGTTGGGGTTCACGGGTGTTTGGTGCCAGTTGAGGTGACCTTGGCTGTCCCACCTCTTGGCAGTCCGGCATAGGGCCTGTGTCACTCTACTAGCTCCCTGGGAAGGCTCAGGTATCCTAAAGTGCATTGGAAGTGGCGTTAGATGTTTATGCTTAGGTCCCTGGGTCCCTCCCAAAATGTGTGCACACTCCCCGAGGAGCTGAGTGTTTCAGTGCCTCTGATTCCTCTGAGATCACTCTGTTACTAGGGAGGAAGAAGATTAAAGTAAAGTACGATGTGATTATTCTAGAAAATTTAGGTTCTTGATTACAAAAGCAGAAGCACACTCATTGCACAAGGAAACAGAATTCAGTTCTGGATGTTTGACTGTAAAGCTCATCAGCAGTTGCTCTGATGCTCAGCTGGCGTAGAGGACTGCCTCATCCCATCTCAGAGACCTTTGTAAAACTATCATGTCTCTGTTCTTTTGGAACGGAGCTGCTCTCCAGAGACACCATAATCTCCTCTTGATCAAGATGAAGGCTGCCCTCTCCTACTTCTTACCACACCACTTTTCCTGCCTCTTTCTTGCTTTGCTCCCGTGGGATTCACATCATCGTCTGTTCCCTGTTGCTTGGAGCTGGCTTCCAAAGCCACAAGATAAGGACAGCTTCTAGGGTTTCGGTCTAAAGTGAAGATGACAGAAGAGAGAACGCTTACAAAAACTGCCTCTTTTGTGATATTCCGTGCTTTCAAGAGCGTCTGCTTTAGACTGTGCTATTTAGTATTATTCTAAAGCTGCAAACTGAACACCAAGCTACTTGGCTGCACCTGGCCGGGGTGGTGCGCCCTACCCTACCATACGAAGCTTAACCTTGGCCTTTGTAGCCTATAGATTAGAGGGACTCTTGGGTCTTTGGGTTCAGCTTCCCACCTCTGCTGGCAATCCTAATGGATGGTTGGTCCAGTGGGCTCTGCAGGTCGCCCTTATGGCACAGGGTGGCGAGGTTTTTTCACCGTCCACGAGCAAACTGAAGAGTTTTAGTATTTGAAATCTTTAGGCTTGAACAGTACAAATCGTATGTAGGTCTGAGGCTATGCTTTCTCTGGGAGAAAGAAATAAAGCTTTGAATTGCTTGTACTGAAGTTATCGATACCTGTGCGTGCAAGCGTGAAGAGGGCTTTCGCAGGGGGAGGGCTTCCCCAAAGCGAGCAAATGTGTTCAGGAATACCCATGCAAGAGCTGCCTGGCCCATCAAGACGTGGAGTGGTGAGACTTCTCAGAGCCTCACAGAAACACGGGCTGGCATGCAGAAAGGACGCTGCTGGCGTATCTGTGCTTTGGCAGGAGCGGTGTGCCCTCCATCAGACCCGGCGGGTGGGAGACGACCCCTCGGGCTGCCCCGGGAGGGCGAGTGGTCGGTCCTGTGGGGTGGATGAGACGGCGGGACCTCTCCCCCCGGTGTGGGGGGGCTCTGCCGCCGGTCTCCAGCCCGGCCCCCCCAGCAGCATCCTCCCACTGGACGGGGGGGGATTTTAGCCGCAGAGCACATTTTTGTCTGTCGGGGGAGCACTTGCAAGAAGGGTGGATCAAAGGACCTTGGTAGCTCCAGATGAATTGCCACACACCTCGTTAATCAGCTAATAAAATGCAATGAATATCCCGTGCTTGGAAAGCCAAGTGAGAGGCCTTACAGTCCCTTATACCGTGAATTTCCCACGTTGTCCTCGTTTAACCTTGGTGTGCAATGGCTTTTCTTTTTTTTATTACCTTATTTATAGAGCGAGTATTAGTGCAATCCTTTCTTCTTCAGCAGTTGGTAGCATCCTCAGAAACAACAATCAAGTGCAAATTAAAGAACAGAGACCGGTGTATTTTTGGAGTTTATTTTACAAACCTATTTGTAATGGCTAGAGAAGAAAACACAATTAATAAGGAAGCAGAGAGTGGAAACTGTGTTCTTTTATCTGAATATTTGTTTTGGCAGTGATCTGGAGTTCTCTGAAACACTGGCTTAATTGTCTCTCAAGTTTGCCAACTGTAATTTTCTCTCCTATTATTAGAAATAAGGGCATTTTTTGGTTCACTCAAAGAGATTTATTTTCATAGCAAATGCATTATGTTTATCCTGTTAATGTAAAAATCTAACTTTTTGTTAACATCTTGCATTTAAGTTTATTTTATGGACCCAGGCTCTGAGATTTAACTCTAAGGAGCATTAATGCATCCCGAATCAGACCATGTGTGAGGGGCTGCTTCCTGTGAAGTGATCCCCTCCCTCTGTGGACCCACACACAGCCCCGTCAGCATCTGTGGGGTTTAAGGGAAGGAAGCATAGTCAGACCCTTCTGACCCTTCTGAGCATGAGCATTTTCCTCTCGTGGAGCAAAACCTACGTCTCCTACAGGGGTAAGCTCTGTATCCAATAATAAGCTCCTGGCTCAAAGTGTGCAAGTGCTTGGGCTTAAGTTCTTAGCAGCCCTGCGTACTTGACAGTTGTGCATTAGTCTTTTAAAAGTGAAATCGAAAAGCAAGGAAGGAAAGCATTTATTTTACTTTTTTTATGGAACCAATAGCTTTCTTTTTTCATATTTTCTCTGAAGTAGCTGACATAGAACTTTTTCCATAATGGAATATTCACATTACTCCTGATATTAAGACTACAACTAATTAAGGCTAAACCACCAACTATTGCCTGAGCAGTGATAAAATTACAAACGTTGGTGAGATGATTGCCTTTGCAGAAAGATGTCCTGTGAGTAGTACCTCTGCTGCTGATGTTTCATGTAGAACGTGAAATAAGAAATCTGCAGTGCCTGCCAGAGAGGACAACTTTGCTGTAGGGTTTGGACTCTTGGGAAGATGAAGGACTCATTAGAACTGGCAAACTTTGCAAAGTGTTTATAATTGTGTACGAATATTCACAAATGAACAAGCAAAGTAATATCCACGTGTGCTTTATCCAGTCTCTTGAGATCCTTCAAAGGAGAAGGCTTCCTCTGTTCCTCAAGACCTATTCTGCTTTTGACTGCCATGCTGCAGTGTATGGGAGTGCTGTTTCTTATAAATGTTCCTTATCCATCAGAAAAGAAAACACTCAATTCTGTAATGGGGTAGAGAATCCAGTATTTAAAAAACATCTTTCAATTTATACTGTTTGTTTTTCTGGCAATTCCCTATGACCATTTTGCTTTAATAATTTCAACATGTTCCCTTTTCTTTTTCATTCCATCTTTTCCTATATCGTTACCTGCTTAGAAGCAAAATTTAAACTCTCCTTAGTGTTTTTTTCCACATAGAGGCATTTGCAAGTCTGAAGTTAGAGTAACTGGTATCTTTTGCAAGACTAGCATTCTCCCTAAAAGTAGGGTATGAATCTAATTAGCATTTAGCAGTTTTTGTCATGATCTGATTGGTGTAAGTTTCAAACAGCTCTTTGTAATGAGGTTTCCGTATTTATAGTCATATTGCTAACTGAAAATTTTCCTGGGGACTTTGTAATTGTATGCTTGGTAACATAAATGCTCTTCCTTAATAGCAAAGGACAGATTTTGTTAAAGTCCAGTGAAATTTTGTAGTATATATCAGTAATGTGGTGAGGGAAGAGAAATAAATTACAAGAGCATTATAGCTTTTAAATATTACATTTACAGTCCAGAAAAGCAATTAAAACTTAATGAAACAATGAGTTTGGGAGTGTTGCAATGGATAGGTTGGGTGTCAGTTGCATAATCATATTATTGCTGCTTAGTAGTGTCCTGTAGTTTAGTAAAGAAGCTGTTTGTAATAGTCTGTGCCCATGTTCCTTGCCCATGGCAAATAAGAAGTAATTCGATTTAGTTTAGATTGCAGTGAAAGTACAATAATTTAAGTCATATTACTTTGCATTTATCTAGGTCTAAGCATATGTATAAAGAGGTTACCACACATCAGCTGACACAGTAACTTCTTAACTCTTGTAATGTGCTTAAGCCCTTAATGCTACCTAGGAAGGGAATCCCTAAAAAAAAAAATTCAAAAACTTGAACTACCTTAAATTCCTCAGTCATTTTGTTTCATCTTTGCAAGGAGTAGAATACCTTACATTTAACCTGAAAGTGGATTTTATAGACTTCAACATTCTTTGTGGTGGATCTGTGTAAACCATCAAACACGTACTTTTTGGTTTATAGAGGGTATTGAAGCCAGCCATTCCAACTTTTCATTAAGAACAGAGTTGAACTTTTTGGGGGGGGGGGGATGGGGAATAGTTTGCCAAAAAAAAAAAGTAGTTTCCGTCATCCTGAAGCTATCTGGAAAATTGGGATGATTGGCTGAATAGGTTTGGATGGAAAAAGCTTTCAGGCTAAAGTGATAATTCTTCTGCTTTTACCAATTACTGTGTGATTAGGAGATGACAACAAAGAATGGCTTCGAGGCCAAAAGGACTTGAGGTCACATCAATCATCTCTTATGAGAGTAATGTGATCTGCAAAATAAAGGATATTTGGGGGCATATTACTCCTTTAAAACAATAAAATAGACTTACATATTTGGTGAGCCAGAGGACTAAAGGGTGAGAGTGCCAACGTGCTAGTGGTTAGGGCACTTGCCCGGGATCCAGAGCTGGCCCAGATGGTTATTTATGTATTTATAAGAGCTTGTAACTTATAACAGCTTAGCACCTTGCCACTACCACAGCTGCTGCCCCCTCTTTCTGTGCTGTTAGAAGACATGCCCAGGGAATAGCCAGTTCAGTGCAAATTTAAATATTTGCTTTGACTTGCAGTAAAATTATGGGTTGCTTTCCTTTTTGACTTCAATGAGAAAAGTTTGAAGTATTTGTTTAGAAAATCAGCCTAAATTTTATTTTCCTCCTGTTGAACCGCTAAAGTAAAAGACAAGCGAGCAGGTACTCACACGGTCGCAATTCAGATGCATTTTGCCACCAAAGCAGGTATCGCCAGATGGGTCCAGTTCTCTGTAGCTTTGACGCAAGTGGGGTCATCTCTTTCAGGTGAAATGTACGGTGATCTTGCCATTCTTGCGTGACACTGCTTGCTGCTTGCTCTGGATGGGTAGGCTACCTAAGCTGCAAAGCGGGATGGGTACCCTGTGTAGCAAATCTAGGATTGCGATAGGCTTTTGAAACTTAACTGTGGAAGTAAATTCTAGAGGGTTAGAGGAATAGAGCAGAAATGTTGATGGCAATATGGACGCTTTGCTCTGTGTCCATTTAACACCTCTGCTCCACGGCGTCTCCTTGTTTGCGTGGTTGGTCTGGCTGGTAAGAGACTGACCCCACTGCCGTGGTCGCATCTTTCCATGTGGTTGGAGAGAAGATCTCTGATAGACCTTGACTTTTAACTTAGCTGAAAAAAAGTATAATGAATTCATTTACTAGAAGATGGAGAACTTTGTACGAGAGGTAAGGAGCAAATTTTCGGTGAGGATGTACATGTGTTAGTGTCCTATGAAAGGATATGGTGGGATGCCTGTAACTTGAAGTGTTTAAAGCAGGGTTGGCTTTCCAGCTGCCAGAAATTTGAAATGTGCTTTCTGTAGCACTTTTTTTCCTTTAACTGGTATGAACAGTTAAAAATTAAAAAGTTCAACAGAAAATATGTTTTTACCTGTGTTTTCTTTTAATAAAATTAAATCATTTTTTATATAAGTGATTCATAATAATCTTTAAGTTTTTATTTAATTACTGTATAATTGTGGAACATTTTTATTTATCAGATAATCTCTTTCTAATAGGCAAACTTTCCAGTGAAAATACATTATCTGTTCATGGGAACATGCTTCCATAGTACCTGTAGCCCAGACATAGGGTAGATGAACGTTATAAACCAATTAGAATTCAAAACCTCTGATGAAAAATTTTTTTCAAATAATTTATTTTTGTAGAGCTAAGTTTTCAAAGTATGAATTCCAGAAGGATAAAATGGTTTTCATTGTTCAGTGTTGGTATATGGCATTAAAAGAATGCATGACATTTTAAAGAGAACAACAGGTTCCTTTTAAAAATAGTGTTTAATTCAGGAATAACACTGTGCAGTGAAAGATCACGAGAACAGTAGCAAAGCGCATACTAATGCTGACTTGAATTTATAGACTGTATTTTTTATCCTCCTTCCTAATAAACATGGAATGGATTGAGAAGAGATACTGGCTGTATTTTATATTTTGTAGACTCTTGAGATTATAAGCCTCTGTAGAAAATACTGTTTTCTTAAAAAAATATCCCACTAAAATCAGGGGATATTTGCAGCATAAGGCAACCTGTAGTAACCTGTACCCATGCCTGTCATCAGTGTGAAGTGTGGCTTTCTGAATAGCAAAGAGGACTTTAAAAAGAGCTCTTGGCTCTTGAAGAAAGCCAGCCTCCTGCTTGCTTTTTTGGTTCCCCATCCCGTGGGAAAGGCAAAGCCCCATACAGTTCAGTCAGGGCTGGTCACAACCTGGGAAGCAAAAGAGAAATCTGTAAATGTCTGTCAAAACTAAAACATTTTGGCAAAAAATTGACGTACATCTTTTAAAGTCTTGTTCAGTTCAGAAACATCACCGTTTTCCTGGCCTACGTGGTATCTGAACTGCCTTTAGTTTTGTCTTTTGTTGGAGAAAAAAGTGACCCTGCCATGTGTCATAGATTTAGAAGGTTGTTTTGTGTGGTGGGAGGGAAAAGGTCACTATGTCCAGCCATCCTCATGCTCTGCGGTGTCCCCTTGGAGGGGAGCGTGGTGTCAGGGACCCTCACTGTTATCGAGAACCTTCTACCAAATGCTGCAGGGCACTGGGAAAAGTTCTTGAGAAAATGGAGGCATTTTTCAAGAAAAATGAGATTTTTCTGAGCTTTTCCATTTACAAAACCTATGCTTTTGGCCTAATGCAACTTGTCTTTTGAAGGTTTTATTTTGGATTTTTTTTTTTTTTTTTCCCCATGTGGTGTGAATGCAGCTACTCCTGTTGTGGAAATTGCAACCCAGTTCCAGTAGAGATGCCGGCTTCTAGCTTTCCAGCAACCCTAGCTGCAACAGTTCATGGTTTTTTTTCCTCTCTCTCTGCAGACTGGTGTAGCAATGACAGCAGGGAAGAGCTCTGACCCGCTCAGTTTGGGGAAGGTAATTTTGGCAGGGTTGCAGAGCACCAAGGTGCTGTGTGCTCCGTCCCAAGGTGCCTCCTTGGTGAGGGGAATTCAAGTAGATATTCTGCAGGGGAAGCAAGTTGCTCTATTAATAGTAGGATGCCCACAAAAAATCCCTTAGAGTGCATCAGTGACCATATCCAGTGTGACCCTAGAAAGCAAAGCAGTGACAAGTTTAAGTGGGATGAAGAACAGAGGCACAGCTTGGCTTTAACCTGGAGAGAACACTGGAGTGGGCTGACACTCAGTGTGCTCTTGGGGAAGGTCTCTTTCCCCTTTTTTGTTTCTGTTTATAACTTGCATATTTTGTGTTTCTACTCCTGTAAAAGCCACTGTGAAAGCCCAACGCTAAGAGCTCATGTGTTATTAAAGAGGTGCCAGCCTTTGAGATGGCAAAAAGCTTGTGTGACAGAGAAGGGGAGGAACAGCAGACTACGGTGAGGGTAGGAGAATTTCCCTTGGGACCTAAAGGAAAAAAAGCACAGGTGACACCTCTGGCAGAAGCCACTGCAGCTGCGGTGTCCTTCTGCCCTCAACGCCAGCCCTCCAGCTGGAAACGATACCGACCACGAAATGCATCTCGGTGCGGCGCACGTAGGACTTCCCTCTCCAGGAATTTCTGTACAGAGGATGCTGCATCTGCCGCCGTCCCAGCCGTAGACACGGCTCTCGGTGCTGGCGGCGATGGGTGCGGGAGATGCCGTCCCACGCCGAGCCAGCCCGGCGAACGCTCAGCCCCACTAGTATATGCCAGCCCGGCCACGCTGCCCTGCAAGGTGCCTCTGCTACGAGGCCGGGGCTGGGAGTAATTACATGATTTTGCTGAGTGTTTAAAGCAGTTAAAAATAAACATGCTGGGAAAAAAATAAATACACTTACAAAAGACCACAATTACAGAGACGTTCCCGCTCCTCGCTTTCCCGTTTAAGTACTGATAGGTTATCTGTTTGGGGAGTAGATGAAGAAGAGCAAGGGTGAGGAGCAAATAAAGCAAATTACTCCCAAGTTCAAGACTTAAAAGAAATCGAAGAAGAAGAAATCTTCTCATACCATCTTCTTATAGTATCTTTCCTCCCAGAAAAACACCAGGACTCTAAAAAAAAGGTGTTGTCAACAAGAACTGTACTGTGTTAGAGGCACACGGAGCAGAGCAAGGCAAATTACTTGCAACTTATTTTTCATCGGATAGTGTTTTTGCTTTTGCAAAACGTCTGCAGAGTTGAAGCTTTTGGTTTTAGCTTTTAGAAAGGAGTTTCTTACTGGCCTCATGCATGGTTTTGCCTTTATTTCAGAGTTGCTTTATTCTATTCCCAAATTCTGTGGGTGGTGCATCTCCTCAGATTCATGGCTCAGAGCTGTACGTATTACTACCCAAGGCAGCAGAGATACTGGTGTAGCTGGGTCTAAATGCAGATGGACATCAAGCAGCAAAATCCGTCCTCCTAAGAAAACTTGATCTTAATCGCTCTACAACTCTTAATTTCATCCCCATTGCCCTTCACACTCCCCGGAGCTGGTTGTGTATTTAGAAGGGGTCCTCCAGAAGCAGCTTTCCATCCATTGAAGAGGGTAGAGCTGCAAACTCATGGGGAGCAGCTGCCTGTTTTTTTGGAGTCAGCAGGCGCGTGGCCACCAGCACCTCTCAGACCATCGGGTGCCCCCCGGAGCATAGCAGAGGTTGAAAGGCCTTGGGCAGACACGTTGTTAGTGGGCTGCTAGTATCAGTCTTACAGATGATAATATTTGTAATTCTGGTGCAGTACAGTGGCATATAAATACTGCAGTCTTAAATAAAACTAATCCTTCCCAGTCTTAGATATGAACCTGAAGGGCCTCTCTAGACTTAGCAACTCCCTTCTTCATATTTTCACGGAGTTTTGATTTTTCCTTATGGATCTGGAAGAGTTACATTATTCTATAGCTGGCAGAAGAAAAGCCAGGGCAGGCTTTCTGGAGAGTGCCACAGGGGACACTTCACAACACTGTAGAGATCGCTAAAATAAGTTGAAATACAGTCCGTGGAAAGTGAAGTCCATGGAAAGTCCATGGAAATTGTAGTCCATGGCAAGTGGGTGAATTTTGTCTTGAGCAGAAAGCCCAAGTCTCCTGTAGAGGCAGGACAGAGGTGCACCAGGGGGATCTCCAACGGGCAGTCTGACCTCCCTGCAGTAAACCCATGGGGATGCTGTTTAGGGAGGTGGACACTCCAGTAGGCTTCCAGAACTTGTTGCAGAAAAATAATGAGGAAACGTCGTCTTCGACTTGAGCAGCAGCACCATAGAGGATTTCAGGGAGGTTACCTCACCTTCATCAGTATCTGCAGTATTTCTGTGTATTGTGAGATATATGTATCTAATGCATGTTATACTGTTAGAACGTTATTAAATAATACATTTGCCAAATATTGAATGCATTGAGAAAAGGGCTGAATCCACTTTGTATGGTGTAATAATGCCCATTAAAAGTGAAAAAACATGCTCTTGCTGGCACTGTTGTAAATGCAGGCTAGCTACAACAATTTGTTACAATTACACAAAAGTTAGATGGCTTGTTTGTGTATTATGTCGCATTCCTGCACCAATTCATGCTAAAATCATACCCCACCTTCTTATACCCTATGCACTTGCCTTTGTTTGTGGCTACAGCAGTATCTCCCATGCAGGAAAATAAAAAAAAAATCATCTTACTTTGCAATGTTTTGTACATTAAATAGCAGAAGTTACCGAGAAGGCTTGTCTAGAACTTGTCTAGCAATGGCATTAAGCTTTGGCCTTTATACTCCCCACAAGCTCTTGGTACCCAAGATGAGTCTCTGGTTTTCACTTTATTACATCTGTGGTTTTTTTCTTATCTCCCATTTTTGGATCTCATCAACACTAATGGTGAACAGGAGAATAAACTGGATGTGCTACCTTATTAGTGCTTATAAATTTTAAATTGACTATTACCAACTTTCTGAAGCAGACAATAAAATTTTTCTCATGTGCATTGCATTTTAATAACAGGAATAAAGAAGGATGAGCTTCAGTTTAGCTGTCATGTATTGCTGAATGCTTTGTTTCAGCTGCTTGCAACTGCAGTGGTCCTTTTGTTTAATTCTATAGTAACTGTAAAATGCTGTGATGGGTGTGGGTTTTTTTCCTAAAACAGAGGGAGCCTGTTTTAGAAGCATGTTAACATCTGCCTTTGGGATTCCATTTTCATTAGGATGCTGAACAGTCTTAGATTTACATCTCTCTTTGCAGATTGCAATTATCTCTTTTAATGACTCTTTTGTATTAAAGAAAAATAAAGGAAATCTTCCAGTACTGTTAAAATGTTTCTAATCTTCCTTAATTTGTAGGAAGATAGCAGCAGAAATCAGTGAAGGGTGAGAGGAAAAAAATGGAGCATCCAGATAAGCTTTCCTGGCTGAAGAAATGTATAAAAAGATAGTAGCTTTCACTACCCAGATACAGAAAGGATCAGAGGACGTTCTTTCTTGGTAGTGGGAGTGTAGCACACCAATAATAATAATTTCTGGTCCTCTAAAAGCGTCTGAAGTCAAGAAGGCTTGCTTGGAAGTGATAGATATTTAGGATCTGCAATATGAGAAGCGTGCTTTTTCATTAGAGGGTTCATACTGCAGACAGGACACTGATCTGTGTCTTACAGAATGGGGACTGCCTTTTCACTTGATATTTGTTTAAGGCTGCTCAGGTTTTATTTTATTTATTTTATGAAGTTATTGGGAGGAGGGAAGAGATTTATTGTCTTGGCATCAGAGCTTTTACCCTTTGGTGCTGCCATTGTGCAGAGGTCACTCTCCACTGAGGACAGGCTGACTTTAGTTCTTTCCTTAATTCCTAGGCTCTTTTATGAGTCCTGAATATTTAAGTGCAGGCCTTTTCAATCAGCTTGAAGCCAAATAATCACTTCCTTGGTAGGACAAATTTTGTGGAGAGGGGAGCTAGAAAGTGAAGGTTAGTTATGACTGCTCAGTGATATTCACAGCAACCCCTTTTGCTGTGCAGATGAAGAACTGGCTGGAGAACTGGAAGGTATTTCATGGAAATGTTTGCAGAAAAAAACATGGCACGTTTTGAAGCTGAATTAATTCTGCAATTTGAATATTTTTAACCAATTCTGCAGAGGATACGCCGAAAACTGCTGTCACCAACAGCCTGGTTTTGTGCCTTGCATCCCCAGGATTTCACCCAGCAGCTGCGTGCAGCTCTTTCCAGTAACAGCCTCATTTTTTGTTCCCAGTGGGGTTTAATATCCCTCTGTCTCCAGCAGTGAATGGTGACTTTTTTTGTCTGTTTTTTAAGAGCTGGTTAATCCTAAGTATAACTACAAAGCTACCTCACCAGTAAAAAAAGGTACCAATACCTGGCCGCCTGCCTGCTTTGGAAGTGATGTACATATTGATGCTGGATTGAGCCTCTCCTTACTCTTGCCTGCACTGCTGTAAGGAAGGTGAAAAGAAGAGCAGCAGAGAGAGGGTTGCTTGGAAGGGCTCAGAGTGTGTAATATGCTTACGATTTCTCCAGCAGTGGCCTGCCGGAACGGTCTGCCCAGGTGTGTGACACAGATGACGGAGCTGGTTTGGGTCAGTATTTATTAATGTACTATTTCCTTTGCCAGTCTCAGCAGGGACAACTCCTTGTGCAATGGCTTCAAGTGCTTCCCCAAGGACAGCTTAAGGGAAGACAGTGTGGAAAAGTTTATCTGCCTTCCAGAATTCAGTATCATAGGTGTAAATACTTGTTTTGTCTCTTGCATTTTATATTTTGGGGTTCAACTCCATTTCACAGATACTCTTTAATTTTAATTTCATTGGATAGCATGCTGTTAAATCATTTACCCCATCTCTGGTCCCTTCCCTTTTCAACCTTTAGTGTTAGAAATTCCTAAAATATCATCAAAGTATTATTTTGGGGTTCTTTTATGTTATCTGGGTTTTGGCCACTGGCAATAATAAGTAGTCATTTGATTGAATTGAATTCATCATTCCCTGCGTAAGTTAATAAGAATGACCATGTACAATTTATTATCGAAAATTCACAGCTTGAAGTTAGGAACTAGCAAGAACATAATGCAAAAACGCTGATCCTTCCAGGGAGTTGCTGATGTTAGATTTTATTATTCTGCTTCCCTTTTTTCCCGTCATGTGATGAACCCTGTTTGTCCTGAGTTTCAAATCCTTTCTAGCGTCCAACAGAAACTTCAAGATGTTGATTTGTTTGGCTTCTCAGGCCCTTTTTAGGAAAACAAAATATTTGGACTCGGGCAGCAGATAAGCACTAACACTGTGGTTTTAAAACACTGCGTATTCAGAATTGGGTAACGGGTAATTCTAAGACCTTTGGTATGATGAGGGTGATGAGAGCTTTTTTTCAATGGCATCTGCTTATATTTTCCTGTAGCTACTTGTAATTGTAAGGACAATCGTGTCTTGTGCTTGTCTTAAATTTCGAATAGTTCTCCTTGCTGTCCAGAGAGCTGGTGATGCATCACGGTTTTCTGCATTGTATCAGGATAGGTACTGGCATTTTCACAGCTGAACTGAACTGCCTTGTAATGAGTCGTAGCAGCCTAAGGAAGAAGGCAGGCTGCAGAGTTTGTCTCATCGCCAGGTTTTTTGTTTACTTTTTGTTAAGATTAAAAGCCTGTAAAAATAAGCCAGTGATTGAATCCAGTCCTTAATTTGAAAGGGATGAAATGGAACTGGGACTAGGAAATGTCACGCCTGAATCCCTTAATCACTGAAAATCAAAGCTCTTGATGGTGTTCCTTGCTGAACCTTTTCTCCTCGCTGGAGGCCTGTGTCTTTAAGATAAGGCTGTAGGGAGGCGTTTCGGAGTAACCTGCGCAGAGGGTCGGGGCAAAATCTTTTGTTTGCATGGGGGGGGACACAGCCAATACTTGGGCTCTTGGTGGGAATAAAGCGCTAATTTTAGCACTGTCAAGCCAAACCAGTACTGCTGTAATGTCACAGACTGGAGGAGCCACTGTGGTGGTGTGTCTGCTGCTCTGGTTCCAGCTGGATATATTGGCTTCATTGTGGGAACAGCCATAAAAATCTGTCCCTCCAAAAACATCTCATCCCCAGGGCTTGCTCTGCATCATGATCTGTTGCTACCTTTCTTGTCCCAAGCCCTTCTTTTTTCCCTTCTCCTTGACATAGGTTAGTAGAGATTCGGCTAGTCTAACTCTAGATGTTTGCAATGTAGATGTCTACGTGAGAATTACCCACCCGGTGTCTCTTTGCGGTCAGTCCAGTCGAGACAAGCAGTGCTTTATGTGCCTATTAAAGGATGAGTTGAGTAGTTCCCTGGAAGTGCCGCCTTTGCCTGTAAAAAGCATCTAGATGAGCAGCACAGATTTGCTAGGTCGCATCCTACCTGTGTGTCAGTCCCCTGATGAGGACTTCTTAAAAATGGCAGTTAATCCAAATGAATGGTTTGGTTTTGGCTTTTTCATCTGAGTGTATATTCCAGTAATACTTTATGTAAGTAGCACGTATTTCCATTTGGTTGTTCCCAGTACTAGAGTTTTGTAAGTGGATGGAAGTGAGGAAGTCCCAATGCATAAAATCTGCTGGGAAGACTCCATGCTTTCTGTCATCTCTCAGGAAGGGCTTCTGGTTGACCTATAAACTGGTCTAAGAAAACATTTCCATTTCAAGGACTGTCTTTAGATGCCTTATAGTCTAGGAATCATGCTTTCCCTTCAATCAAGTATTATGGCTCTTTTGTATTCTTTAATTCAGAAATCCTTTATGCCTTTTTGTTGTCATAACTGAGTGTGCACTTCTGAAATGAGAAGATCTGTGTAGATGCTAGCCGTGACATTTGGTTGAATATTAAAGACCTAATTACAGATCTGTGAGGTCTCTTTGTTTTGGCTGTCACATGCTCAACAGCCCACGTCCCGTTGTCACCTGCCAGTGTCTGCACTTCTGGCCACAGCATGGGTTGTGCTGCCAGTGTGCTTTTCCCATGAAGAAATTTATTCTGTAGTCCCAGATTTTTATAAAGGGAAATGAGATATGGTGCTATCATCCTGTATCCTCTGGTTTTCTCTGGAGCTATGTCCTAGCAAGCTTCGGGACACCTGGCAGGAAAGGAGTTAATGCATGGGAAAGGGATCACTGCAGAGTGGGTGGGTCTGGTTTTCCCCCCTTTAATCTTCTGTATTGCATAAACCTCTCTTCTTGATTTAGAAACTTTAAGCTAGTCCCCTGGCTTTGGGATAATAAACTCTTCCTGGAGAGTGGCAAAAATAAATAAAGTGTGTCCCTTGCTTTTGGAATATGTACAGAACAGTCACTTTTCTTCAAGCAAATATCAACAAAGCCAGTCCACGATCTGGCCAGGATTAATACTAATAATCCATTTCACCTCTGACAGGGTCAGGCTGTGCCCTGGCCCTTGGATTTCAGCCTGGTGCTTTGAATCTTCTCCATGCCTCTCCAGAGAGACACTGGTCTTTCCTCAGATGACTGTTGTGTTACAACCTTGCTTTCATGGGCTTTTAGGGGTCCCACTCCCAGGGCCATTCTTCCAGGCTGGGCCCCATAGGAAGCTGGTGCTAAGGCAAGGAAACAACATCTTTTGCTGTCTTCAAGAGAAAGATTAGACCCTGAGTCAGTCTTGGTGTTTGGCAGCGGTGTTTCAGCTCCGCTAGAAACAACGTTAAATGAGTGTGGAATGAAAGCAGGAACGCTAAGATAACACCGTATCTTTGGGGACTCTCCAGGGAGCTTTCTCTGCTCTGAATTTTCTTAAGAAACAACAGAAGAAGGGATACCACATCCTGTCCTTGCATTTTTAAGAAGCAAAAAGTTGACTGGTTTAAGAGCAGCTCTTTCATCGTGGTATATTTTAGTTCAGTCACTTACAAGAACTTGTATGTCATTAAACAGATAGTGATGTTAGTGATGGCAGGATGCTGGCAAGAAAATTACCAAATGTTAAATTAATGGTAATCATGGTTAAATCTCCTTGATCTATTGAGGAAGTCTCTTTTAGGTTGCTGGTGAGTACTTTTACTCATTAGTATGGAAGTAGATCTTTTGTGGGTATGTGTGGGTGTTTTTGTTAAATTGAGACACTGAAAGGATATGAGAGGGACACACTTGGACATTTTCCAGACTTAGACTCGTCCTCTTCTTTTCACAGAGATTATTCATGAAACTTGAAAGCACACATTTGTCGTATAATCACAGTGAATAATAATGCAAGACCTCTTGCTACCACCCCTTTTCTTTACCATGTTATCTCCCAGAACTTACTCTTAAGAAGTTCTGGTTCTAATTTTAACTCTGAGTTCTGAAGACAAAACAAGTTAGTGCTAAAACTATACTCTTTGTAGCAGCTTTCTGGTTATCCCTCATGTTTGCAGGTGAGCTATCATGACAATCCCTGAGTTTCTGAAACTAGTGAAGACATTTTCTCATACAGTATTTATCGCATTTTAAAATTTTGCAGCTGTCTACAAAATGGACTGCCATCAAGAAGAGAGAGAGGAAGCTTGAATTTAAACACTGATTTGCTCATGGAAAATATAAAAACATTTGAGGTCATTTGGGAAAAGAATTATCCACAAAATGATCCCATACTAGAAGGACCCATCTGTTAAGTTCAAGTTGGTTCCACGCTGGAAACATTGCATAAGAAACAGATGCACTTTTTTAACAGATTATCTATCATAGTTTCCATAGTACTTATGATTCCAGGGGGAATTGTGAGCCAAACATCAAAGGATAAATTGCTGAAGAGTTCATTGCCCCAGTAAATCATTTTTGAAGGCGAGATGTGTACCAAAGCACCTTTAGCTGTTGCGGTGATACTAGTTTCTCCCTGGTGTAAGGGTCCTGGTATTTTACTTCGGTGATTGACCGTGCCTGTAAGGCTCAGCTTGCAAGTGGCCTGTTGCATTGGGAAGAAACCCTCTTCAGATAGCTGACGTGACAGCTCTTACCCCATCGTTGCAAGAATCAAATGCCATGCTTTGAGGGAACATGGTGCGTCGGCAAGCATCTCATCTTCCCTTTAGCCTCACCACAAGCTGGCTTTTTTCTGTTATTTTCAGAATACTTACGGGGTTTGCACATGAATAGGAAGAGTTGAAAGGAGTGCGCTCTTGAGCAAGCTCTATGGACAAGGTAACTCCTGGGTAAAGCGGCGGTGTTGGCATTTACTGCTTTCCTTCCACTCGGGGAGGAGGTGGCCACAAGGGCCAGTTGGGTTTGGTGGAAGGCATGTGGTCTGCAATCTAACATGAAACCTTGAGGTCTTGTTTTACATGCTGAAGAGACCGGGCTTTTGCTAGATGGAGGACTGCTGTTTTCTCTCAGATCAGTAAAAGACTTTGTAAGTGATTTTATCTGGGGGCAAATGTAGCTGTAGGAGACTTACTGTCCTGAGAAGAAGGTGTAGCACTGTATTCTCCACTCAGTGGAGGCAGGTGGGAACATAAAATACCTGTAATCCACAAGCTTGTATTTTTTCAGACTTCAGTTTCTGGTGCTGATCAGTGAAACGTTTTACTTGTTCTGCCTGAACTGCCTAAAAGTCTTTTTGGTTATTCACAACTTCTAAGGACAACTACATAGTAAAACATGAATGTAGTAAAATATGAATTTGTGCTGTATAGAATAGAGATAGTAAACATTAGGCATCTAAGAAGAAAACTTTCAATGATGTAGGTCAAAGGGCATGATAAAGGAGTGTACTGTATATATCCTGCAGATAACATCTGGCAGTATTAGTTTGATTTAGAAAAGTGCAAAGAGGAAAATCCTGCTTTGAAAGAGCTGTAGAATCTGTCTTTATAAAATGATGACAAGAACTGGCCTCTGAGTAGGAAATGAACATTTTCTTGAAACGGAGATACTTTATAAGATAAAAGCTTCACAAAAGGGTCATGTCATACTGAAGAGTCACAGATCCCTGGGGTATTTTTCTGTGTTTTGATGTCTGTTTCACAAAATGACAAGATGAAGGGGTTGATATAAAGGCAAGACTTTGTATGTATAGAGTCCTTTATTTCTTGAAAATCATCGCTGGTGGATAATTTCTAAAAATAGTGTTACAAGCTACTGAAATGCTACATCAGTTCAACAAAAATGCCTGAGAAAAAGATGATTCTTGAAAAAATCAATTGCAAACTCATCCCTCGTAGTGCTTCAATCCTTGAAAAATGTACTTCACTTTTAAATAAGAGTATCCTAAAATGTGTACTATTGCCAAAGGATCCTGCTGCTGAGGGACAGACAGTAAGTGCTCTTACTGTCATCATCCTCTGGGTCAGTGCTTTGTAAATCCATAATCCCCAGCCTCTGATATTTTTTTATGTAATTTTTCTTAGTGTTTAATATGACTTTATGTTTGTTTTCTGTCCCACAAACACTTGATTCCTATGGCAGCTGTTGGGGGGAGTCCTTTAGAGTGTGTTTGATGCAATTTGCTTTTATTAGAGTTGTCTTTCAAAGCTTTCCTCGTGCTGGGATCCCTTTGGGTGGAGTACTGAACTTGGTGTGTATCTGGTAGGACACCCTCTTTGGAGAGTTCACACTCTGAGCAGCACAGAAGAGCAAACTGGTGTGACCATTGTCACAGGGCATCTCTCCAGCCACACTCAGGGAATTTGTGAACTGAGTCGTGTTGCTGTTCCCTGCTGGTGTCCTGACTGTGGGCTGGCGCGGGTGCTGGGTACAGGCGATGGGAGCTTCATTCTGAGCATAGAAGAACCGATTAATACTAATTTCTCCTTTGCTTTTGGAGTTTTGGTGGTGGGGCACTGTCTCATTTTCTGGCTGCGTTTGAGCAGGGCAAGAGGCAGAGAGCTGTTTGTGTGGATCTTGAAGGAGAAATGTCAGTGTGTCGTCTGAAAGGTAGGGCAGAAAAGCCAGTAAGTGGCATAGCAAAAAGGATGCTTAGGCTTGCACAGCTTCACGGAGATGAGCCCGGGAGACTCTTCCCTCTCCCAGTCCCTGTGCCAGACAGTCCCTCTGGCTGGTGCTGTTCAGTTGGCATTACCGAACTGCTGGCACTTGTCATCACAGCAGATGTGGGGGTAGGAACAAGTGATGTTTAGACACATTTAACAGTGACATTTAGAAATTCCTAGATGTAAAAGACTCTCACCAAATAACCAATGAACCTGTTAATACTGTCTTATGTGTGGTTTGGTGAATAGCGATAACATTACAGAGGAACTGGAAGTGGTATTTCAAACTGAGGAGAAATGCTTTCAGGGCAGCCTACTCAGTCTAGTCAAACAAAGAACTTTTTGAGGTGGTTAGAAGCAAGCAGTGATTTTTCCCACAAAGAATAGAAAAAAAGAAGAACAGAAGCATCAATAAAGAAATGTTTAAAAGTCAGAAGCACAGACCCATAGTAAAAACCCATGAGTCCTGCTTAGTTACCACAGAAGAAATGTGCCAATAGTAAAGGTTCTTTGGCTATTTATAAAAGAAGAGATTGCATTTGCTCTGCAGAGATGGCAGAGCAGAGAACCAAAATGATCAAATGAAAAATATGCTTCAGCTTTCAGTGCTGTCCATTGAAGGAAAGAGGACTAATGGAAATGAGGCTTGGAAGTGGAAAATAGCACAACCAAGAAGAGGACAACTCAGCTGATTGATTCAGAGGGTGTTTCTCTCATTATTGCCAGGTCCTTAAAGTAAATGGAACTGTAGATCTGGCAAAAAGGATTTTTAATGAATATCAAGTCAGTCAAGTTGGTGACTGTCCCTGAGGGAACACAGGGCAGGAAATTTAGTACTCCAATTTGAGAACAGGTAGAAAAATGTGGTCTAGGCAATATGGATTCATTAACTGAGTTTCTGTATGACCTGAGGGCTTTGAACGTGTCTTGAAGGAAAGACTAGTTAAAAACATGGAAGGAAATGGAAAATAACCTAACACTTTTCTTTGAAAAGAGCTTATTTTCAAGAAAGGGAAATGTAGTAGATCTGATCTTTATTTCAATATTGCCTTTAAAATCCTAGGAAGTGTGGGAGATTGGGGTGCTGTATCTCCATAACCACAGTAAACTGCCTGTCTGTCTATGCAGGCATTAATGGGAATTACATACTGAGCAAGAGGTCAATCCTATATACTGAGCCAGATGTCTGTCATGGTCCAAAATGAATTCACATTTTTTATTAATGACTTGGAAAGTGGAGTAGAGACTAAGTTTATTCACTACGTGGCCAATGCCAAACTGAGAGAGGAGTTGCTCTGCAAACACTGAAGGACGGGATTAAAATTACTTTGTTTTGGTCTGAAATAAGATACAGGTCAAGTGCAAAATACTTCATTTATTTATCATCAATCAAGGGCACATCCCCATGATGGGGGATAAATTGTTTTGTTGGGCAACAGGTCTGCAGAGGAAGGTGCAGTGATTATCGTTGCCTTGCATTTAATCTGTGGTTCAGAGTGGCATGTGTTGTAAGGGAAGCAAACACCATACCAGCATGTGTAAACAGGACTGCTGCATACAAGACTTGCAAAGTAATCTGCCTACTCTGCTTAGCCCTGCTGAGGCTTTAGCAAAAAAGTGTCATGTCCATCTTTGGGCATCCCTCATCAAGAATGATGTGGGCCATCTTGAGGTAATTCTGATCTACCAGAAGTTTACAGACTGCTATATATAAAACAGTCTGAAAGAGCTGGGATTGTTTAATTAACTGAAAAGAAGGTGTGGGGGAGACACTCCAAATTTCCTAAATATAACCACAGGCAAAGAGGCAATATAATTCTCCGTGTCCACAGCAAATAAGACCCCCCAAAATAGAGTGAAAGGCAGACACGTAAACATCAGTATTTCTGTGATGATAAGGATAGTGAAGCACTGAAATAGATTGCCTAGCCTGTACTTGCCTTCCAGGGAGAGCGATATCACAGCTTTGCCAGGTAGCCATGTCGTGGAATAGCTTAGCTGTCTGTAGCTGATCCTGGCTGTCAGGATTTTCCATCTATGCCTTCAGTGACTCTTAAGTTCATCTACAGCTGAGCACAAGGGTTTATACATTGATAAGAAACAAGTAGAGAAGGTGACAATGTGCGGTTCTAGAAAGGAAGAGCGTGTAGATGGACAATGTTGGTGATGAATTCTACTGTAAAGTGGGATACATCTCCTGTACTTTTTAAATCATGCAAAAATGCATGGCAGAATTTGCCATAAACTGGCAAGAGAAGAAATCAAAGACTGTATGAAGGCCGCTGTTACCAGTCTACTTTACATAGAAAATACAGCGATTAATAGCAGTGCAAATTCTCTGGTGTGTACGTAGTCCATGTATCCAGAGACCTGAGAGATCTGTAGGATTATTTGCAAATCCCTCATGAGAGGAAAAAGGCAACTTGGAACTACTGGCCTGAGTGCATCTTAAACCCAGCCTTTCTCGGAGATGTCAAGAAGTACGTTTCTTGGACAAAGCAGCGCAGCTGCAGCTGCACATGAATTAGTCAGTCTAGCTGTTGTAGGGAGACATTTTTTCTGCTTGCTAATTTGTACATGATGTGGCACATGGAGCTGAAAATTGCTCATTCTGTATACTCATTAAAATAATGAGCAACATCTTTGCGAGCATGGTGGGTAGCGTCGTTTGCATCAGCGTGACCAGAAATGCAGTTGTGGCACCCGTGATACGTGCCAGACAGTACCGGCTCCGGCTCCCGGCAGCGCAGCCCCACAGCAGGGCTCTAGCCCATGCTGTTGGGAGTGAGAAGTGAGGAGGAGAAACCTTCTCTGCATTTACTGTATGTATACGGACGAGCTCTTTAGTTGACATTACTTCTTTGACGTGGTTGGTATGGTAAGAAGCAGGAAGACGTGTATGTTGGCCAAACCAATGCCCAAATACATGAATGGAGATGGGCTTATAGAAAGTACCTTCATAAGGCCTGATCCAAAACCCATTTGAGGAAAAGAGGTTCTTCTGTCGGTGACAGATTTGGATTAGGTAGTTGCCATTTTCACTTTCCCACTCGGTCTGTTCTTCCAAATCTGTGAAATAAGCATTTTTTTTAAACGGACTGCAAAAAGCGTAAGTGTGGAGAACAGTTGCTATTGGATTTTCTTTCTTTTTTTTTCCCCTCTCCTCTCTCCTTTTTTATTCATAACCTGGGTCACGTGACAAAGCTGGGTTAGGACAGGACTGGATGAATAGTTAAATTAGTAGAACTGAGAAGATGGTAACTTTAGGTGGGAGAGGGCATATGAACTATTGGAAATAGTAAGTGGATAAACTGGATTTGGCAATAATAGAGTGATTCTTGTATTCTTATGGTCACTTTTGAATAAACATTAGTCACATTATGAAAATAACTTTGTTCTTGGTGACGTAAAGAAAATCTGTAACTTGCTGTTGTTGAAAGGAACAATCATTATTGGAAAAACTTCATTCCTCCTATCCAAGCCTCCTTTTAGAGGACAAAGACCACAATTTATAGAAGCTAGTCCACAGACGAATAGGAAAAAACTCTGTGCAAGTCTGTGGAAGCGACAAAAATAGGTTAAATGTGGCTGCTGAAAGGAAACAAAACGAGAAGGAAGGATTCCACCCTTGTTTCTGTGGGGAGGCTTGAAATACAAATCTCTCAGGGAAAGACAGATTTGGCTCTTTAATCAAGTTCTTACCCGAAATGTATGTGCTCGTAGAGAGAATACCAGAGCAAAGGAAGTAGTGGGTAGACAGCTTCGTCCCACGAACTCCTTCTACAGAGACGATTCTCTTTTTCTAAACGTTTACGTTAATTCAGCGGTGTAGAAACCCACTGTGCATTGTGTCTTGAGCTTCCCTTTGCGCATGCATGGGGATAAGCGTGGGCAGCCCTGCACCTCGTGCATGCAAAAGGGGGGGCTGGACAGGAATGCGTGGCTGCCCATCGTTGTGTGGGAGCCAGTTTGGGCACACTCGGGCCTCTCGGTCTGGACTATAAATTCTGTCGAATGGATTTTGCTGGAATAAAAGCACAAGAAGCAAGGTGCTGTGCAACATAAGAGGCCCTAGGCTTAGGAAGGATGGATGGAGGTTTTATTCTCATTACCTGAACAGGGTACTACTGAAGACAGGAGACAGTTTCTACCCTGTGGATTATTTTATTCGGGGGGAGTGGGAGTGGAAATAGGAAGCTTGGGGTTTTGTTTGGGTTTTGTTTTCCTAGAAGGTTCAGTCAGGAAAGGTTCTTCTGTGCTCATACTCCCACCTGAAGATGTTCAAGCCTAGGGTGAGACCTGGGACAAAAAGCGATAGTAACATGAGAACAGAACTTCGCAATAAGATAGTTGTGATATGCCAAAAGTGCAATGTTCACTGTCCTATCCTAAGTGTGTGCAAGTCCTTCAAGGATGAAAGCCTGATGTGTGTTAGGCCTGGTATGTGCACATAAAGACAATTTCAGCGATTAACAACCGTGTTTCTGGGGAGAGGAATGGAGAAAGTGTTGAGAAGGATGGGATAACCAAACAAACAGCACTCGGGGATCGTGGTCTAAGACTCACAATCAAACCAGATTAAAATGAAACCCTTAACAACATCAGAAAATCTTGTTAGTTTGTTATCCTGTAATCTAACCCTCTACCTGTTAATATTTATTTATGTGGATTCTTGCATAACAACTAGATTAATCTTTTTATTTCTGACCTCCTACTTTCTAACGTTGTAAAGGGGGTAAAAAAGAGAGATTGTTGAGAGTTGTTCCTGTTCCTCACGTATTTCCTAGTAGTGCTGAGCTGCTGTCTAAACGGTGATCCAAAATGTTTCCCAGCCGAGCGTCCGTGCGTGCACAACACTTCTGCCAAATGAGATGTAACTTGGGTTTGTAGCTTCTTTCCTCACTCCCTGTGCTTTGGTTTTACTGGAAGGAAATGGGCAGAATGGTCATGGTACATGGATGGCAAGGAATGGGCAATTTGGTGGTGGGGTTTGTGGGATGCTTTGCAGAGCCCAGGTGTCTCATTCATGTGCAGCAGACAGAATAACATCCACTCTCTTGCTTTTCTCCTCACACCTCCAGCACACTTCATTGAGTAGTAAGCACGTGCCTCACTTCCTTGGGACTGCTTAGGTGCTTGAACACCCTGATTTTTGCTAGAGCTCCAATGCTCTTTCACACCTAGAAGCTGTGAGCTATTTTATATCTAATTTTATTCCTTATTTCTTTCTGCTGCACAGATAGTGACCATGTGTTTTACTGTTTATATTAATCCGTCCCTTGGAATTTATTCTTCGCGGAGAGATGTAAATGATTCAAAGTCGCCAATCCCAGTAGAATGAATTAAATGAAGCTGAAAGATCCGGTTGCTTTACAGCAGTCTTCATTCTGAAACTATCAGACAAGACTATTATCTGGCTAAGAAGGGGCAGTTTTGCACATCAGCAGACTAGTTTAGATGGCTGTCTCAGGAAACTAACTGGTTTAATTCTATAGAATCACATCAGTAACGTATGTGAGACGTCTACTTCACTGGAACAACTTAATGTAGTCCAGTACTGTAGCTCTAGGTAGTAATGCCACCCAGTGGAGAAGAGGAGTATGGTCAGCTTCCGACAGAGACCAAAAAAAATGCAAGTAAGAATTTCTTATTAGTAAAGATGTAAAAACACTCATTTTGAGAAGAAGTTAAGACTTTTGTCCCTTTTCTATATTCAGTAATTGTCTTGCTATTTTCTTATTTCTAATTTTTACAAAGATAACTGAAATTTTAATCTGGTTTTTTGCTAGTCCTTTTGAACTATTATTGAACCTGTTATTGAACTAATATCTTAATATTTAATATTTTAAATTGACACAAAAATTGTGCTGAAAATGGAGTTCATATAATATAGAAGATTCCCTTATTTAAAAACTTTGCTTTTCCTTTGGATTAGAGTAAAAATTAAGATATTTCAATCTTTTGTAAAGAAAACTGTTGAAAAAATACTAAGGTAAATCAAAATGTTTTGTCTTATGTTGAAATACTTTTCTATCTACTTCATGATTTCTTATATACCAAATGAAATATGTTGAAAAGTTTTAATTCAATTTTACTATTCATAATATATTTTTCCCAGAATAAAAAGCTCAGTTCACCAGTTCCTGCATACTTAAACTCACGAAAATGTTTTCTGGTGGAAAAGTAGAAATATATGTGAGAATTTTTCCCCTCCTGATTCATAAATAGCGGGTTTTGAGATCTTGAGATCTTACCAGGAGTGAATTTGTTCTAAAATGACAGATACAGTATAATTAGGAACCTGCAGTCAGATCTGTTTCTTTAGGCATAGTCACACAACACACCATCAATCCTGAAATTCTTGGGAAACCCAGAGTTAATGACATTCAGGAAGGAAGAACTTTGGCAAGTTGCACATTTCTGTGAACATATCCGTGCCTGTGTTGCAGCTCACGGAGGAGTAAGGCGTTCTGGAGGTTGCCTGCTAACTTCGTGATACCGAGCAGTACTTGGTGTTCCGTGGTATTACGAAGGCTGCCGAGGCTCCTGCGGTGTCGGAGGTTTGCTGCACGCCGGTCACTGAGGGCAGCGAAGGCACCAGAGGAGGAGTGTGGTTGTGTTGAAGGTAGCGGTTAGGTTCAATAACTTTGGTTCATCCTTCACTGTTGCCTCCATCTGAAAAGGGCTGGATTTCGGTTTAATGGTGCCTGTCTGGTTTACTACCGAAGTCGCTCAAGCTGTGAGCCCTGGTTGAACCCAAGCAGAGCAGCCCAGCCTGACATCGTTACCGTCCCATTGTTACTGTCGCATCCCAAAGTGCTGCCTGTGTCCACTGGCCGGTCTCGTCGTGAGAGTTTGTTCAAATCTGCTCACAAGCTGCTGTGAAACAAGTTGATTTTTCAAGTAAGTGATTGCTTGGCAGGTGAAAAGAGATTAAATTACTTTCGCTTAATGTTTCTTGGCGATCTTACTGTTTCTGTTGTGTTGCGAGGGAGACAGCATCCATCATGGCTCACAGCCGCACTGTTAGTCATATGCTGGCCTGGGTCAACGCTGCCCAGGTTTTGGAAAACTGAATCCTCCCAGGGAAGTGCAGCCTTTGCCAACCCAGCCAAGCGATGCTGAGGGGCCACTCAGCTCGATGGCTGTGTATATTCGGCTTGTTGGAGCTGTAGCTGCAGACTCACGAAATACCACCTTACAGCAAGCACATGAGCATTTTGCTGGTCCCTCTGCAACACTCTGGATTTTTCCATCACTGATTTCCCGTGTCCCAGGTTCGATGTGTTCATCCCCGTTGCAAATCCGTGGTCCCTCCTGGCCTGGGTGATGGGGGAGCTCAGGGCAGGGATGGTGAGAAGCTGCCCTGCCACTGCCAGCCAGGCACGGGCATGGCCAGAAGAAAGCAGCCATGGACTTCAGTGGGCATCTTTTGCCTTGTAGCTGCTGTTTCAGCTAGCAAACCTGTTCCTGGCCAAACCCTAGGCCTGATGATTTTTTGGGGTCCTCTACTCAAAAAGTTTTTCAGGGTTTTTTTTGAGCTCCTTTGGTTCTGTTGATTATTTTTTCATATCGCCTGTGGCCTCAAGAGTCATGCTACATAGCCACCAGCTTTGCTTTTAAAGCTGCTTCCCTAAAGTTAGCAGGTGTATGTGAGGGTTTTTTAAACAAAAAAGCTACAATTTGTTGTATGATTTTTTTTTTACACATGGGATTAGGGAGAGAAGTGATGACTGGGAGTTAGAAAAAAACACTGCTTTCCTCTGAACGTTGTTGCTTACTGTTTTTTGTGGTAGAATAATGACTAATTTTTCAAAAATGATTCACTAAAAAGAACTCTGCTAGGTGATTTTACTTATTTCCTGCAGGCTTGTACATGGCATTTTGCTGTGATTCTGAATGGAACGGTGAGACATGATTAGAGCATGGACTGGTAGAGATGTATTAATGTCAACTGACCAAAAAGTTGAGGTCTGTGCATCAAGAACTGTGTCTTTTACAGTGTGTTTGCTGCTAACGTAGGGATCATCAGTTTGAAAACGTTTTGTTTCATCAGTATTGAAGCTGGAGTTTTCAAGAAAGCCAATGATACAGATGTTAACCTTACTGGACCCAGATTAGAGGAATGTGTGTATGCAGTTACATAAAAGAAAAGGAAACGTCATTCTTGTTCGTTTATGTAGAAGTGTACACAAGTTTATACGTCTTTAACTATAGTAGTTACTGCGGGTGGTACACAGGACATCTGTGATGCAATGAGTGTTCAGTGATTCACTGATATAGAACATGTGGACGCGTGTGATGACTCACTTTTTCCCTCCCGCTTTCTTTTCTCATTAATCCGAAGCAAAGCTTAACAACTTTAGCAGAATTTAAGGAAAGATTCATACAGGCTCTAATAATTCGAGTGAGATGTATTTGATTGTAAATTAAGTTTCCCTTAAGATTCCCTTAAGGGAAATGACATTCCTTTATTTCCTTAGATAAAGAAAAATGAATGACACAAAACACTTGAGAATTGCTACAGGGATTAAGCTTGCAGCAGTGCCAACTTCTGATACTCAACTACAGCAAAGACTGCTAGTTTTGGGGAAAAAAAGATAAAATTAATATGAAGAAAGTTCTGCTCTTCCAACCTGTAATTTTTCTTCTCCCATTTAAAGATATAAACAGATGTTTCTATTTGACCACCTCAGAATTCTCCCATATCAATCACAATTTAAAAAAGTGTTCTTTTAGAAGAAAAAAGTAAAAAAAGTTGGAAGCCACCTTTGGGGAGGAGAAAGCTGGGCACCTGCTGTGCTGTTCAGTGGTATGTTTCAGTAAAAGTTTTTGATGGGCTAGTCCCTCTACAAGGGTTTAGATTTTTCTGTCATTATTTTCCCATGCCCCTTGTTTGATGTACCCATTTGGCTAAAAATGATTGAGTTTTGCTTAGCTTGCTATTTGATGGCGATTCCGATTCAGCTTTTCAGGAAGGAAGAACTGTTTCACAGCCCACACGAGGGAGTGTTATTCTGTGTGTCTGGCTGCAGCAGCTCTCTTGCTAGCATGGGGCACTTCAGCTCCTTGTTTTTACCCTGTTAAAGGAAAACATTTTCTTCAGCAGTTCTCAACTTTTTCCAGGCTGAAGTAGTTTCTCAATAACCCCAAACCTTTTTTTTGGTGGAGAGTATTCGGAATTTGTTGCTTAATAACGGCCGATCCTGCGTGCTGGCTCTGCAGCTGACACCATCTTTCCACCCTGTGCACCAGTCGTGCTCGGAGTGTGTGCGTTGTGGGAGGGCGAGTCGGGGGAAAGCAGGCAGGGTTGGTTTCTGTACTTTCTGCTTCTCTCTTTTCCTGCCTGTAAAAGCACAAGTTCGGTTAGATCTTACCTGCAAAGAAGTCCTGTTGCACTACCTCTAGTTCACTAGTTCACATTACAGTGTCAGATGTGTTGTTAGTGTTTGTCAAACCCCATTTATTTTGCACTTTAGATTTCGGTAAGAAAGCTTCTCAGAGCATCACCCTTTCTGCTTTATGGGGAGGTGGTTTGTTTTAAAGCTTGCATAGACGAATTCTTTGCAGGTGCGTTGTTGGCAGCCCTGAAAGTGGCATCCTGCGTGAACTCAATCTGGGTGCTTGGTAGCTGCGTGCTCACGAGTTGCCTGACTCTTTTCTAGTGCTTGAGGCAGCCAGGATGGCCCTTCCCTTTGCAGTAGCAAGCCTTGAGGCTTGCAGGTTTTGAGCTTTGTGACATGAAGTCAGGACTGGAGCTGACGGCCGTGTTTGCGTGTCCCATAGGACAGGTGGGTGCTGGATACTGCCAGGGCTTGTAACTGTTGAGGTGTTAAAATGAAGACTCGGGGGTAGATGCACCCGGAGCAAGATTTTGGGCAATTCATCCAGTATCTGGTTTTCCCTTGAAGAACTGGAACCATGCAGAGAGCGTGGCAGTCACTTGCCAATTGATCCGGAGAGGAACATTATCCGTGGGTGATGCTACAGAAGACCCCTGAGTGGACACTCCTTTTGAAAGCACTATTTTGTGAGTCTCTCCAGTAGTGTGATCTCCCCCTGCAGTGTAATCCAACAGGGGTATTTCAGCTACTTTCCTAGCTATGGATGGCCTGGCACTTTGTTGGGTAGAAGAAAGTACCTCTGTAGTGATGTGTGGTTTTTAGCCCCCTACTGCCAGCTTTTCCCAAGTGGCTTCTATGCTGGACACAGAAATATTTTATCTTTTATTTCTGACAGTATCTTGTCCATACATTCCTCTTCCACGAAACTTCAGAGGTCATGATTCAAAGCCTTCGAGCGAGGCTGCAAGGAGTTCAAAATCCTTATGTACTTAAGGCACTATCGTGTGGTGATCATACAGAAATCTGTCAGTTTGGCAATGCACTTTAGTTTGGTCTGTGGGAGTTAAGGCAAAGAAAGTATTCTGTCTGACAAGAGCAGTAAATGATCAAGTAACTCTCTCAGCACTCTCTAAATAGCTTCAAATAGTTCCAGGAAACATTTGGTTCATCCCAACTGAGAGATGCAAAATCAGACTTGTGGAGAATTAGCTTCTTGGAGCAGTCTCAGTGGAGCAAACGGTAACACATGGCTTTGTATAGTGATAGGATTAAAACCTACAGAAGAACACAGCTGCTGGGTTGCACCTCTTATTCTAAGATCAAGCACTACACTCCAGTGCCCTGCAAAAGAGAGTAAACACTCCACACTGGAATATCCATTTCAATCAGCCAACTTGCAGATTGTTTCCGCCATACTCAGTCCCACAGGAGATAAAGTCTTCCTTGCCATGACTTGCTTCTCTTCTTGCTAAGTTTAAAAATTTCCAGTTTTTGTGGAACAAATGCCTGTGTTTTCTGAAACCAACAAGTGCATTTTTAACTATATGTCAAAAAACCTTAATATAGTTCTGATCAATCTCCAAATGACAATATGCCAGCTTTCTCCATTCTTTATACCTAACTTCTCCTTTTCCATTTTTCTCCTTTCTTTCCCCATGCAAAAGTATATTACCTGTCTAGCAAAGTGTTTCCTAGCCACGACTGCCCTTGCCATTGAAGTGGCAACACTAATGTGTGACCTATTTCCTTGACAAATTGTACTTTTTTCTCCCAGAGATGGCCTCTACAACTGCCCCAAATTTCCCAAAGCCTCTTCAGTTCCTGTTCTTGCATATTATCCAGGATTTTGCTCATTAGATGTTGGGCAAACTGCTGCAGACAGTTCCCCTCTGAGCAACACGAAGTTGGGAAGCATGGGTATGCCATCTAACCGATCATCTTCCAAAACCACCCAGTTGTACAACTTCTCTACATTCAGTCACATCTTTCTGTTGGCCAAGCTTTCAGCAGGAGGCTCCATAAACTAGGAAGGCCGAGTGTAAGTTAGGTCTCTGGTTATGAGAAGGATTTTAACCTTCTGCCCAGCTTCTTAGCAAGAGACAGCAGTTAGTGCCTTGCAGCAAGTCAGATGATCCCGACAACAGCAGTAATGAATTTATCAACACCTGGATAGTTGCTGGCTGCAGGGATAGATCCCTTCCAGCTGGGGCTCACGACATACTTCTCATGCTGAGGGGTGCTCCCAGGTTAGATTTCTGCCACAGAGTGTTGGTGTGAGCCAACATGTTCTGCCAAAGTCCTGGCTTGGTACCTCCATTCTTTTGTCACAAACCGTATCACAGCAGTAGCAACACGCCCAAGAAATGCTATAGGTACATGTATGTATTTGTGGAAATTTTTGAGTGAATCTTGTAATGACACCTGTTGGTTCACAGTAATTTCTGTGTATTTCTGCCATTTCTGGGATAATGTCTTTTTCTTATATTGTAGATGTTGGGTAAAAGTTACTGTTCTGATGCTGGGTAGGAAATGCAGGAATATTGGGCAGCAGATTTTATCATGAATGAAAGAAAGACTCTTTTTTTAAGAGTATGTAATTCAATTCCTGCAGGATATTAGGAGGGGCAAGAGTATAAATAAGTTAAAAAATGGATTAGATAAAAAGAAAATACTTTGAATACAGCTTGTGGCAGTCCTTAAACTTTGCATTGCTGGAACTGAGAGGGAAAGCCAGCGTTCACACTTGCCCACTGTGTATATGGTCTTGTTAAATATGTAGTACTGTGAGAGAGGGACTGTCTGAGGTCGAGGCAACCTTTGCTCTGACACACCAGGCCTCAGAGAGGCCTATTCATAGGATAGCAAAGTTATTTTTTAATGCTGTGGTCCTCCTAAAGGTATCTTTCAACTTTCAGGTATTGGTACATTTGTGTAGCCTTCTCAATGCCACAGCTGCTCCAAAACAGTTTTAGCATAGAAAGAATTGTAAAGACTTCTGAGGGACACATTGGAGGATGAGTTGCTCTACTGTAGGGGAATTCGGAAAACTGAAAAATGGGTTAGAAATGGAAACTACTTTTAAATTTCACAGTAGGTGCACCAATAGTTGTCCGTAGTGTTTCCCTTCTCAGCATATTTGAGTCTCTCTGTTAAACTGTTGCTTCATACATTTAACCTTACGAGTAGGTTAGGCATCAATATGACATCAATATCTTGGAAACATTTGGAGATATGCGTGTTGGTCTCACGCATTAGAAGCAAAAGGAAAATTGTTCCAGACATAAGCATTACTACAATAATCTTTACTCTTTGGATTTTAGGGAATGTGAGCTAAGACCCATCCAAATGTCATTAAGCTGTTTCTTTTAATGAGGTATAATTTACCTGGTCATACTTTCTTGTAGATGGTTGGGTATGTAGTATTATGAAAGCAACATTTTCCTTTCTAGCAAAGTGAACAAAGAATGGGAAATGACTGTTTATGTAGGTAATTGTGACTTGTTTTTCTCATGGAATGGTTATGGCTTCTCAGAAGGAAACTTGAAATAATGGAACAGGAGCATAACAGAATGGCACAGAGAAGATGATTTCTTGTTTATGGAGTGAACAATAACTGTGAAATTTTTTGAGAAAAAACTTGACCAAAAAATTGATTCTCATACACTAATGACCAATAACAGCTGTACTTTGAATTTGATTTACTGGGAGGGTCTTCACCTAGAAGTCCAGTAGTGCAGCATCAGATAGACTTATAGCAATACCTGAGTTTGATTAATGGAATTTTTTACCCCAACATTGAGTTAAAGAGAGGAGGGGACTTCAATGAATGAAAGAATAAGACCCAGTTCTGTCAGTGACTTGCAACAGAAGCCCTGGCATGCCTTTGCTCATAAATAACATCTACATTGTAGCATTATGATGAGACTTAATTTTGGAAATACCTTATGACTTTGGAAAACTATTAATTTTCATGTGTATATATAGTTTTATTTGAAGAAGAGTTACTCCATTGTACAAAGCATGACTCAGACTTCATGTGCAATTTTGGTCATCCATATTCAAATACAATGACCTAGGGCTGGAGTGGGTCCAAGTAAGTGCTGCTAAAATCAGGGAGGAGGAAGATCAGAAGATTTTAAATTGCTTAGGCTCACAAAAGAAGGACATTGAGAAGGCGGCAGGATTATCCTTTCTTAGTAGGGACCAAATACTAGGGATGAAATGGAAGAGCACAGCTATTTAAGCTGAAGCTTTAAAGGGCTATAATGTGGCACTGAATAACCTTAGGACAGAAGTTAGAAGATGGTTTCCAACCATCAAAGCAGTGAGGCTCTGAGACTCTTCAGAATGAAAGTAATGGGAGTAAAGGCAACAGGTTTACAAAGAGACTTGTCTGCTCAGAAAGCTGTGACTGCGGCCTGACCAAATACTGCCATAGTTGCTAATAACCCAGGACTCGCGGCTCAGAGATGCCTTCCAATCCCTGAACCGCAGGTTTTGTAGCTATCGTCCAAGCCTGTTTGTTTTTTTTTTTATTTTCACACAACAGCATAAATAGATATCTAGAAAAGCCACCAGCCACAAACAGCATGCACTCCAACTATATGCTTTAAGCAGTCTGTAAGGATTGCCATATCTGTGGCTTCAACTTCAGATGCTGAAGCGTCATGATAGCATGCTCTGTAGCAGCATCTCCAGGTGCAAGGCCCTGCTCCTGACTGTCTTGAGCATGAATGGTAACTATATAGGAGACAAAAGCAGTCAAGTGTGTGGTGGAGTTAGGGACAGAGCTTGGGAGTCCCCAGATAGGTGGTTACTGAAGCTCTGAAGTCTATTTAGAATAGTGCTCTTTCAAAATGATTGCATGGTGAGGTGCTTGGAGAGGCCTGCAGAAGGAAGGGCTTACCTAAAGAAGGCGTTGAGTCTGGCTGCCATCAGTTTCGAGAAAAAAGGTGTGTATGGCTACCTGGTATTGGTAAAAATGGTACAAAATCAACACATGGTGGTTCTGTTGGGTTTTCTCTCCCCCTCCCCCCCTTTTTTTTTCATTTAAGCACCAGTAAAATGTTCCTTTAGTTACACTTAAGGTTTTTTTCTTACAGCTTCCTCTTCTTGATTCTTGACTTTGATTCTTGAAAAATACTGTTGCAGGAAATTAATGGTTTTGGTAGAAAGGTAGTGCATTATCGTGACTGAGTGTGAATACTGGTTTTGGATGATTAGCTAACACTGAACAAAGAAACAAAAGAGGCAAGTGAACAACAGAGCAAATGTAGCTGTAGAGAGCGTCAGAGATTGCAAGGAGGCTCTCATAAGCCAGTCTCCATGGTACACTGCGTACATTTCCATGGCCTTGTTTATACAAAGAAGTATCGAGTAGGCAGCTTAGCTGTTCTCCTTCCTCTCTCTAGGCAGTTCTACTTTAGAGGATTTTAATAATGCAGTTACCATTGTAGCTGTTTAGCACACCTACAGATTACCTTGCGTTCCCCCACCTCTTCCCTTACACAGGAGGCATACAGCAGAGCGATACTGGAGAAGAAGAGGGACCACCATCCAGAGATGTCCCCCCCTTCCCGCTCCTCACAGCAGGAATAAGCCTGACTCCATTTGGACGGAGAGGAGCTGCTTGAAGGGCAGGAAGGGGAGTCGGGGATGACAAGACTGTTTACAGGATAGGTACGATCTTGCAGAAGAGACCGGGTGGGTGAGGGATTAGGAGAGAGGAAGGTGATCGCAGGGGAGCCGTGGGAATGGAAGGGCATCCTCAGCCTCACTCCCACTCTTGATCATGCTTTCCAGTATGGACATCAGTGATGCCAGGGTGGACAGAGGAGGCAACTGGTGCAGCTGGACTTAGCCATCCTTCTTCTGCACAGCCTCATGCTATTGCTGCCTGTTGTAGGGGAACAGCTGTGACAGACCAGGGCAGACCAGTGCAGACCAGTGACAGACCAGACAGGCCCGTGCACTGACTGGAATATCATGTTTCGCTACCTGGAGCCAAGGGTCAGCCTGAGAACATGCCAGGTCTTTCCAGCAGGTCTGAGGTGCCCCCGTTCCTTCATGCACTGTCATGTCCCGGCCCAGCAAGAAGCAGCATGCACTAGTTAAAACCAAACTTGAATACAGCTTTTAAAATACATTACTGTTTGGGAAAGGGGAGGGGCGTGTTCAAGGGCTGTCGAACATACAAATCAACAGCACGTCACGTGTACTCAGCAGCGGTTCTGTAACTGGGGTCTCATGCTGCTGGTAGGACCAAAGTCAGATGTGTGGATAAGCCCCTTCTTCCCCAGCCATGAGGGAATATGCACCAAAAGGCTGTGCCAGGAACAAACAGCGATGCCTAATCTAAAGGCCTTGAAGTGTTTGTGAGAAGGGTCATGTGAATCTGAAAGCTGGTGGCAAATATCCTGCCCATGGGACTTGCACTCGCTGAGACATGTTTATGTAGATGGAAGTTGTTTGTCCAGATGGCACTCAAATAGCTTTGCTCTCCGTTTCCTTGTAGCAGTAAAAGAAAGAGCTGCACATGGATCACATTCAGGAAGTTGGCCCTCTTTATTTTTTAAAAGCCTAAATATTTAGTTTTCTTTCTGGGTGAAAGAAAACCGGGTGAAATTGCATGAAAGTCCATCTATCAAGAGGAATTAAATGAGTTGACTCATCCTGCTGACGGAGAGGCTAGCTCTGCGGTTACAAACCAAGGCTGAGGCCAGCTCTGTGCTCCAGACCTCTGCCAAGGCAGCTGGGTCACCTCTGGGGTGTGAAGCTACGCGAGCCTCGATACCCGTGGCTTTTCCTGGCAGGAACACCTCACGTGCAGGTAATCCCTCTGGCAGAACTGCACACAACCCGCTGGGTGTTTCTCTTGAGGGCTGGAGGTTTCCTACGCAGCAAAACGCGGTGCTCCTGGAATGAGGGTGTCCCAGCCAGAGGCAGGTTTAAGAGCTCAGCCTTCCCGTGTGAGTAAAATGCTTGGGAGCCTCAAAGTAGGGAAGTCTAGAAATCTGCCTTGGCAGATTCCCTGTATATTCATGGGTAAATTATAACAGGGCACTGGGGCGTACGTAACAGCTTTCCCATCAGCTTTCGCTTATACACCTGTCCCCCTTGATACTCCACTGCTGCATGATAGGGCTGCAGCACTCAAAAACTCAGTTTGTCAATGAAAAATTGCGTTTGTTTTCAGGCATCCGGAGGCATTAGAGAACAGTCATAGGTGATTTTGTTTGCCCAGCTGGAAGCACCTTTAAAAAGGCATAGATTACTGCATGTTTTCCAGAATAGATGGTCTGCAACAAATCACCTCATTTAAAATCCTTCCATTTTTTCTAAAGGGACTAGCAATTTTTGACGTCTAATTTAGGCCAGCAGTCTTAAGATAGAAAGCACTATAAAAATGCCAACACTTTTAATGTTGTCTGCCACTGGACTTGGATACAGTAGGGTTTATATGCTGTGTCAGATGAAGCAGAATTAGCATTTTATAGTGTTAAACCATGGCTCTTTTCAATGTGGTTGTTCTGTATGTTTCCTTCTTCTTGCCTCCAACAAAAATATTGTAAAGTGTGGGTTGTGAGGGCAGGGTATACGAAAAGTGCTATGAATGCTTTTTCACACTGTTTGAAAGAGAATTGGCTCGAAAACTTAAGCCGCAGAACAGTTTCTTGCTGAATACTGGTTAAAGTGCTGTAAGTTTAGTGTTTGGGGAACACATCTTTGAAATACTTTTGTGAGGTAAAGGATGATGGCAGAGGCCATTGCAAGTTCAAAACCAAAGGAACTTTGGAAACCAAATTTTAAATCCAGAAATTACATGTTGTACTAAAAGTCAAACACATGGCAGAGAAATGCCACGTATTAATAATGTACTGAAAAATCAGTATTTTGCCTGTGAATTTGAAAGGTATGAGACAAACCAAAATATAAACACACTGGTTTAAAATAATGACTAAAATAATATTAGCTTTACATAACTAGGGTATGTTTTTTAATTTCAACTGTATTTCGGTCTTACTTGTTTTCTAATTCCTCCTGGAAGACAAAGATTTCATTTGTCTGCTCATATGCTTAGGGAAATGCCTCCTGAAATCCATTGGATGCACCCAACAAATTGTCTTATAATGGCTGTCTACCAGTCCTCATCCTCAGTTCCTTACCCACTGCATCTCTTTCCTCACATCGCTTCTATTTCATCTCCTTTTACTGTCTTCCCACAGTAGCAGGTAGCCTTTGAGTTCCCTTCCCTGGGTCCTTTCTCCCATCTCACGTTGCCCAGTCGTCGATGCCTCTGCATGGCTCCCTGTTCAGTGGAAGTGCGAGATGAAAAGTAAGTCTTCCTTCTCAGAGCTCTCTCCAGCTTCATTCACAACATATTGTTCATCATCTTCTCTAGGTTTAGGATGAGACGTCTGATGTATTTTACCTCCTCCAGCTGGGGAAGCAGAGGCCTCACAGAAAATAAAGGTACAGATGGAAATCAGTCCAGTTCCAGCTGCGCTGATTTCCAGTAGGTTACCAGGGGGAATTCTGACTAAGCTGAAATCGTGCATAGTCACAATTTTCTCATGAGGTTTACAGCCATGCATAAAATAATAGGCCTTATATAAATACAGTAAATAATACATATTTTAAGAGTATCATAAGAGCAAAATAGTAGTGGCTGATAAATACCAGGATGCCGAATAAATGATAGTATCCTTTACATTCCAGTAAAGATACGAAGTAGTGGTAGAAATGATTTTGAATGAGAAAATCAAAAGTGTTTGGCAATCTGATTTTTAATTCACTCAGGAAGCACCCATGTTCTTTCAAAATCACTGGGAGTCCCATACGTCTTTTGTATCTTTTATTATTAGTATCTTGTATCATGGGTACTGCTTTTCTTGGCCAAGGAGAACCATCTTCTAAGGTCATAGTTGTATCTCCTTAAACAGTGAGAGGTATGAGAGGGGGGGAGTAATGAGTTAATGTGGGCAGTCGTACCCTTTCAGAAAGAAATTAATTTTTCATTAGGCGGCAGGCCAGCCTGACGTCATGATCTCTCACTGCCCAAGCACTGGCTGTTCTTCCATGTTTCATTGTTCCATAACCTTGTGTGGAAGAGTGGCGTTAAAAGGTTCCTAGTGGAGTTCAATAAAAAGAAGTGTGGAACTGAAGAAACTGGCACCGATGTGATCTTTCCTAAGGGAACAAGTCCAGTAGCGAGCTGTGAAGGACACGCTGTTTAGAATAGCCATCTTCTCTGCAGGACTAGGAAGCGTAGACTGATTCCTCTTACATACTCACAAAGATGAACATCTGTATTACTGGGAAGGAGGCCTTTAAGATTGATGGTCTCTCCCATTTTAGACTGAACACACATCATTGTCCAAAGACTGTATAACATAGTTTTCTGTTTTCACTGCTCTCTTTCTCCTTAAAGGTTTGTGTGAAAATGGGAGTTTATAATATTTTCTTTATCCACTTGTTCCTCCTTAGTCCCAAGTACTTCCAAAGGAGTTGCAACATGCTGGTTTAGGTTCCAGTCTTTCAAACGTTTACGTACCCCTAAATTTAATGCATATGGATAATTGCAGTGAGATAAATTAAACTAGTTCAGTATGTAGAAATCAGCATACGTACATGTACATTTCTTGAAAAATTACATTGGCTAACTTTTCTGAATATAACAGTTCTGCAATCCAAAAAGCTTTGGTTCTGTTTTTTGGTTGTTTTTTTTTTTTTAATATACAATGGAAAATGACAGATACAGTAAAACCTCCAGTTGGGGTTCAGTGTGCTCCAGTAGTTTTGTGGTTGTTTTTCTCATGCAAACTTAATGATTGCTGAAAGCACATTGCTATGGCACTGAATTGTTTGCACTTATCATAGTCATTTTCTGGAAATAGTTTTTTCCGGTTTCTTGCCAGAGATTAGGATCATATGAGGAAAGGAGACTTATTACTCTGCTTGTCGCACAGAAGTGCATTTGCCATGATGCAACAGTGAATCACCTTTAAAGCTTGGCACAAGTGAATAAAACTAAAGCTCAGGGAAAGCAGCATCTTAAATGTGAGCATGTGCGGGACTGCAAAAATCCTTAACTAAAGTCTGATCTTGGCTCACAGTACTCTTAAGTCACCTTATGAGGGGGTCAAACTGAGAGATCACCTCTGCCAGAAGGGACAGACTCACTCTTTCCTCACTTGATCTTCCCAATTGCATCGTCTTCCCCCTCCTGTCAGGTCTTGGCATTTCTTTATGGCGAACCAGTTCATCTCTCAAATGTAGCCAAAAAAACCCCACCCCAAAAAGCAGACTTTTTTTTTTTCAAACCCAGGTTATTCTTCTAGCCTTTTAAAAAGTAGAAGGTGGCACAAGTAGAGTTGGCTGGAAACTTCTAATTTTGCCTGTGAGGAAATTAAGTTGTCTCAGGCCTCATCACAAAATTGCAGCACTCGAGCTTGTTCTACCAGACAAAGTAGAGTGAGATATGAATTAAGAAGTAGCTGTCCCTGGATAGTTTTCTGCATGAGTGTTTGAGCTAGCTTTTGTATAATTATTCCAGAAGAATGCCCCATATAGACTGGTCTGTGCCACTGATAATTCATTAGAATGAAAGAAACCAACTCACATTGCTGATTTCAGGCAGGCTTTTTTGCAAGGCTAGGACAAACAGCTATTTTAACCCAAAGTGAACAGGACTTAATTCAGGTATCGGGCTATTAACTGCTACTGAACCCTGAGGTACCATTTTTAGTCACTTTTCACTCAGAATGGTCTGGAAACCCCAAGCTATCCCTTGGGCGTTTCAAAAACTGTGACTTCTTACGGCACTTTCAGAGCCTGGAAACTTTCAGTGCTGAACAGTTTCAGTATAAGGAACGGGAACCCCTTTGAGAATCTAAATTACCAGAACCAAACCTCATTATCACAGAGAAGTAGGAGGTTCAGCCTTGATGTGCCCTTGAGGCCCTGATGTGCACCAGTCACATACAAACTTTGTTTTGTTGAGAATCTGGGATTGTCATATTAGTCATCAAGGCTAAGCTCATGGGGAAAGCGAAGAGCGAAACTGGCTCTTTCCCCGTGGAATCTGTGGATTACTCATCTTCTTCTCCTTCTGGCAAGGGAGGACACTATATTTGGCTAACCAGGGGCTTATGATCCACGAGAGTTTTGTGACGAGTGTCCAGGTGGGCAGGTTGCCGTGTAGGAGGGACCGCTGTGCAGCGCGCAGGGCAGTGGCTCTGACTCCACGTCCCTGCTTTTCCCCTGCCGGCAGGTTTACGGATCGTCCCCCGTGTTCCGCATCAGGAGGCTGCGCGATGAGCTGCCTCATCCTGAGCTGCCTTCCCCGTTAAAACGGAGCCAGCGCAAAGCCAGGCTAAACATTTTAAATCGAGGTCAGCGTGTTGGTCTGCTTCACTAGCTGACCTGGGTCTGCCTAGGAGAGGCTTTCATGGGGCTTTCCCCTCTGCCGAACGTTCCTGTCGCTTCCCTGGCATCAGTCCGGTGGCGGAGGGGTTCAGATGAGCTCAGGGATACAGAAAGGAGCTGGCCTGCCCTCCGGGGTGGCTTCTCATGGTCTGTGCAACCAGAAGTCAAGCTCAGCATCAGGGCTGGGGGAAGAAATCCCCCCCACGGCTTATCATGAGCCTCTTCCTGCAATTTTAGAGACTTAATGTATCCATTGAAAAAGCAGGATAGCTTTCTGCTGTCCTAATGAGTTACGGCTCACTGGAGAGCCCTACCAGCACTGGCACACGTGCAGAATTGTGGAGAGGAGTGCAGGTGCAGCACCCCATGGTTCTGGGGAGGGACGAAGAAGCCCCTCGCCTTCAGCCTGGCTCAGCAGCCCCTTAGCAAGTACTTTATGGTGGAGGACACCAGTCGTAAAACAGCAGGTGAGAGCACAGGAACAAGGTACATACGATGGTGTCTGGGGGAAAAATATGACCAATGTCATAGCCGGCCACAGTAACAACAGCCTTTTTGGCCTTAAAAATGCCCAAGCAACAGAAAGTGTCACCGGAGAGGAGAGGGTGTTTTTTGGCTTAGAGTACGTCAGGGAGGAGTGTATTAGTTGACTACAAGCCCAGCAAGCAATGCCTCAGTTTTGGTAGTGAGTGCAACCTCAACCTTGGGGACCCTTTGGTTTCTGTGCATACGTCTCAGCTGATGAACTCTCGCTTGCTAATGTAACGCCATTTACTTTTGACGTTCCAGTTCAGCACGGAGGTACAAGACAATAGGAAAGGGAAAGAAGCCGCACACCCCAGTCTGATGGTCTGATAAGGGTGGACGGAGAGAGATTGCTCCCAGTCCCAGGCGGACCTCCCAGTTTTGTGTCACCAGGTTATCCAGAGGCCAGCCTAAAGATAATGCTACTGCCAGCCACCCTCCTTCCAGCACGGTTAACATCACCCTTGTGTCTGCGGTGCGTTAAAAGGAGGCTGGGGAACAGGAGGAGACGCTCATGGGGATAGTTATAATTAAAATCAGCGAGGAGTTGCATTCACACCTTTTTAATAGGTCTTTGTTGCAGTCTGATTTTCTAAATCTGAACTCACCAGAGTCCTAATTTGAGCTGTTGTAACCTTAGTTATTGGGGTCACGTTTTGAATACCAAAGTTAGTGTTCAGGGAGCTGGAGAACTGACATTAACTCAGTGGTGCGCTGGTGCAGGCAATTATTGTCTAAGCACCCCAACTTTACGCCGTGTTGGCGCTTGGTGCTGTTTTCATTTTACCACGGGATCTTCAGAAGTATAAACTGGCTTGCTAGGAGACACTTCTGGGATGGAGAACAAATGTTTTTTAAACCCGAGCTCTTGCTTCAGTTTCCTCTCTCTGCGGAGGCTGCTGGGCAGATATCTCCGCTCGCAGATGGTGTCACCCGCAAACCTCCAGCAGATGTATCGTGACGAGCGCCCGGGAGCAAGGGAGGCTTAAACCGGACCTGCTGCTTGGCAGGCTTGTGCTCCTGCCCTCCTTCTTCATCCTGAATGCCGGGGCCGGGGGCTCCCCGTGGTGGGTCAGGGCAGATCCTGGCAGCCAGGGCCCATCTCACCTCCCCAGGAGCCGGGGGCACCGGGGCAGCCCCAGCCCCGGGCATTGGGCACCTCCATGGGGACGGGGACGGGACAGGGACGGGATGGGACCTGCGGAGCTGGAGACCGGCCCTGCTGTGGTCTTGCTGGGGCAGGGGCTGATGGCCCTGGGGGGACTGGCATGGGGTCTGGGGTCCTGGGCAGGGTGAGGGAAGCCCCCGGGGAGCTGATATGGCCCCCCCCCCCCCCCCCCCCCCAGCACTGCAGTCTTCCCGCTGAGAAAAGAAACGTGTCGCATTCGACTTCTGGAGTCAGCATCTCCTTGTCTTCGGCACAAGGCTAGGAACAAGTCAGTGCTTCTGCAAATTGTTTTACTCGCAGGTTTTGTACCTTTTGATATGTGCTTAGTTCTAGGATGTTTGTAATTTTACTGCTGTTGTCCTGTCATTCAGTGTGGGCTAAATTAGATAAAAGGAAAATTTAACATCAGGTAGAATTGCGTGGCTGGATTTAATGCCAGAAATTTAACGTTAATAATTGTGTCTGCCATGCCCTACAGGATTAGGTATTTAATAAGGCAATGATTAACCTCACCGAAAACCACTTCTGAATGTACAAATAATAAAAACACAAAAGAAAGTGGAAAATGTCAGAGCCAACCATTCCCTGAAATGAAAGTATGATGATACCTGAGAAATCAATGCTGCACAAAAGCAAAACATCTGCAAAACAGTTTGGCTTCCTTGCTTCTCACAGACCATTGGCCTTGCTGTTTTCGGAGAGATGTTTGTATCATGACTTTCAGATAACAATGACTGCTTTTTGTGCTCTTCCCTTTGTACAGCACTATTAATATAATGTGACATGGACACCCTTAATTCCAAAGGGAGCCTGAGGGCCCTGTTTGCACTGCACCCATCGGACTGCCCTAGTGTCCCTGCGGCGCCGCAGGTGAAGGTTGTGGTGTAGCACCATTTCTTTAACTGGGCTGATGCTCTGAGCTCTGTGGACCCACTTACAATAAAACTTTCAGCCGCTGTTACAGTATTTTGAAATTAGGTCTGGTTAGGTTGCGATTTCATGATTTAAGGCAGTCAGTGTTCCTTCTGCTTCCTCTGTGTCAGCACCCAGTAAAGACACGGCTGCATAGTGAGTTGTTGGATCAGAGAACTGACCCAGCTAAAACTTCATCTTTTGCTCCCTTTTTCTGCTGGGTGAATTTTCAGCAAGTCATTTCCTTTATCACACAGTCACACAATTTTTAGCATTACGATGAGGAGGAGACTGGGAACATGAAGATGGAAGTGGTGGGAAGGTGTGACCATGACTTCAGGAAGCAGTTACACTAAAATTGGATTAAACAAATCAGAAAAACATCTTCATTTGTAGCTGGCATAGATGTGCTTTCAGTGGGAGATAGGCAAACCCGTGCACAGAGGTATTCTTTCCCATAGCCAAGCAGACATGCCTGTGTAAGCAACCTCTTGTGAAGAGATTGCGTTTTGTACACTGATCTCATACTGCTCTGGGAAGGGGAGATAATTGAGAATTACTGTCTCTGAGTATGCAGCTGGAGAGGTGGAGGAACAGAGTGGTAAGAGCACTCAGGTGATACGTCTCTGGTGACTGCTTTTCTAGCAGTGCATGCCTGGTATGTAATTTCCAATGCGTGACCTGCCAGAGGACTGCCAGCAGCATTTCAGTTGGCAGGACAGTTATGCAAAGGGTTAATGAAGCATCAAGACTCGTGTTTTAGGCAGCCAAGAGAGGAGCCTTTTTCTGGTGTGTCCCTTATGCCCTCCCTGTTTCCACTCCACCTCTGAGCACCACTGTTGGCAAGGGAACCTAAGACCCTATTTAGCAACAGGGAAACAACTGTGAAGTGTCCAAGTTGGAGTAAATCACAGTGCTGCAAACAACACGATTATCATGACCATCATCCTCTTGTACTGAAGAATGACTGAGCCCCATGGTCACTGCTAGTTCTGTCTCCTCTTCTGCAGATGTCCGAGTTTTCTGTGATCCATGTTTTGGCACGTGGGATGGGAGGCATTCCCAGGCGCTGGCGATCGGGCAGGAGCACACCTGCAAGGTGACTAAGGGTCAAGAAATGGTGTTGGAGATCACATGGCAGAGGAGGGCAGGGGATGCACAGCCATGTTCTGGAGAGGACTTCTCACAGGGCTCTGCTAGCAAAAGGCATTCCTGTTGCGGTGGAGCAGCATGGTCTCTGTGCCGGGAGGAGTTGCCTAACGAAGCAAAGTTAGTTGCCTTCAACCACAATGCGCCAGGCTGAGTAGGTGACATGTCCCACAAGCGGCACTGCACTATGTTGCTTATCTGTGAGATGTTGTCACAGCAGTGAGGAAGTAGGAGTTGGAAGTTAAACATTAATATAATGCTCAACAGTCCATATCCATCAGTATGTGCCAGCATTGACCAGTGGCAGAATTTCAAAGCCTGCTGATGGTAATGGAGGAATTTCTGGTTATTTGAGTTTGTTTAGGAGCCAGCCCTAAAGCAGGAGTAGAATGTATCTCCCATTTTGTTACCAGGAGGTGATACGGTATGCTCTTCGGGGAATGGATGCAATATTCTGGGGCATCAACCCTGTTTAAGTCTTGTAAAACAATGGATAAAAGTAAACAGAGCTCGGTCTGCTTGTCCTTGCTGCTATAGAACAGACACTGGTGGTGTATGTTCCTTGTAATTTTATGTATTTAATTTCATATCAGTTATTAATTTTGTCATGTCTACCAAAACCATTTTTGTTTCCCCCTTGAATCATCAGCTTTTAAACTTTTTCTCTCTGATACTGCAATATGTTACTTCCTCAGGATATGACATTTGTCTGTCCTGGACTATGCTTCTTTTCAGGAAACATCTCATTCCAAATTTCTGTGTTTCAGGTTTTTGTAACATTCTTATTGCAAATGGGCTGTGGTACAAATGCAATTGCACTAGCAAGTGCTTAATTTTTCAGTCCTAAACTACTTAAAGAGTTTGGTTGGTTGATCTCTTCTCAGCCAGATACCTTCAAACTGATGTGTCTGCAGTCAGGAGATCGAGGCTCACCTGGGAGGACAACACTGACTCAAGTGTACAGCTGTTGCTGAGTGTTAATACTCAAGAGTAGGGGAAGAGGCAGGGTAAGGTTCCCCTCGACAAAGCAGCAAGCACTCACTTGGGAGGAGAAGCCCGATTTCTAGTGCCAGGTTTGTTCCTGTGTCCTCTCAATGACTTCTCAATGCTAAATCTGTCAGCAGTCTTAGAATGACAGGAACTCAAATATCTGCCAGCTGAGGGTTCACTATGATGAAGAAGATGATGTGAGCCCCCTTGCCCCTGAGTATTGCCTGCCGTGGCGTATTCTCATAGATCACAGCTGTGTGGTCCCTCCAGTCATGTAAGGGCTCTTTCCACTGCTCCTTCCCTTCTCCAAAAAAAAAGTGCTTATTTGTTGGGACTAGTTGACCATGATGCTCACTCACTGTCGTAACTTCCAGTCTATTTTCCAAACCTCGTGTTCTGACCACCACTGTGTTTTTTAAGGAGAAAAAAACAACGATGATTTGGTTGCTTGCCCTTAAAGAGAGGACTTCCCAGGAGCGCATTTAGCATAGGGAACATCAGTCTTAATTGCCACTGAGCTCTTGGATAAGAGCATTTAGCCATTAGTTGAATAGAAATTGTGTAACTGGGCATCTTGCCTTATGACTTCTGTTGTCAAAGAGGTAATATTTTTTTATTCAATGTCAGGAAGCCCAATTGTATGATAACTCATCCAATTCAGTTTCAAAGCATCATGATGTAATTAAACAAACAAAAGGATTCCCTTCTTTTTTATAAACTTTCTATGATGGAGAAATTACATTAGAGAGGTAGAGCTGCATAACAAAGAATGTGTGATCCAGGAATGATGGCACCATCTCTTAGTAGTTTTATGTGGTTATGCCTTAATGTCTCTTGGGGTGTGGAGGTACTGTGCTAGTAAGCAGTAAGCATTGCTTGCTGCTACAACTCAATCCCTTCCTTCCTATGATCTGCAGGTGGGTTTAGTCTTTTCCAGTCTTTTGGATATTTGGAAACAAGCACATCTAGAGGCTTAGGCTGGCAGTAACCAAGCTCTGAAGGTCTGAAAATCCAGACATATCCAGCGGTTGAAATGCTTATTCTTTTGTTTAGTTGGTTGGTTGTTATTTTAATGAAAAACCTGGAATGAAAATCTATGCCACTGCGTAGGATTTCATGGTCTTACACTCTTCGAAAGTAAGCTGTCAGAAAACCAGTCTTTCTTGTGGTATTTTGTTAAACCCAGTCAGTGCTGAGGCCTGTAGAACCAGAGAAGCAAACCTTACACAAAATGGGAAGTTCATTATGTTTATTTGACCCTCTCATCAATCTTAAGTTCTCATTACATTCTGTAAATGAGTTAAGCTTGCTTTAATTTCACTTCATTGGTTTCTCTGTTAACGCTTGTTAGCTGGACTACTATGCAATAATATTTTTACTTAGCTTTATTTAGGTTTATCTTTCAGCTGAAGTGGAGTTCTTTTGCCCTTACTGTTATGGACAAAGTGCTGAAATTTGAAGTTTCAGACTTGTGCTTCATGGTATCTAAAGTTACAAGTACGTCTCCCTACCAGGATATTTTCCAGCTGAAGTAATTCTTGGCGAGGCTGGATGGTCCAGAACATAAAAGGTGGTATGTTGTACAAAACAAAACCTGATTCTATACAGCATCTTCTTTTTTTTCAGTTGTCCCTAGCACGAATCTGAGAAACTTGGCTGAGATCAGCTTTTACTTAGAAATCATTTACCATGGTAAATTATAATATTTATATCACAAATATTTACACAAGTTTAGTATTTATAATATTTATACAAAAATAAAGCCAGTGAATTAATAGCAAAAAATTAACTTGTAGGGAAAAATAATGATAGATAAATGAGAAAAATTCAGGACCAACAGCTCAGCTTCTTGGGAAGCATTTCTAGGTTTTGTATTCTGGGATGGAGTTAGTGGAGAGCAAAACAAAGGTGGTATTTCTGAAGGTTTCTGAATGTGGGAGAGGGAAACAGAATCCTCACTTTTTACATTGGATTTTGCCTTCCAGGTTTCTGCCCTTTCTGACCAGAGGGATTTGAGAACAGATAGCCCTGTAAACTGTGCTGACGCGGAGCTTTCTGATTAAGTATCCAAACTTGGGCTGTCCTCTAGCGCTGGCCTCCTCTTCCCTACCCCGTGCTCCAAGCTGCCACCCTCTCTGCTATTCCCACAAACTGCCCGCGGCCTCGGTGGGCGCTGGGCAGGGCTGCGGAACGACCTGTTTCAGAGCGCAATCCCACAGGCAGGTACATCAGCACCGCGGAGGGTGATGGTGCTCAGCCTTTAGCAGAGGAGGGAAGGAGGCATCAGGGAGCTGGGGACCAAAATTCCTTATGCCGGTGTTGCTGCCAAAGGATTCATTTTGTAGAGGCTGCACAGGTCTCCAGGGTCAGTCCACTTGACCCTGGTAGCAAGTCTTCTTTTGACAGCTTTCCATGTTGCTTTAACTCAAGACTTTGGGTATAGATGTAGCGCACAGAAAGAGAGACCAAGCTCATCTTTGGGCAAGTACGGGATGTGCAAAGTGGAAGGTGCCATGGTCCAATCCTCTGACTGACATCATGAGATTGACCTTCCTAAGATGCACAGGGATCACCCTGTTTGCGTGTTTTTAGCTTTGCAGTATATATGCCTCCAAGCCTACATCTGGATTTAGTTCGGAGGTGAAATAAACCAAGACGTGCCCCTGAGGCTCACTGGCACATGCTGGCTGGATTCACCACATCACATAGCATTTGACCCTGTATCTCCTCTCACCTTTGGACGTTGAACTTAAAGAAAAAAACACAAAGAGAAATAATAACAAAGTGTGTGAAAAAGAGGTGGCTATGTCACAGCCATCCAGAGTATGTTTTTATAGCATAAAACCAAGAATATGCGTGTCACGAGGGTATATAGGGGCCCGTGAGAGTGCAAAGCTTGTGGAGGTACTGCTGGAGGACTTGCGCTGGGTCCACCCTGTGCTGTGCGTGTCAAATGTGGCAATTGGCTCTAGCAGTTTATATTCATGCAAAAGCTTTGATGTGATTAAGGGTTTCTAATTTCCATTTTTGTACATAGTTCTAGCCTGAATTCACAGTGTTTTGTAGCTGCTCAGCAAGACAATCCAGGTGACTCTCTCTTATTTCAGAGGAGCGTGATTCATCGCAGATGAGGAGCAGGATTTACAGTATTGAATATTATTTGGAGCTGGGTTTGGAAATACTTTAAGAAGAGTTTCCTGATTGTGTGTCAAGAATGTACACTAAGTACATAAACATGACCTTCTCCACCTTCACCTTTTTACATGAAAACAATAGTGCCCTTCAAACAATGTATACTGGGAGATTATTGCACTTCTTGGGTGGCTCAAGTCTTTTACTCAGACACATAGAATAAGTGATGTGGCAAGACTTCCTAATGTTGCTAACAGCATTCACAATTTTGTCACCAGAAATCTTTAGAAGGAAGCACATCAATTAAAAATGTTAGCATATCTCATTTGAAATCACATATTGTGTGAGAAAAACTTATTTTCAGCTGCAAACTGACTGCCTAAAGTATTTGTGTGCTTTGAAAGTTCTGCTAGGAAACGGAAAATATTTTCATTCCTAATGTAGATTTTTTCATACTGAGGGTTCAACAGTTTCAGTCTCCCAGACCATTTGAATATTTCTGGTGTACTATCTTAGACAGTGCAAGGCCACATGCTGCAAAAGTTGTGTCACTACTGAGGCTCTTTCTTAGAGGTAATAAATTACTGCTGCTGACACTCATTATCTCTGAACTGTCAGGAAACCAACTGGCATATCTGGGTGAGATGATTCAGGTTCAACAAGAATAAATTCAGGGAATTCAGGTGTTTTCTTCTTAAGTACAGTAATCTGTTATTAACTATTATTTCAACCTCTACAGTTGTTTTTTTTGTTTGTTTCAGTTCTGTGAGGCATTGAGAAGCATCAGTACCAAAAAGACAATAATAAAAATGGTGTTATCTTTACAGCAAGCTTACTCCCCAGGATTTGCAACTCAGTTTTTCAAGATTTATGCAGGTACCTAAGGATAATTACCTGAAACTGGTCCCACCAAGAACCAGTGGTGTGTATATATATTGGTATGTATAAAAACTGCATCTCTTTTGGGGAAAAAAAAAAAAAAAAAAAAGCTTTTAACATAGCTTCTTTAGAAGTGGGTGCAAGAGTTAAATGGACATAAGATTAACCTAGGGCCAGGATAACTTTCCAGTCATTCTCCCGAGGAAATGATACCTACATCTCTTAATCATCCCAACCCAGATCCTCCAGCGGACATCCCTGCTGCATTTTGCTGGCATGACTTTAGGCATTGCCTGAAGTAGGGACAACAGACCTGGATGATGCTGCTCAGCCAGGCCATCTGAGCACAGACACATCCAGTTGTGTTGTGCCTGTTACAGGGAAAATAGTGTCTGGCAGGGGGACAAGGTAGACAGCTGGGGATAGGAGCACCCAACTGTGATCTGGGCCCACAGGCTCCATTTGCACCAAAAAAAATTTGCACGGTTTCCATTTAAATCTGTTTTTAAATTGTTTTTACAGGCAGTGCAACCGCCTGATGGGTATGCTTATTCCAGTAAAGTTTTAAACTGCTTCAGTAGTGCTGGCACTGGTGCTCCTGGCAAACTGGTTGAGAGAGAGAAACAACATTCTGAAAAAGAACGAAGCGATAGTTTTTCTTCTGTGTGAATTCCTGGTATCGACTCTCTGTAAGCTCAGGCAGGAGCTGGTGCTAGCAGTGGTGGGCTGAGCAGGGGTGCGCTGCAGCTCTTGGTGGCATTTCTTCATTACCTGTAACGTGGAACTGCACCTCGATTGGCTTCAATTCACTGCGTCTCCTGACTTAGGTAGATCAGTTCACAATACCATCTCTAGCATCTTGCAGAAGATGCTCTGGCAAACCCTGCTCTAGCAGTCTAACAAGTTACTGGTCCCTCACTCCCCGCTCCATCTCCCAACTGGGGATGGCTGCCCTCACAGCAGCAGGAGCAGAAGAAAAGGTCTGCCAATTGAGTGGAAATGGTCAAATATTGGCATAAAACTACCTTCATCAGCAGTTTTAGCCGAGCAGCCAACATCCTTCCAAATCATCTTTGATACAAGTGTTCCTGCAATGGAAGTAACCACAGCCGAGGTTAAAGCCATGTTCACGCTCACTTTTTGTGCTTAAACTGGGAGGAGGAGAAGACAGAGAGGAAGGGAAAAGGGCACCGAGGAGTCCTTATTGGAGGACAGGCTGGTTAGCAGATACTTCTACTCTGTTACAGCTCTGGTTGTTCTGGAAAATTACTTAATGAAGTATTTGCCAGAGCTTTTCCTTTAATAAGGTATTTTTTTGATTTATAGTTCTGTAATTGACCTTAATGTTTTTATTACATAGAGAATTGTTATATACAATGAGACAGATTGGTAGGAAAAAAATCTGAGATTAGTAAGGAATTGACTAATGGGGATATGACAACAATTAGTGCTGAAAGCCGAAATGTTGGCTGGAGGGAAGTTACTAGAGAAATTCCTGTTGGTCTTGGGACCAATTTAGTATAATAGGCCTTTGGAATAAAAGAAGAACTGTACTAATGAAATATGCTGATGACTCAAAGCTTGGAGTTGTAATCAACAGAAAGGAGGATTAAGACAGCCCTTTCTTAAGGGGAAGGAAGGAGCTGGATTATCTTGCAAATCAGACAAATCGAAATGGTGTGATATGAGGAACAGAGTGCCTTTCTAGGGAGGTGAGATTAAGAGTTTGGCTTAGAGAAACAAAACCTGAGAGGATTTGATTACTACCTGTCTGGAGGATAAAAATGAGCGAACACTTAGGACTGTTTCAGTTATAGGGCTGTCTTAGTGTGTAAACAGATGATCTGAAGGAGGACATGTTTAGACTAGAAATTAGAAAAAATTTCTAACCATCAAAGGAGCAAAATTCTGCAACAGCTTCCCAACAAGAGAAGTGGAGATGCTTACCTAGTTCTGGCTGTGCGCTTCTGTAATTTACAGAAGGTTTTGTGTGATGTGGATGTTTGTGACAGTAGGAGCCTGGGCTTGAGATGCAGAATTCAATATTCTTTTTCCTGGCCGGGAATATCTGGAAAAAACCCCGTTGACGTTATCGTAAGTTCTGTTCATAAGCTACTCAAGCTGCTTACTTCAGAGCATGATCTTCCCTCTTACTTCTGGTAATTTCATTAGGTTGCTAATAAAGCTGACGCTGATTTATCACTGGCTTTCAAAATTAACAGCCTGCTGCTCCGAACCGAGAAAGGTCACACCTCTCTCAGCGGCTGTTGCAGGTTGTCGGCAGAGCTAGTTCAAACACCGTGCCACCGGTATGCAGTGAGTCAGAGCTTTTGCAAGTGCTCTTTGCAGCTCAAAGGGCTAGGGATTTACCCAAGTTCTATCAATAATCTCGTACTTAGGAGATAAAAGATTCCCATTACAGGAAAATGTGCCAGGTGTCCGAATATTGCGAAGCCCGCGTGGCCACCTGGGCTCGGCAGGAGGCTGTTGGCACCGTCCCACTCGAGATGTGCTGACCCCTCTTCACGTGGGGTGGGACATCAAAGATTTGTCAACTTCAGGCAGAGGGCTTGGATGTAGCAAGGTACTGCCAATTGCCGTGGCAGTAGGGAACAGCCAGTTAAAATAACACGTGGATTAGGTCGGAGAGTATTTAGATATGGTGAACAGCGTGTTTGTTCGGTGCGATTTCCAAGACTGCTCACCAGAGAAGTCACAAGTTCCTGGGTCTACCTGTGAGCGCAGTGGCTCAAAGAGGGGATGACAGAGCTTTGCTTATTTAGGAACAAATTCTATTAGTCTTAGTGTTGTTCCTGAATTTATTTTTGTAATTTACTGACATCATAATCTGAGCCCTTTAGCTGTAGCTGGAACCATATCTCTGGGAACTCTGGTGAGCCACTGTTTCCTATGCAGCCCTTACCTGGCCTCCATTCTATATCTATAGGCTTCTTGTTGTATGGGAAAAAAAATCTACAAGGGTGGTCTGTGTTTTTTTCCAAGGTTTTTCCAGTCTTTTGAATAGAAGATGTGCTCTGATAGTGTTCTCGCCCTAAAGATGATCCCCTTGGCTTTCCATTTTTATCATCATTTCCCCACACCTCACACAGAGAATTTCAAAAGGATTTTGCTCGGTCTGACAACTGCGTACTCTCGCCTGTGCCAGACGGTATCTCTGTGCATGCACATGTGTGCATATGTGCTGACCACAATGTTTAAAAGAGCTTTTGGTCAGAGAAATCTTCTGTGTTGGAATCAAAATATCCCTGGATATGTATGCAATTCTGTTGCAATTCTTACGGAGCTGAAGCCTGCTTTTTCCTCCTACCCATCCACTGCAGTAGGTAGGCTATGAACAACGCAGGCTGCTTGATATGCTGAGTGACAGCAATCCAGGGAGGTGGCATGACAGCCTGTTATTTCTCAGAAATGTCTATTCAGTGGAATATGTCACATTTCCAGCCTTTCACTCCAATTTAAAGTGGAAAAAAAAGACAGAAATACAGATTGCTTATAATTCATGCACACCTCTAAGTCTTGAGACTTTTCTAGGAACTATAACATGAGAATTAAAGTATTGTATTAGAAAAGATTTTGTTGACTGAAGAAAATGAAACATTCTTAACACTTAGTGAGCTGTTGCCTACTACCTGTGCAGCTCCATATCCATATTCATCTGAATGATGCTGTTGAAACTATATGCAGTAATGCACCTTAAACAACCATAAATGAAATTAAATGCCTTTCAAGTGGTTTAAGTAAATGGAAAGTTATTTTTCTTTTTTATAATTGATCTGGGACTCTAAATTAATGAACCATCTGTAAATTATATGCTTTCAAATTAAAATTGCGCATAGAATGAAAAGATGAGCACATTGAGAATTTGGTAATCTTTGTTTAAAACCTGTATTTAGGATTATTTCACGGGGGAGTGGTGTTAAAAAAACCCAGTCATTTTCTGTTCAAGCCAACCGACTGATCACTCTGGTAGTTCAGTTCTCCATGTATTTCTGGTTGCCTGCAGTCCTGGGCAAGGCTCAACTCTGACTTCGCTACGTATGGTCAAGATCATTCTGCTTCTGGATTTTTCTAGATGTATACTGTTTCCTTACTGGGAATTTTGTCAGGGTAACTGTTGTGGATTTTTCTACAACTCTTTCAAGTGTCTCACAGCCTGAACTGAACAGCCACATGACTGTGTAGCATCAGATTCAGTTAAATTCAGTGTTTTCCGTGAGCCTTGGTCTCAGTGCCATACTTGTGGGTAAATGCAGATAAACTCTATGTATCTGCTTCTCTGTTTACTGATGACTTCATATACGGCTGACTTTACTCATTTTTTAATTTACCACTCCAAAACTTGCCGGGCAGGCCCACGTAGACCCAGTGGGTGTGATGCTTTCAGGAAATGCTAGATTTATTGCATCTGCTCCAAGCGGGGGGTATACACGTATACTCAGAAAGTCCTGACTTGTGCAATAACGTTCTTCACAATTGTTTCTTGGTACAAGTCGACTTGTTTTGGGTAAGACCCTGGTTTGCAATGGGATGTTCTTGGAAATTACTAAACTTCCTGGGACACTTCTCCACCTGGTAGTTACTGGACAAGTTACCTTATCAAGGTAAAACCCAATAACGTACCCAGTCTGTTACGAAAGCAGTCCTCAATCAGGCTTCACGTGCTCTTCTAGCTGCACAATCCCCTTTACTGTTGCTGCTTCCTCTGGGCTGTAAAGGACTCACGTTCTTATTCATCACTGTGTTTAAGATGTTAAGTAAATGAAACAGCAGCAAAGTGTACCCAGCAGGGATACCATAGCTTAGAAGACTTTAGCTTCAGCATTTTCAGAGTCATCACTTGACATCGCCGCTGCTGTGGGGTTTTTTGTGCATGTGCACATATGATGTAGCAATCGTAGTGATTAGTGGGCTATTAGCAAAGAAGGATTTTGCTCCAAATGCTCCCTTGAGCATTCTTGTAAATGCATCTCGGTTGTAAGGAAAGAAAGAAAGGACCTGACGAGGCAGACTGAGCTTTGCTGTGCAACCTTAACAACTGTTTTATAGGTAGCAGCTTTATTAAGTTGCTCTGAATTTCTCTGATTTTTCTCTGCAGCTTTTAAGCCCTTCTGGTAACTGACAGTTGGTGATGGCTCTCTTGGAATAACTGCCATGATTTGGCTGTAGAAATATACCTAGTCGCTGTGGGAAAGACAGAGACGTTCTGTTAGAACAGAACTGGGTAGGACCCGGTACATCATGACCTGGGTCCTGCTCAGCAGCATTCAGTGCTGCTGGTATATGAATGATTAATTAATGCTTAATAAGCAACTAGCAAAGACCATGCATGATAAGAAACAGCCCTAAAGTTGTTGTTGCAGTTTTACAAAGCCACAAAAAGTGTGAAGTTTATTCTGTGTGCAGATAGGTGCCTGAAATGTCATGGCAGCTGTCATTCTTCATTCCTTCCCTGAGAGCTGTAGGTTCAAGATAAGTACCAAGTTTCTGCTTGAAGGGGAGGGAGACTTAAAGAAGGATGACAAAGGGTTTGGGGGTCCGTAGATGGTTTACTGTGAGGGGAAACAAAGGACTAGGCCATACATCAGGTCTGTTCTATCCAGCATTCGAGGCACTTCAGATACAAGACAGCACCGAGAGCCCTCCGTGGTGGTGGTAGACGCCTTAGCAGGCAGGTGTGGGTTAATGATTTGTACTGTATCAGTCTGGCTTCCAATTCTTTAACTGTTCTTTATGTTAATGCTGGACATGCGTGTTGAATGTCCAGCCCTTTTTCTTATTTTGCTGTTTGCCTCAACGACTTAGTGTGGAAGTAGGCTATAGAGTCTAGGTAATTCGGCACAGTATTTGCCTTCCCAATTCACACATTTGTGAATTGGCCAACCTCCCTGCCTTCTCCCCCAACCCCCTAAAAAAAACCAAAACAAGGGAAATACATGCATATACAACTATAACAGACACCAAGATGCTATACAATACTTCACCTCAAAGCAACTCTGTAGGAAATAGTGCTGCAGCATTGTACCAACAGTGTAGCAAAGCTCAATGCAATGCTTTAGGGATCTCATTTATTTTAAAATTAATCCAGTTTCACTTGTTGTCCCTCTCATATTCATGAGCACCAATGTGCATGCGTCCCAGTAGTCTGCCTAGTGTTCAGACATGGAGAGGTATGCATCCAGGTGGCCTGCTCAGGTTTTCTTGCCATGACAGATAGATCATCTCCTGGGTTCTTGGTGACCACGTGCTGGTTTCTGACAGGGATTATTCTCTGTTTTCCTCCTTCTCTCTTGAGCCACCAGGTTCTACTCACTGTCCTGTGTCTCCTGACAGCTCCTGGGAGCCCTGCCTGAGAAGTGAGCGTCCTGAAGATGTGCAGGGACTTTGGTGATGGGCTAGCCAACATGCCACCACCACCTGCCATTCCCACAGCCCTTCCTCTGCTGCTCCTGTGCCAGACATTCCCTTCCATTCCCCATCTGTACAGGTCTTACCTTACCTATTACAGTTCTGTGTGCCTCCAAATACCAGCCTGCCTGCAGTAAGGTGTCCAGCATTGAGGGATGCTGTCACTCTGTGCAGTTGTGTTATTGCAAACCGGTGATATAGTCAAGATGCATTAAAACTGAGGTAGGACAGCACGATCCTCTTGCCATGCTGGTGCAGACAGCCGGTATGAAGGAGGCAAACTCTTGATGCTGCGTTTGTGTCAGCACAGCGGTGCGCAACCCTTAGGACAGTCAGGCTCAAGCTTTGATTATACATTTCACCTTAGGTTTCTCACTGTTCACCTTTCTGACTGATCAGCATTCATTTCCAATCTGTAAATGCAACTCCAGTGTTTTCCTATTTTCTGTATTCAGTGCCGTTGTTTCGTTGCTGTTATGTTTGCAGAAGTTGCTGCTGTGTTCTACTCTTGTGACCTGATCAGGTGAACCTCAAAGAGAGCTTCAGGGGAGAGGTCCTGAAAGTCACCTCATAATTATCTGTATTTCCAGGCAGCAAAATAATTTCTTGGCGTTACATATATAGGGAAGAAGATTGGTCTTCTAGCTTTTTATATACTTATCTTGGGTTCATAGAATCATAGAATCATTTAGATTGGAAAAGACCTTTAAGATCATTGAGTCCAACCATTAACCTAGCACTGCCAAGTCCACCACTAAACCATGTCCCTAAGTGCCATATCTACAACGTCTTTTAAATACCTCCAGGGATGGTGACTCAACCACTTCCCTGGGCAGCCTGTTCCAATACTTGACAACCCTTTTGCTGAAAAAATTTTTCATTACATCCAATCTAAACCTGCCCTGGTGCAACTTGAGGCCGTTTCCTCTTGTCCTACCACTTATTACCTGGGAAAAGAGACCGACACGCACCTCACTACACCCTCCTTTCAGGTAGTTGTAGAGAGTGATAAGGTCTCCCCTGATCATCCTTTTCTCCAGACTAAACAACACTGTAAACATAATTTACTTTGAAATTCTTTGTAGTCTCCCTTGCTTATTCCAAGGAGAGATTTCATCGCTGTGTAGACGAAAGCCAGCAGAGCTAATTCCTGGTGTCAGACTCTGCCTGGTCATTCGTTCTTCCTTTTATACCTGGGCTGATGGTAATGCCAATGTGTATCTGGTCGCAGTAGGATTAGGAGCAAGACTTGGGAGATCCGGCAGCCTCGCCCAGGCTGTGGTTGTGGGTGTTGGGACATGCAGTGGGTTCCAGGTCATCTTTGCTGCTCGGGGTGGAATGATCATTCCCATGGGGACACAGCATTTGCAGCAGTGTGTCCAGCTCAGGATGCAGCTCTGGAGAAATGTGGTGAGTACTGAAACTTAGTGCAGCCCAATATGTGAGTCCCCAGGAAGCAGAGAGGTAATTTTAAATCATCCTTAGCCATTTAACCCCCTTTCTCTTTCTTGATTGGCAGCTTCACAGCATTCTGCAATATTTATTATTTTCCTTTGGTCAAGTTGTTGATTTATATTTGTAAAAACATGTTTTATGGTGCAACGTAGGATTGCACTGAAAAAAATCTCAGCCAAACTAACGGTGTGGTTTTAAAACTAAGCAGTCTGAAGTTGGACAGCTGAAGATGTTACTACCCGCAAGGCCTGCTAGAAGGATACCACCCCCCTACCAGCTCTGCTGGGAGAGCAGTCTTTGTGATTATTTCCTAGCCTGCTTTTATCAAAAATCATCTGGATTAGCCAAAGAAGTTTTCCTGGTGGCACAGAGTGATATTCTTAATTAAAAAAAAAAAAAAAAAAGTTCCTTTATAAATATCCACCTGCCCTTGTGTTTCCTCAGATTTGTTTGTAGAGCCAGGTTAGCCAAAAGCCAGGCATTAAGTTAGCTTGAATCGTTCGGGCAGGAGTTGGGAAGTCCTTGGCCGAGCAAGTGAGCCCGCAGGCCTGAAGGGGCTGCCACCCCCTGCAGAGGGGCTGGGAAGGACCACGGGGGACGGGTGACCTTCCACCAAAGCACCCAGTCCAGAGTCCTCCTGAAACCCACTCGCTGCCTTATGCCTCATGCCCACTCGACCTGTTTTTATTAGACTGTACCGGTTTAGAAAGGGTGTTTTGACACACCTGGTGTAAATGCATTAACCTCTAACTTCTAAAAATAGTCACATCCCTCCAGAAACTGGGTGCACAGGTCAGACCTCAGGCAGTATCTTTTCAATTATAATTTGAAGCACTCGTGTGTCTGTGCACTATATCAGTGTCTTCCGTAAGTTTTTTTCTAAGGATCGAGTGCACAGTGTTTTTGAGGCAATTATGACTGTGTTATCGCTATGGAAATGTCAGACCGATACACCAACTGAAACATTTAGAAAGCAAAGAACTATTTTAATTCGCTAGTGATAAAGCCATCACTTTTCTTGAGGAGAGTCACGTCCTCTGTGAAAGTGCAAGTACTCGTTCCTGCGACCCCTTTCTCCTCAGCACGGTTATTCCATCCTCGCCTGGCTGCGTGTCCTGTCGCTGTACCCTCTGATCACTTCATCCGTCGGGTCCCGTCAGTAGCAGTTTTCCTTTGGGGGCCAGTTCCCTCTGCGAGCCCACAGAAGGGGTTGTCAGGAATCTTATTTGGACTTCCCATGGGGGAACAAGTAGCTGAGGTGGCTCCTGGACTAGCTCACGGCAGTGTTTATTAGTGTATACCTTTTTTTTTTTTGGAGGAGGAGCAATACACAGCAAAGAAGTGGTCAACCTTAAACTCGTACAATATCTTTTACAACTATGGTTACACTTTGATCTTTCGAGAAATCTGCTCTACATCCTTTTGCTTTGTGCAGGGTCTTTCATTTCTGTGCATGGGAGCACTGACATGGGTCCTGTCCGTCCCCAGCTTATGCTCTGTGCACCTCTGCACCTACCCCTCTAGTTCATAGTCTCTGAGCAGGGAGAACAGCAGAGTTATTTGCAAGGTCTGAAATGTTTTATTCTCTGTGTTAGTCATTGGCTAAGTACACATCAAGGTAGTCTTTTGGAAAGACTGGAAAAATCTGTGTGCCTACTGACTGTTCCTAGTGGGCTAAGTTAAATCTTCTCAACTTCTGAATAAGAGTTTACCTGGAAAGTTCACTGTGATCTGGCTGATAGGCTTGGCTGGTATAACTTTAGCATGTCAGCCTGCATTTCTGAAGCAAACAAATATAGTACTTATATGTTGAATAACACAAATCTCCTCCTGAAAAATCCAGTGTATTGAGCAAAAACTTTGCATTAAAGACCCAGAATGTATTCAAGTTTCCAAGACTGTGCCATATTAGAAATCCTCTCCTACTTTTGTTAGATTTCCACGTTTGTGAAAGCTGCATGAATTTGGAAATTCTTGCAGGAGAGCTGATGGAATGAGAAAGCCGCATGATGAACTGCTCTACAAACCCCACTGCTTTGGAAGGGGTTTTTTACTCTATCTTTGAGCACTGCTTGCTTGGGAAGCTGGCTGTGTCCAACTTACACTTTCCCGCTTAACAGCGCTGCTTTCTGTGCTTTGTGCTCACTGGTGATGATTTTATAGTGATTACTTCTTGTTTACTTTAAGCTCTAAAGTATTTTCTTACTGCTGTTGCATCCATGGTCCTAGCGCAGCGATCGGAACGTGTGCTGCGCTCTGTCAGACACGCTCGGCAGGGCTCATCTCTGAGTTTTATGCACAGCGATGTTGGAGGATGCTCTCCTCCCAGAGACTATTCAATCCCAGAAGATGGAGTGGCAGCGAAATATGACTTGAGAAGAAAGAAGCCCACCGTTTCAGATCCCATGTTTAATTTGGGAGCTGGCAGTTAGTGAAAGCACCCACTAGCTTGGCAACGGAACAAACGTGCTATGATAATTAGCGAGAAACAAAGAATATGACACCCCTGAATATAATTTTAATTAAAATAATTTTTCAGAGAAGAACAGCATTTTAAATCCATGCTATCTTGGCAGCCCTGAGAGGAATATTAGTAGCAATATGAACTAGAAACTCTGACAGTCACCTTTGGATAAAGAACAGCTCAGATTGGTGGGCACAGTCAGATATGCCCTTTCCAGATCCATGTGGAGCTGTAATGACGTTGCTTCCCTGCTCCCAGAAGTTACTGATTTCTCAGCTGAGTAATTGAAGACCTGAGCACTTACACTTTGCTATGATGAAATGAGTTTGCTTAAATCCCCCAGGCTGAGGGGGTGCTGATTTCCGACTGAGGTGAGGTAGCTAACAGCTGTGGCCAGTAGCTTTTAAACAGCTGTCACTTGATTGCTTATAATTGCCTAATTATAGTTTGAGTCAATTAAAAAAATATATTTAAACTGTCATTAACTCATGTTGGAGTTGCTGCCTTCTAAATAAACTTTTTTAAATAACAAAAAAACCCCCCACCAAAACCAAACCCACATTCCTTTTGTTCTCAAACATAGCTAAATCTGTTTCCATAAATTGCAATATTGTACATTAAGTCAGAGCAAAAAGTGCTAAAACGTGGAAAACGCTGGCATCCAGAACCAAGATCGTGGAGCAGCTTCTCTTTCATTTGTTTCATCAAAAATTGGCAAGTGTATGAAAGAAAATATTTATCTTTTTTGTTTGCGATTCCAAGGATCCCCTTGCCTACTCCTGCGGACTTTTTCATCATTTTTGCTGTCAGTCATCAAGGCTGTGACTTTATGAGCCTTTGGTACCTGACTAGTTGCAGAGGTTGTTTTGTTTCTCCTTTCTAGGGGCCTCTGACTCAGGAGCCTCCAGCTTTGATGTGTCAGTGCTAGGAGAAAGCCTAAACTTAAACAGCAGTTTTGCCATGTTTTTGTCCAGAGGCACCCTGACAGCTCAGAGGCTCCTCTGCTTATTTGCTACATACTGACCTGCCCTAAAACCTAGATGTTTGGTTTATGTCACCATTGGTAAAATAAATCCACACATGTTTATCCAATACAATCTTGTTATACTTTAATAATAATTTCAGCTTTCCCAGTGTCCTCAAGACTGTTGATACTGTGGAAAGGCACTGATATGACATGGTGAGGTGGTAAGAATTACACTGTAAGAAAACCCCGTAAACATATAAAAACTGTCATTTGTACGACACACAAACTTCATATCCATTGCCTTTTGTAGGTGAAGGCTTGGGTTGTGCAGTTATACTCCCTGAAGAATGTTTGTGTCATTATTTAAATATGTGTATATATGCATATGTATATATTTGCGTGTATAAATGCAGCCTTTTGCCTTGGAGCGTACTTTGAGATGACAACAGCTGCGAAGGTCTAAAAAAACATGTAAGCCGTAGAATTCAACTCTTTCGTAATTGTGAATTCAAGTGGCATCTCCGAAAGGCTGTTAGCTCATGGTTGCTGAGAAGTCCTGGATCAATCACTGCTATCAGCAGCAGAGCAGTCCAGGTTGGGGAGGTTTTCTGTTTCTGCTGCCTGCGTGGCAGAGGCAGATGTGGGAGCAAGGAGTGAGAAAGAACAGCTGAGGACCTCGGTGGCTTTCTCTGGGGCCAGACAAAGTCTGTGATGGGAAGAGAATAGACCATACTAAGGAGGATTGGGTTGGGAAGGGGAACGGTGGTACCTGAAATACAAGGACATGTTTAGGTTGGTATTTTGCCTCTGTGATAAAAATAGGAAGGGTGGAGGTTGCCCAGAGCTGGACACATCCTGTGAACCCAACAGACACATTACTGGGCTGCATCCCACAATACATATCTTTGAAGTAATGCATGTCAAACTGGACAGTAATCGAGGGAAAATTACCATTTACTGGGGATTTAAAAGATGTGACATTTATTAATATGCAAGGCTGATGCTGTAGCAAGTACAGTTCCATGGAAAATTGAGTGAATCACTGTAACTGTTAATGGGTTTCTGAGGAATCTCCTCTACACCTGGTAAGAACCTTTCTTTTATTAGTTTGAGACCATCAGAACAGTTTATCTGCCCTGTGGGGGTTATTAACATATGCTAAGAACATCAAGATAATATCAGGAACGCAGAATGAGAAATAATAATTTAGGGACTGAAATGTAATGGCCTCAGGGGAACATGTGGACTGGTGACTGGATAGAGTGGTAAACCAAATATTACTGGGGGTTTTCTTTCCAACTATGCCACAAATGGCTTTGTGGCCATTTAACTTCCCTGTGCATGAGTCTATAATGAAAGTATTAATGTTTGTCTATCTTCAACGTGTGTCAAATCTTTGTTAGTGAAAGGCTTTGGGTATTACAGTGTAAGATACTGAAGATTTGCAAGGTTTATCATAGTATCTTAGCCACAAATACCTCCATACACAAAAAGCTAGCATGGGCTTGACCCTGTTTTCTGAATGAAGCAGTGCTTTGTTTTGTTAACATGCTGCCCTTCTTTTATTCAGAAAGATTTTTCCTTACCAAAAGAGTGCTTTTATGAAATTAATATTTATGAATTAGTGTCTTAAATTATATTTATGCCATTCCACCAACCTCATAGTTAAATGAGGATCTGGCAGAAAACATGTCAGTATTGCTTCAGTCTATGTCATTCACTTGGACTACAGGATTTTTCCAACAGGGAATAATATCCCTGACTGTGTGCACACCAAGGATCTTTCTTGAGCTCTTCATGTGTTGCTTTAGTATAGTAACCACGTGGAGGATCAAAACAAAGGGATTACAGGAAGAGAGGGATTTGAAGGTTGATGTCATATCTATTCACACATGTATAAAAAGCCTGCATTGCTGCTAAATTCTTAGGGCTATTTTTACAGATAAATCATGGGCTATACGTAAGCAAGTTGACCGATAATATTTCTGGCAAGAACAAAAAAGTGAGTGTAACTGTGATTTTAACTGCAATGGATTGATATCTATTAGTTTCCTTCATACTATAGCAAAAAAAATGGCATCTGTGAAGAGCAGTTAAGAAAACAAAGTAATTTGGATACACAGACATAATAAAAGAGAAGACTAATCTCTTCACATTTGAAAGAAATTCTTAAAAGTGACAATGGAAACATTTAGTGAAAGGGCATAGTATTAGTGTGATTGTAAATGTAGTGACTGGTTGTAACCAAACTCGGGTTTAAAAGCTCCTTGTTTTTGCAATTAGCTGTGAAAAAACACAGTGAGGGGAAGGAAATCATGTCTGGACCTTCTTCTGTAGGTGGGTATCTGGGTTTTCTTTCTATGAAGCGGTTAAGAACAGAGGATTTGTCATTTCTTTGTCTTCTCATTCAAAGTTTCTCCCTTTATAGCTGTGTAATTTAAGAGAGAACAAAATAGATACTAAAGATTGCGTAAGATACTAAAAACTTCTTAACCAGTTCAGAAATGAAAGATTTAAGCTCTGTGTTTTCCACTGAGTTTTGGAAGCCACTACAAAAAAGAATTAAGAACATCCGATGTCTGTCCCACAGAAAATGTGGGAGCAAACTCCATTTCTTGCCACCACATTGACATAAAAAGTAACCCAGCGTTTCAATAATAGGTCATGACAGTATGAAACTGTTGTCACAGAGGCCAGATGCAGTTTTTGAGCAGAATTTAGGACGCCCACTGACTTTACTTGTTTGAAAGCTGAGTATTGATTTACACTTATTCTGTCTCACAAGAAAACACAACAGACTTCCAAACTTACTAATCAGCTGAAAAATGAAAACATAAACTTATAGTTTAGATATGCTTTTTAAATTCCCTCTTTTGTTATTGCCTGACATTGTAAGAGTGTTGCTATTCCTGTCCTGATTTTTTGGGATATGCTCTTAATACCAGTATGACAGAGACCAGCTGAGTATATATGGATGGATACCTAATAGAAGTGAAGAGCTGAAGAATCTTTATTTAAGAATCTGTTGCCTTTACAATTCTGAATGTTTTTTGCCCATCTTTTTATTTAAAAGTCAGAAATTCAAAGCCTTTGGTAAGGGATATACTGTTAGCTAAACAAAGTGTAGGGTTGGCTGAAGTCCAGATGCCTCCATGGCTGTTGTATCCTCTCCTGGTCCCTTACAGCATCCACCTGCTGCTGAAAACCAGAGCTTTTAGTTTCTGAGTTAAATCTTTGCTCTTCTTTACTGGGTCAGTTTGGAAATGTAATTTAACATAATGAGTCACAAGCTCAGTTTCATCACATGAAGATCAGGCAAAACCAGCCATCAATTACGCCAAGGGATTTTGTCCCACTCATCTCTCCAGCTCCCCAGCTCGTTTCCTCGTTTCAGTCAGGGTAAGTCACCTTACGGCGGAGATCTAACATTTGGGCACGACTAGTTCCTTTGTTCTCTTCGTTATAGGCCTGCTTGGTGCTTCGATTTAAAATAAATTTGTAAATGTCAGCTGAGCCGTGCACCGCTCTGTTGCGTCTGTTTGATAATACCTGCAGGGCGAAGGCTGGAGCAGCGTGCCAGAGCCGCAGGTCCCGCCAAAGGATCAGCTTCTGCTTCGGTGGAGCTATTAAGCTCTTGGCAGTAGAGAAGTGCGGTCCTGCTCACTATCAGAGAGAGGATCCTGGTGCTTTATCGCACGTGGGTCCAGAGGAGAGGAGGTGTTGGTACGCTGTTGGAGTCAGCGTGGTGAAAACATCAAAGCGGGGGCATTGCGGAATGCATCCAGGACCTGCAGGCATCTTGTTTTCATCACACATTTCAGAAACACAAATTAATAACTTTTTTTTTTTTTTTGCATTGCTTAAAAGGGAAATTATATAACCTTTCTCTGCAATTGTAAATCTCCAAGCATGGCCTAGGTTACACAAGCTAAATGGCCTTCTTAAGGTCTATGTCCTTGACAGTGTACTTGCAGTGCTGTTGTTGATTTAAGCACTTGTGTTTGTCCTGTTTTACAAATGCAAATATTTTCTCAGGTATTTAAAAGCCACATCCCTCTTTTATGTAAAATATATCCATCCTTCACCCTTCTAGTTATACAAAATAAAGCCTTTAAAAAAATTCAGCTTGAGCAGAGCAGCAAAAAATAAATAAATCACATATCCAATAATATATTGCACAAAGAGCCTCTTAGCTGAATAAATACATCCATAACATTTTTACAGATCATTGCTGCATCAAACCCCTCACTGGTACTCTGCCTTTTCTCTCTCCAGATTCCCACAGAATTTAATAAAATATCAATAGACTTGACATAAAGACCAGAATTCTTTGTGTTTGGGAAATGACACTGGCAAAATTAATGGACCCCAAGAATATGATCATGAGCGTATGTGGGTTTGATCTCCAGCCCCAGAATTGTCCTGGTTTCTGGACGGTGTCTAGCATGGGATGGGTTCCTGAGCAGGAGCGTGCAGTACCCTAGATCTTCCCCGGTGTGCTGAGCGGTTAGTGCAAACAAGTGCTGTGTTGTGTGGATGCAGGGATGAAGAAGGTATTCAAGCTACATAACAGACCTCTGCGGATGCTTTTCAGTTGCTGCAATTCAGACGAACAGGCCAAATCAATGTAACATACTGTATGGAGATGGCTGGCGTGTTGCTCTGAAAATAAAATCTGTAGCTTTTAAGTACAAATTATTCTGTGCAATGTGAATTGTACATGCCAGGTCTTGTTTTAAAGCCACAGCCTGAAAGCATAGCAGCAGGAAAGGAATTAGAATATCCTCTTTCATCTTAGCTTTGAAGTCTAAACAACAATTTAAATATCTGTTATTGATTTGCTACAGAAACATTGGAACACCCAGCAAATGTTTTTATTCCACTTTAGCTGGAAATGCTGATATTTGCCCAGTTGACTCATAGTTCCATGTATGCAAAAGTCTAAGCCAGTGGTATGAATAAAAAATAATAGCAAAGTCATAAAATCAATTTACGGCAACACTGGCCATGTTCTGTTTCACTTCCTGAGAATACACGCAAGGAATTGGTGATTTACTAATCAAACATTTCACCTTTAAAATGAGCTTGAAATAAAAGCCAAATATATCATTTTTACTAAAAAAAAGAATACATGCTCTAATTATCTTTCTCTTTAACTCCCCAGAAGTAAGTGTTGTCTCCACATTGTCTAGGAAATGGGATGCAGAGATGCTGTTGCCCATGTTGCCTCCAGATGCTGCTTGGTTTTGGCACTTTGGGATAAGACGGGGCTGCTTTGGAGGTGCAAGCTGGGACTTCCACACCATGTGCCACTGCATCACATAAATGTCCCTGCTTGGACCGGCGCCGGTTTGGGTGCGAACTCTGCGTTGCGTGGCTTTGTGTGGTTCACAGCGAAGCATGGACTCTCTCTGTCTTCCTCTCCATTCGCCTCTTCTCCTGGGGCCAGCCCGGCCACCCTGCAGAGCCAGGTAGGGGCAGTTGGGAGTTGCCTCCATCTCCTACCCCTTCCCGGCTCCATGGGCCCGAGCGAACGTTGGACCAGTTGCACCAGCGCACCTGGTCCACTGGGTGCCCAGTGTCCGGGCTGAGGCTGGGCGCAGCAGGTGACAAGGACGCATTTGCCCCGCGCCCTCGGTTTTCACTGCGCTGAGCCTCAGTCCCCGTCCGCGCTGCCGTAGGCACGGGGCTGGCGAGGGAAGGGAAAGCATCATTGGGGAGGAGGCGTTTTTCCCTATCCTGTCCTTTTTTTTGCACTGTTTTTGCTTTGTGTAATGGGAAGGCAGCTTGTGGCATGCCAGGACACTCGACCGGCTCTCGGCGTGCTGGCTGAAAACCTCTGCTCTGCTCAGTGCCTTGTCAGACGTCGCGTGGCTGCGTGTTTGGAGAGGGCCCACCGCAACGATGTCCTCGTCTTGATTACACCTCTGGTGTCAGTGTGATGCCGACATCCCATCTGCTGCCAGGGATTTACCGACGGAGATGAAGAGGAGCGACAGCTTTTGGGGTGGCACAGCCCAGCAGCGCTGCTGCAGCCGCCGTGGCAGCTCTGGCCGGGCTCTGCCGGCCTCCGGCGGAGAGAAAGACCCGCGTCGGTGCGCCCGTGTTTCTTTTTCCCCAGTTTAATGAGCTTGTGACCCCTTACAGAGATGCTGCCGTTGTAATGGGTGCTTTTCGCGGTGGCACATGTAGCTTTTGGCACCGCGTGGGCAAGCACGGCTGTGCATATGGAGTATCAGACACATTTGCTTTCTCCTGTTGTGCTCCATTAGGATAAAAAAAAAAACAACCAAGGAGCGCTTTGATAATTCTTACATAAAAAGCAGATACCTACAGTTGGTAGCTCATGAGTCTAAATTAACTCTGTGGTAAGACTCGACTGTTCCGAGAAGGGGTCTCGCCGAGGCAGATAGGGCCGGCTCCTTTAGAAACTCCGTCCGCGCCGCAGCGCTGCGACCCGCTGCCAGCACCGGCTGATAAACACATCAGCTTCTGGCAGGGGAGCGAGAGGGGGTACGGTTTGAACCATGGACTAGTTTTAACAAAACTGCATCTTTTTTTCTTACTCCTACTCTTTGTACCGTGGTATTGTCATTATATGGAATGGGATTTTTGACCTATTACTTGCCGTGCCTATATTCAGCAAAAAGGAAGAAATGAAGTGATGTGACCGCAACTTCTGTGCAGCTGAGGCCAAATGCAGTATGGCCAGGAGTCTCTTACATCTGTGGTGAAAGAACAAAATTTAGCAAAACATTTTAGAGCGTTCGCAGAAATCTGCAGTTAGGGTACAAAATTCTGCCAGTCAGACTCTTGAAAAATCAGTAGCAAGGTATGCACTCATTTTTTTACAGAGAAGGTTACAATTTTCTTACAATAACAAAATTAGCATTAAGAGCTGCCTTCATGCAGACATTTATATGCTGGCATGAGTCATGAACTTGAAAAGGAGTCTGCCTAGGTAATTAATTTTCTCTGCGTTATTGCAGATCTTGTTATTTGCTCATGTATTCTTTTAAAGGATCGGTTTAAAATTTATTTTAACCATAAGACTTTAGGCTGAATTGAATTTTAATAGTACTCTTCAGCATGGCTTCCAATACAGGAGATGGTGGAAATTCAGTTTTAAATTCATCAGTCTTGTGTTTTAACACTTGCCTGGCATTCAGTGGATCTGCCACAGAAGACCAACCCATGTGTGTGAACTTTTGCAAGTTGTTCCCTGCTTCAGCTATCACCTTTAAAATGGGGCTAATTATATTCATTGTAGAAATGTCCCGGGAGTTGAAGGTCGTCGTGAAGAAGCCTGGTTTCATGATGGCAGAGATTCCCTGAGCAGTGATCTGAAATGTCGCATGTCACAAAGCTGCGATCTTGCAGGGATGGTTGAAATGCCATTGTACACGTGTGGAGAGAGCTGAGTCATTTACCTTGTTCTTCTCAGGCTGTGGCAGTAAGGAAAACACGCGCAGGCTGGTACCAGCGCTAACGCTCATAGCAACCACCTATTTGCTTCAGACTGACGTCCCTCTGGAAATCTCAGCTAGGGACACTCCTTGAAGTGCTGGAGCTGACCTGAATCTAAGACAGCACTGCGGAGCCCTCTTCTCTCCACCCTCATTATTGCTTTTCTTGCCGGTACTGACAGGTAAAAGAGAAGAGGTTCAAAATACGGGGCAGAATTAATTGGATCTCACAAGCGCCACTTCATCAGGCGGTGTCCAGCTGATGCCGACAGTAACCTGAACGCTGCTGACAGGCCAATAGATAAACACAGCCCATGCACATGAGGCAAATGAGAAGTTAGTTTGCATCCCCGCGAACCTCTCTTCTTGACCTGTGTTTTGGTGCGGTCTAGTTGCCCATCTAATTGTGCTGGCGCAAAGCTTCTGAAGGTTTTCAGTAGCACTGCCTTATTACTACAGGTGCAAAACGGCGTCCGCAAATAGGCAGCGGATTCAAAAATGTGCTCTGTGCTGCTGAGCACGTCACTGATGTACTTACCATGTGAAGCCTCAAGAGTACAACACTGAAATTTTGGGATGTAAGAAGAAACACAGCATGCTAGATTTATGGATTCTTGTGCAAACTATGGCACCAGTGAATAAAAAAAAAACCACGTCTACAAGAAAAATGCTTATATTAGCAAATTCATCCTTCCGAAAATACATGCTTTAGAGTCCTGAGAGTTGCTGTCTTGGGAGAGTGCTTTTTATTAAACGTATTTGTAATGCATGAATGCATATTTTAATGACGTATTTTGGACACCAGGTATTTATCTCTTGGGAAAATAAGTTATTTTTTTAGCTTACTGAACTCTTGAGTGATCTATTAGTTGCCATCCATAGATAAATAGATTCTAAAATGATGATTAATATAGTTTACAAATGCTACTGTGAGAGTCAGTTTGGAACAGCTTGAATACCTAATGTGATAAGAAACTGCAATCGGTTGCATGATAATGTAATGTTTTTCTTAAGTTCGTGCTGCATAACTTTTCTGGAACTTGCTTTCCTTCAGGGAAAAAACAGGTAGTTTCTGTCTAATACTGCTTTGGCAACAAGAAGACATCAAACTAATCAAACCCTTTGGTTTACGTTGGATTTGTTACCATCAAGCCTCGTTTTACACAAGAAAAAGGTTTGTTTTGGGAGAGAGTTCTGGAAAAAACCTAAGAGACAGAAGCGCCAAAAGTCAGCAGTACTTGTGCTTCCATACGGGGCATGTGCTTCTCCCGCCTGCACTGGGTTTGGGATGGTCCTACTGGAGTAGACCCATTCCATTTGACCATGTCTTGTGGACATCAAAGGCACAGGCGTTCACCAGCTCCCCGAGACATCCCAGATGAGCACACTAAATCGTTATATGCAAATTTGCTTTCCAGCCTGGTCTGCTTCTGAAGGCACTGCTGCTGGAAAAGGCCTCTGGGTAAGTGGCTTGGGTTGTTAAGGAACACCATCTTGAGAGCAGTATGCTCAGAAAAAGGCCTAGAAAAAAACCTATCCGAGCCAATATATGGCTCAGTTGCCAAAGTATGCAGCAAAACCAAGTTAAATAAACTTTGTAATCTGTTTCTACTGCTGATTGATAGCTGCTCACTAGGTGTTGTAATTTTGTCCTTCTCCTTGGGTTTACTCTTTTCCTTTTTTGAGAACTCATTTTTCAGTATCTTTCTTCACCTGAAACATAACAGGTCTGAAAAGAGAAGTCCATGGTGTCCCTTACTTTCCTCAGTGTCTAGCTGTTGAAGAAAGGCAGACTTGTGAAACCATCTGGTCAATCTTCCTGGGCAAAAGCCAGACTTCTGTCTGGTCTCACCTGCGGTTACTGTCCTCCTCACAGGCTTAGTGTAAGAATATGGTCTCTGTCCCCTCCGTATTAGCTTCAATACCTGACAGAGATGAACATGCAGGAGAACAGCAGGATGATTAAATGTTCCCAGTACTGTGTTGCCAATGGGCTATCTTCGATGATGTCCACCTCTCTATCCACCAGATACCTGTTGGGGAAAATACTGTGTGCTCTCTAGCTGCAAAGGCTTAGTGCTGAACCCGCTTGAAATTGCAGATCCTCTTTCATCTTGGAAATGAAACTGGTGGCATTTTTTCTGAGCCTGTTTCTTTTTTCTTTTTTTTTTCCTTCAAGGGTAGAGCCTTTTTCTCCAAAGCCCAGGGTGAAAACAGGCAGTAGCTGAAGGTTGAGGAAAATTCCCACTGTTTAAAACAGTGCTTAAATGTTCTTTCAGGACAGAAGAAATGAATTGCATTTTGTTAAAACATCTTAAACCTGGTGGGAATACAGTCTGATTCCTGGCAACTGTGCTTCTCTCTCAAGCTATCATTTTTAGAGGCTCACCCTTTTTCTGAAATACTTTCTAGGCTAGACACTAATTCCTCTGCTGACTTCTATTTATCTATCTCACTTATTTATTTTCCCTTCCTTTGCTCTGGAGGAAGGGAGTGTCCATTTCAGGTTCTGGTTGCTTTTTCAGTAAACGATGAATTTATGCTGTTTGCGCAGCACCTGGCAGAGAGCGGTCTCTGCTCACGCCTAGGACTCTCCGGTGGTACAGCCGCGCGAAAGGAATCGCGCTGCTCTGGGAATATCGCCAGTGCAAGGCGTCGGGGGAAGCCGGGGGCTCCCTGCCTTTCCAGGTCTCTCTGGCTTCCAGGCAGCGTTGGGGAAGTGATCCTGAGTTACAGTCATTCTCCATCACAAGACGGGAGGAGGAGGAGGAGGCACTGGGAGGGGTGGGTTCCCCTGTGAAGACTGGGGAGAGGTGGGAGCGGGCTGCGGGGAAGGACCACGCACGGGCACTGGGTTTGGGGGGGGACCAGCAGCCGCACAGACATCTCCCACCTGGTCTTGGGCTCGAGGTCCCTCTTAATGTTAAACAAAATCAGCGTTCCGGAGGCTGCGTCTTGGTATACGGCCGCTGTTGTGTCAGCCTGCTCGGTAAATGCTTTGGGGTAGCTTGAATATGAAAAGCGTGAAGAGAAGATTCCTTTTACTGTATGGTATTTTAGGGAAAGCCAGAATGGTTTCCAAAGGTAGTCAGGCAGGGAAAGAATTGCCAATAAAGAAAATTTTGCTTCCAGCTTAGAGGGAAAATTTGCATTGCCCATATATATATGGAGATATATATGTATGGCAATGAATTCCTTTTGTAATACAAAGGTTTTGTTTGTTCATCACGCTTTGGTGTCTAACCAACAGCTTTTATTTTAACAACAGAATCGCTCTAAGACATCCACTGAAGTATTGGTCATTTTTGATGGCTGTCTTCCTGCCTCCCGAATGCATCTAGAACCATTCATGGCATCAGTTTGGCAAGAACAAGTTTTGTTTGAGGAGCAGTTTTGAAATCTCTTGAGCTTTTTTGTCTCCAAGTACAGCAGTTTATACTGCAGTTCTGCAGCACATCCATCCTCAGTACTAGCTAGAGGAGAGAGTAAAAATTTCAGTTTAATACAGTTTTGTGGAGCGACCTTTGATGCATGGGCACATTGAATGGAGAGGACAGAAACAAAATGTCATGAATGATGTGGCAGAGTTTTGGCTAAGTCGGAGTTGAATCTTGGGTTGTTTGGTCTCATTTCTCAACTCCATCCTTCTCTTCTTTGGAAGTTACGTTAAAAACCTCTCACCTTCCTGCGCTTGCTTTCTCTTCAAAAGGCTATGTGAAGAACTCTGCGTGATGCCAAAAGCAATATTAGTTTTTGGAATCAGCTTTCAGGATGTGCTGAAAGTTGTGTAATCAGCACCTTACCTCTCAGAAAGACTGGGTGCTTTACCCTCCGACATCTCACAGGCGTGCAGGGCCTGGGAAAGTTGTTTTTTTCGGAGAGACCTGACTAGGGAACTAAATGGTCTGGAAGCGTATCAGAAGTTTGTCCACCCCGGGTTCAAAGCTAGGCCCATCTTGACATCAGACTCTTTCTCCAGGCTACAACAATATTTTGGGGAAGTGAAAAGGAGTCCAAAGAAACTTTAAAAAATCAGAGTAACTAGAAGAATACAGTAAAAAAATGCTAAAGAAGGTTATGGTTTTTGTTAAAACATAAGGCAAAAGCAGTAATAGCACAGTGATAAGCACCAAAAAAGAAGCATGCACAAGTAGGGGAGTGAACTGTTGGCAGTCCTGCGTAGTCCACAGGAGAGCTGTGATTCCAGACAGGGGCTTCCAGGTGATCAGAAACCATGTTTTGTGCTCTCAGCTTCAAAACCATGTTCCCTCTAGAGACTACAACACTGCTGGCCTAAAATAAACGTGCATTCAGAAAGTCCCTTAACATGACCTTGTCGTGTTTTTACCCACATTTGGTGATTTGAAGCAGGAGTGAGTTACCATAACGCCCTGCCTGAGAGTGTACGGTGGTGCAATTTCAATCTACTCAAAGTATTGGACAGAAACTGGGGGGGTCTAGAAGTTGCTCCAGATGTTGTTCAGCTTTCCCTGCTGCAGGCGCTGCACCTTGCATCTGAGCAGCAAATGGATGGTGGACGTCTGTACCCTCTCCATCGCCTCAGTACAGGTGAACTGGGGCTCTGACTCTCAGAGATGTGGTTTCTTTTTAGATGGTTTAAATAATATTTGATTTTCGATGATATTTATGAAGCATCTTGAAGTCCACATTAAGATAGATCATTCAGGACTGTGCATGTGTAAGCAACTTGTCTCTCCTTTTCAGCAGCTGCCTAAGCAAGTTTTGCGATTAAACGTTGTATGTTTTGGACTGTGGTTCCACAGCGCGAGTGGTTTGGCAGCAGCGCTGGACGAATGAGTTCCCGCCCCTGGCGCTGCGCTTAAGGTGGTATAAACTGGTGTAGAAGTGGGGTTTGCTGTTGATACAGCTGGGAGCCAGTTCTTGGGCGTCAAGAAGTCCTTAACCCCGGTATTGCCACTGGCCCACGGGGCTTATGAATTGCTGAATGCCTTTTACAATGTGATATGCATAGCAGAATAATTACTAAGTGGCCAGACGTGACTCGGAAACAGCTTTTTGTTCAACGAAGAATCCTCCTCCCGTTGCATGGTTGCTCAGAAGAGGCTACTGGGGCCGGGGCACTGGGCCACGCTCCCCAGAGAATGAGCTGGGCCTTGGTGGGACAAGCAGGAAACCAGTACTGGTGCTGAGAGACACCCAGCTGGAACCATTCCCCGCTCCCGGCCCCCGGAGCTCACACCAAGCCAATGTTTGCGCAGGGCTCTAATGAGGAAAAGCAGTGTATTGTTCATTACTCATAATAACAAACTCCTGAGTCTCCAGATAAGCAAAACACTTCAGAATAAGCTAGACCTGGAGATTTGGACCACAGCGTCCTGAAGGGAGAAGCAGAGCCATTCAGATGATATGATAAGGGCAATACCCACATGTGTTTCTGCTGAGATCTCCTCTTGGTAAATGGTTGAGTAAACAACCCAGGGAGCTGCTGGCCAGTTTGTCTCACTTCAATAGCTAGCATAGCGAAATGCAAATAAAGAGATTATTCTCTAAACGGTCAGATGGTAACAGGTTGATATACTGTGGGGAGCATGGATTTTTAGAAAACAGAGCATGCTTTGCAAAGCTTGTGTATTTTTGAAGCAATCATAAGCTTTTTCATAAGGTAGTTGATGTGAAATTCAGGGCTGGTATCATCAAATTGAAACCAAGTTTAGGAATTAATGAAGACGTTTTGCAAATACCTTTGTGTCAAGGGTAAACCTGTAGTTAATTTTGTTTGTATTTTGCTTTCATGAGTGATCTGGAATTTTAAACTAGATGGTTATTGCAGTTTGTGGAAGGTTACAGTTTTGGAGCACTGAAACTGCCAAAGGCTGTGGAGAGTTCTAGCAAACCCTGTGACTTCCAAGAGGAAATTCAATGTCATAAAGTTGTGTCAATGAGAGGAAAAAATCCCAAGCCAAACTTTTATCAATCAAAACCCAGAGAAAAAAAGGTTGTATAGTTAACAGTGGGGAAGAGGATCTGGGCATTAATAGATAACAAATTAAACACACCACAGTGTAATTTGCAAAAAGGCAAAGACTGTTCTGGGCAAGGTTCCTAATGTTTCTGCTACATCTGATCCAGGATTACCTCCAGTTCTTCCCTATAGGGGCTTAGTTTTATATTCTCCTCAGACTTTTACATAAAGCTTGCAGAATCATGAAGCACAATTTACAGATAATGTATGTTAAAGTAATTACATGTTTTAGTTTCAAGTTGTATATGGGGAGCGGGGGAGTTGGGAGTTATTGGATTATTACAGGTCACAGTAATGGTTCTGAGCTGTATTTATCTTTTGTTTTCCTTTTAAGTCCTCAAGTGATCACTTCTCTCTGAACAATGTAGGCAACACCAGGAATACTCCATGGAAGAACAGAGAACAAATAAAAAGCCTCTTCAGTGAACAAATGATAAGGGTAGCCCAAAAAGTTAGGAAAAACGACTTTAGGCTTAAGGCCAGCTTTCATGAGAAGGCAGGTAGAGTTGGAAATAAACAGTGTAAGAGGAGGGCCAGGAATACTTTAAAATTATTTTAAAACATAATGTTGGTATTTTTATAAGTAGTAACAGAAAGAAAAGAATTACTGCAGGTGATGAAAGAAACAAGCCAACAGAAAAAGGGTGACTCAAACTATGTATTAGGGAAAATATGTAAGACTGGTCAGAAAAAAGGAAGTATTTGCATCACCCATGGAGTTTGGTGTGCTCAAAACAAGCTTAGCACTCAGAGTGCATCTAAGAAAACATTATTCTGTATGGAAAAAATGGGCTTTATTGAAATACAATATTGTCTCAAAAAGTGCTTGCCACCCTCAAAAAAATAACTTTTTGTCAGGAGATTCCCTTAAATTAAAAAAAAACCCAAAACTAAATGGTGAGATTTTCTACTGGTAATTTACACGAGGGGCAGGAACAGAAGCAACATTTTGTGTGAAGGTAAAGGTTTTTCCAGCCAGCTCCCTGTCTTGCTTTGCTTGGGTGAGCAAGACGTGTCTGTGTAGTGATGCTGAGCCTTGGAGAGGTGGAGATCCCAGCCGTGGGGCTGTCAGAAAACCAGGCACCCGAGAGGGCAGAATACCTCACCCTCTGAGCTTCCATCGTCCCCTGCTGCAGGGATGCTCGGGACCAAACAGCGATGTTAAAGCCGTCCCCAACCGTGGCAGCAAGAGGGAAGAGAACACCCAGGAGCCCTGGTCCCTGCGGGGTGCCTCCCTTCTCCTCCGGAAAGCATCTTTATTCCTGGCCGCTCCGAGATGTGTGGAGGGAGAGCAGTCTCCATCCCCTATGGCTCTTTGAAACTGTTTTCCCTGCAGGAGAGGGAAAGTTCTGCAGTTTTCTGCCTTCGCTTCGCCTCACTGCCCTGGGCTCCCGGGAAGGGTGGAGGAAAATGTGTCAGTGGAAAACAAGGAGTAAAGCTGTGGAGCGCGTTGTACAGCTTTTCTGAATCCTTAGCGTTTAGGTAGAACAAAAATAGCTTTAAAGAGAAACAGGCAGGCTTGAGTTCAGATTCGCGTCTTCAGCAGAGTGCACGATTACCTGACTTACAAACTCTGCAGTGTGATGGGTTAAGGAAATTCCCTTTTGCTTCTGGACAACGAGCCTGAACAATCTAAATTTAGTGGTCAATTCTAAAATTACCAAACAATTAGGTTTCCTTCCTAGTCCGTGCTCATAAATGGCAGTGGCCAAGACGTGCATGGGTGTTGCATGTCAGAGCAGCAGTAAACGAGCGGGGCTCTCCGGGAGAGCAGGCAGAGCCTTCTGCGACAATTTTGCGAGCACTTGGCAGGCGAGGGAGCGGAGAGGGTGGTGACAGCGGGGGAATGCGGGGACCGCCGGTGGCCTCCGGGGAAGGGCACGGACGAGGCTGTTGCTTTGTGTTAACCTTTCAAAGCAGCGAGCTTTTCTCAAGAGAGCCTATCTGCCTTTTTTGCTAAATATAGGACTGCCTTTCTCCTTCCCGGTCGGTAAGTGTGCTCCGTGGGTTGTGGGTGCCAAAGCCGTCTGCAGACTCTGTCCGTTCTTTTCCTCCTGCCCTCCTCGTGTCTTCTGTGACCAGCTCTGTAACGTGCTCGTAAAAGCTTTGCCACTTCTAATTATCCTGCTGTCGTTCCCCGGCGTGGAGCTTGCTCCAGGGAAGGCGACGTGTCTCAGGGAGGCGGGAAGGTGCCCGGCACAGGGCTCAGGTGGGATTCGGGGCTCAGGTGGGATTCGCAGGCAGCGGGTGATGTTTCTGGTGGGTGGGAATGTCTGTCAAACAACGCTCCACCTGGCTTTGCTTGTCCCCATCACTGATAAATTCAAATGAAAGTCAGGAGGGCCGTGCCTTGTTCTCGTAACGGGTGTGTCTGTACATCAAAGGACCGTGTTTCACCTCCATGCATTAACACAGGTATTTCTGAGCCTCCACACCAATCCTCTGGCCCCAAGTTCAGGAAAGCATCCCTCTTCAAGGGGACTCTCGAGCACCTGCTTTCATATGCAGATCTGTTTTTATGGCATCCTCCTTTCTAGAGTCAAAGGCAGGTTAATGTCCCGTGGAATTGGGGCTTGGGTGAACAGCACTACTGAAACCTGTGACTACATCTCTTCCAGCTTAGGGAGACCTAAAGGCCTCTTCTGCAGAGAAACGTCATCCATCTAAACCTGAACCTTCACGCAAAAGCTTAAGCTAATAGATCAGGTGAAGTTTAAATTGAATATGAAATCTAAAATGCATTCATTTAAAATTAATATTTCTTTTTAATATTTATTCCTATTTATTTTTTGAGTAAAAAATGTCATCTTTACCGATTTCATCTGGTCCAAAAGCAACTGTCTTTGCAGCCATTGTATTTTTCCTGCTCTACGTTTCTTTTTGAAAGCATTCAGCTTCATGGATCTCTTTTTTCCTCCCCTTTTCAGGCTTTATTTTGTGAGCAACTCTTTATAGAGGAGTTCAGCATTCGTAGACCTTTGCTAGTGGCATGGTGAGAGTGCTAGTGATAGCACTGCTTTTTCCCCTAAGGGACTCATTGGTTATAGATGAGGTGCCAAACTCCTGTGAGATGTAGGTACACCAGTATCAGAACTGGCATACTGGCTGAGATGAAGAGGATCCCTAACACCATAATGCTGTTTCCTATGGTAGACAGGAATGATGATTAAAGAAAGTGTAGAAGACAATAGAATAATTAAGAACTAAGTGCAAGATATAAGGTATGGTTTCCCATTATTGATGGTTGGTGATTTACGGTCTTCCTGAACTAGACAATAATCTGAGCAATTTTGTTTAATAGCCACTGATGGCTGGGAACTTGTCTATTTAGTTTTCAAACCCATTTTCACTCCTGGCTCTCACAGTCGTGACAGTGAATTCCACAGTGGAGTTATGTACGGCACAGAAAAATACTTCCTAATGCTGATAGGGCCTGTCCTTTTGTAGAAAGGGAAAACAACAGGTAAGGTAACCTCTTTTAGGAGTAATAAGCCCTGAATATGCAGGGGTTTAGGAGAGGGAATGTACAATTGCACAAAATGTTTAATTACTCCAGTTTAATTGCAGGCCACTTTTGAAAGGCAACCCGTAGTCATCCATTCCTTCCGCTTCCCCTGCACCAGGTATAGCAGTTGAGCTATGGGCACACCAGCCACCTAAGTTTGAACAGAACATCGTTTATTAACTGCAAGGAGGACGATGGGCTTGTTCCTATTGTGCTTGAGTAGGACGAGCCTCGTAAATGTAGTTCTCTAATCTGTTTCCCTGACCTCACTTGGAAAAAAAAATCCCACCAACTAGGCTACAAATGGTAGCTACAAGTTTTCCTCCTATTATTGCTCTTCAGATCTTAAATTGAGATTTTTCCATTACAACACAAGGCATTAATGTACTGCTGTTTTGTATAATGCACAGTGCTTATCTGCATCTTGGCAGCGCCTTTACGTTCCAGTGCTGTGGGGAAGAAGTAAGAATTTACTTGCAGATGAAGCGACAGACACTGTCAAGTTCATTTAGGTATTTGGACTTAACTTCTGAATTTAAATCAAAAGAACATTGATTCACTTAGTTTCTTTTCCTTTGTATATATCTCATGTTATTTAATTACAGTAATACCAATTTTGCCATAATGGTATTGGTCATTTAATAATGCTCAGCTGAAAATAAATGTGACAATTAAAACATGAAAAGATCCTGAGTCAGCTAAAAAAGCCACAAAGCTCAGACCTTAAAAGATTGGCAGGTTCTCATAGATAGAGATTTATTTCTTATATCTTAATAGAGATTTATTTCTTATATCTATTTACAAAATTTAATCTGATTTTTTAAAACTGAGGCAGGGGAACATCTGAGTTTCCCTTCCCCCACTTAAAAAGTCCGCAAAGCTTTGTTCAGAAAATAAACAGAAAAGGCTCCGAGTAACGCCTGAGCTCCAGAGGAATGCTGTGGTCCAGCTGCAGCCGAGGCTGAGGGACGTCGGTGGCTCCAGTTGTTTGTTTGCTGCAGACACAGAGTGCTCTCCTCCCTTCTGCTGAGAGTTCCCCTGCATTTGTTTTGGTTGGATTCCCACCAAAAATGGTGGAGTGTAGGTCCATGTGCCATGACAGCCCTCGAGCAGCAGAACTGCCACGTTCTTCTTAGCCTCCATCAAGCGGGCACCATGGTTTGGGCTCTGGTACCTCCCGCAGCATTTCTTGTGCTGCACTTGTGGGCACCTCACCGTGCAAAGGGGAACACTCTGCTCGTTGGATGGTATTTCAGAGGTGAATCCAGAGGAATTGGTAAAAGGCCATGATAGAAGGACAGAGGGGGCAATATGGAAGGTTTTCTCGTGTGGAGTTCTGCCATGGTTTTCTGTCCAGTTGAAATAATATGCCTGAGAGATGGCTTCTCCATCTGAGACCCTTAGTTGGACCTGAGGTCACCCTGGAGGTAGCAGATACAGCTTTGATATAGCAGATATAGCACCCAGAGGTGTGTAGCTTTCTCTGCCTTTGGTTCAGGAGCAGTTTTCCACAAGACAGCAGGAAGAATCCCATAGTTACCATTCCCAGGGGTCACTGTGCGATTCACCACACTGCCCTAAGGCTTTGTAAAGAATCACAGGGAAAAAAAATCAAGTTACACTTACATTTAGACAAACATTTAAGCATGCACAGAGCTTTAAAAGTGTGAACAGTCTTTGGACTACAAACATACTCAAAGCTGTGTGAGTAGTTAGCTGCTACCTTGAATCACAGCCATTGTCAGCAGCCTGTGATTAAATAAAGAGGGAGATTTGTATTGCACTTTGGATGTTTCACAACGGTTTTGAATTAAAGTAACACAATACCAAGAGCATTCATTCAGAATTCAGTAGGGTAACTACAGCAGTCTAAAAAACATCCCATTTATCTGAATAATCCAGATAATAGACAGACATATAAAGGCATCATCTTCTGGATCCCTCTAGGCTGATGGAACAGGTCACCGCAACCATCTGTTTTTCACTGGACTGTGCAGGTAGGTCTCAGAGGCACCAATGGACCAGGATGTGTAAAAGCTGGCTGCTTATGGTTCAGGCAAGAAATCAGCCAAATCTTCTCCAACTACCAGTGTAAACCATTCAAGCAAGCCAACATGCTTTTGCTTAAAATGATATAAGGAGCAGCATAAAAATTTTCCTCTCTGTGGACCCATGGGATCAGTAATTTCTGTTAGGACAGTGATGATTCACCCAGGATCACAAGAGAACTTCTTGTGCTGGTACAGCTGGGAGCCTGAGGCAGCAGAAGAGTCTGTCAGGGGTGATTTTCAGCCATAACTTTGGTGGTTTGTGTCTGTTGTTGGAGTGTTCATCTGTAGAACACCACCAGGCTAGGGCACAATCAGCAGCAAAATACTGCTGCCTTCTTTCTCACAAGTACCAACAAAAAGTGAAAACCAACAAAAAGTGAAAACCTATCTTTCCCATCTCAGACAACCTGCCTGTGTCTCTCCTGATGTGAACATTGCTCTCCTTTTCCTTGGAGTCTCTTGTGGGCTTGTCGCCAGTCTCTCCAATCCTCGTGGGACAGTTCAAGTGCCGTAATTCCATCGTAAGGCCAACAGCGGAGTTGTGCGGGCACAGGGACTGATCCGCACCCTTGGCTGTGAGTAGAGCTAAGCCAGCAGGGATTGCTCAGGCAACATCGCTGGGTCGACTGGGTCCCCAGCTGTGTATGCAATTTAGTGCTGTCCCAGAGAGGAGTGGTGGGAGCTGCTGGCTATTGTGTCTTCATCTCGGAGAGCTGCTCCACCAGGCATCGGACCCTGCTCCAAAAGGCCCTTGGGTTGGGGGCATTGGTCACGCGAAGGCTCTTGGTCACCTGAAGGTGGCCATTTCCAGCTAATGATCAAGAAGTTTGGTCATCCCTGTTGTATTGCCATATCAGTTTTGTTGTTCTATATTTGCTAACACTATCTTTTCACACATTCTCTGTCACTGAAAGATTTAGCAAATTTAGTAACAAACCTTTACCTCTAGTGAGTACACTATATCGTAATTTAGTGGAAAAAACCTTAACTGCTTTGCAAATTTCAGCTTAGTACCAATGGTGGATGGAAAGATGTTATAGATGAAACCAGGGGAGGGACATTTTCCCATTTCACTGCCAGGCACACGTATACCTAAAGGGGAAGCTACAGATCCTTTCATTCCTGACTTTGATATCTGTCTTTGAGAACTTCAGTCTGAGTTTTCTGAGTAAACTTTTACATGCCATTTCATTGAAACATCATCTTTAAACTGAGATCTTAAATACGAGATATTGCTTGGGCTATCGAGTTTACAAATTACAGCTTTATGTACACTGAAAATTGGAGAACCCTGTTATTACAGACAGCGTGATATTCTTATAAAGCTGTTATAGATAACCATAGCAATTTTGAATGGAAATGGAAATAAAACCTCTCCATTTGATCCCCTGCATCCACATCAGGACTGCAGCTACATGCATAAAAACTTACACTTCTAAATTGATTTTGCAATACAGCGACTTTCTATGAGACTTGAGTTAAAGTAGACATGTAGGAAAGGGAAGGCACGAGCACTGCTGGTTGGGAAGAAGGAGAAGGAAATACCTGAAACCCCTGTTTCCTTTTCTCCATCTAGCTGTTTCTAGCTCAGGGACCAGAGCAGCAGACCGTGAAGCAGGGTGGTGAAAGAAATGAAAGAGTTAAAAGTGAGTTTGAGAGAAGCAGGGGCAGTGTAGATCTGTGAAAGGAGAATGCTTCCCAAAATGGATCAAAAATAACAAATACAAAATGTACTGAATGAACTTTTGTTTTTGCTTAAGATTAACTGAAATTTTTTAGAAGAGAAAAAAACACTTTCTCTAACAACACGGACTCTGTGTATATTTACCTGAGGCTTATAGAAATAGCTCGTATGACAAGTCTGGCTCCATAAACTCCACCTAAGAAGCCTGGATCAGCAAAATTCAATCTGGAAGCTGTCTATAAATTTATGAAACCTGTCTGAGGTTTCTAAGTTAACTAATAAAGTCATCTTTTGTTCATAAAAAGATATAACAGTTTTATAAACTAATACTGAAGTCCATGGAAATTAATTTTCAGCACTCAGTGCTTTAGCTAACTTTTGTTTTAATTCTACCAATAAAGAAATGCTAACTCAAGACCAGACACATAAAATGAGGGCTATTTGTAAATATGTTTAATTAATTTTTTGATATCTTTTTGTCTTTCTTTACTCACTGGAGACTTTCAGCAGTTCCATGCTTCGAATAAATCTCAAGTAAGAAGTTAAAGCAAGCAGTCAGCTGCTCTAATGCCTAGCAAATAGTGCTTTTCTGCATGTTTTACTAACAGATGAACAGGCGATCCCATTTATAGAGCATACTACATGTTGACAGAGCGCATTACTTCATTTTGCCGTATTGGCAATTTGAGATCTTAACAAAACAATGCTGAGGTCGCTCTCATTCTGTATTGCCATCCTTGGAATGCAGCTTGGGTTTTCATTAACTCTGTCACTACAAGGTACTGCAGATAGAGGCAGATTTTATGGGGGGGGGTCATAAACATTAGAGAGCAGAAAGTTGTAAACAGCTTAAATTCTTTGTCCTCTGTGGATGAATTCCTTTCCTTAACGCTCTGGTGTTCTCAGCATCTTGTGGACACTTGGTCTAATTGGAAGTGAATGGGTGGATAGCTCGCAAGGGCTTTGATACCTCCCATCTGTTGTGTGGGGAGAAGTGGTCTCAAACTCCTGCAGCCAGTGAATATAAGCTTCAATATAAACAGTAAAAGTTTGGAGATTCAGCCCGGCGCTTGGCTCGCAGCATTCTGGCTCTGCTTAGGAGCACAAATCGTGTACAGGACCACTTCCAAGATTTCCCCTCCATTTTTCAATCAAGGGAGAAGGACAAAAAGGGGCAAAAGGAGCACAGCTCTGCTTCACTGCTGCATTATTCCTGCTTTCCTCTATGCTGGCTTCATTGAAATCACTGGTATTATCAAGCCAGAGTAAAACTGCAGTGAATCTTTCCGAGGCCTTTTCTGTACATACATTTTTGTGAGTCTTACCAGGACAGTTAAAGCAATACAAGTCACTTGAGAAGAATTTAACTACAAAGGAACTGGGTGACCTTATTGCAGAAGGAAAGCAGGCTTGTGGGGGATTCTTCAGGAATAGCTGTAGTGCTTTCAATTCATAGCTTACCTTTTTCCAAAACAATTGCCTGAGAATAGGCCAGCATTTTTATACAGCCCAGCCTTTCCCAAGCTATTTTGCCCAGGGGGGAATCTTCCCTTCCCAGATTAGCATCAGTGTCATTGCTGGTGCTGAGGCTATGCCACCTCTGGATCCCTGGATCTGGGAGGCTGTGGGCTGTGCCCTGCTTTCACCTTCCTCCCGCCCCTGCAAAGGGAATAGCCCCATTTGGGGATATGCTGGAATAACTGCGTCCAAGCTACAAGGGATTCAGTATATTTACATCAGTAAAGGATCCTGCAGGTTAAAACAGTGCGGCTCTGCAAGAAGAGAAATTGCTTGGACGACGACGATGCATGTGTTACATGAATCGTGCTTTCATGTTCCTGTTGCTTTTTTAAAATCACTTTCTCAACAGTGCTTGCACTCAGGGCTCCAGTTTCCAGGTAACAGGGAGCACCAGACGCCCAAGCGCTGGGTGATTTAGCCTTTCACTGAATGCAACTGGGAAGCAGTTGGGAGCACTAACATATTATAACCCTTCAGTTAAATTCAGCTCTTTTGGCTTGAGGACTAATTTGTGAGAGTGAGATGCCATCTTTACAGCACAGCAGTCATGTCTGGTGCAACTGTCATCATGACTGCTGCAGGGGAGAACAAAAGTGCAATAAATACAGCTTTTGCTGTATGTTTACTGGGCTGTGTTTTCAGCAATGTGTGCTGCTCGGTACAGTTAGTCCATGAATCCTCTTGGGTAAGGTAGTAATCTGTTTTGCCTGGACATAGAAGACAGGCCTTCTTTCAAATCCCTTCCCCAAGGTCCAACCTGTGTGCATTTTGTTTTATATTTTGGGAACACGTGACCGTTGAAACAGGCTGTCCAGCCAGCTGGACAAAAGGTATTTAACATTGTTATTCTTTCCTTTGGTTAGCACAGCTTGTTGTAGGGCTCTGTACCTGGACGTGTCTGCAATAGCAGCTTCTACAGGTGGGCACACATAGTCAGCGTACTCAGCTGGGTCTGGAAATGTATTCAGCAGATCAAACATGGTATCTGCTTTAGACTGACATGTCCCAAACTCTTTTGACTCTATTGTCTATATAGAGTATGTCTTCAATGACTATAATGGGGACCAAGACACCTAACTCATGCATAGACACCACCAGGTAGCTATCTGAATCTGAAGATGAATCCCACCTGGAACACTTGGACATGGTTGCTGTGGTTTTTTTCCCTACCTACTTTACAATGTTTTCCAGCTTACGGTAAGAGTCATCCAGAGCGTTGAAAATTCTGCATTTCCCCATCTCTCCTTTGAGTGCTGAAGTCAGTTCTCTCACGTTCTCTCTCACTTGTCATGACAGGTCAGGGGAACTTTATGCCTGAATCATTAGGTGATTGAAGTTTACTAGAAAACAAATACGCTTTGATGCTTCTGCAGCCTCGAGGTGAAAACAACGATGGACTTATAGCCAGGGAAAATGATGCTCGAATAAAACTCATTACCGCTTGAAGCCCTCAGAACTCCATACAGTGAAATTGTAACCATACACTGTAATTGTAACCATACCTGTTCTTCAGAGCAAAACCAGACCATGAATGTAAATTGCTAGAGCACACTGTAAAAATACTCATTGTTAACTCGGTGGACAGCCATATATACAAGTCTAAAATACCTCGTAAGGAACTCAGTGTGTGAGGTTATTGCATGCAATTCCATTTTATAAATAAAAAAGAAGAAAGGTTTCAAAAGCCATTGATCACAGTAATGATTAGAAATTTGCTGCAGTGGAAAAAGCCAATTTGCTGGCCTTCAAGTATTTCAGTTGCAACTCCTTGAATCTACTTCTAATCAATCCAGGAAAACTATCCCTGGGTTACAGGCAGGCTGCACGGAGACTCTGGGTTTTGACTGTGAGAAAATCCTGCCGGGCTGTCCCACAGCCCAAGGCCCAGGACTGACTCAGAGCGTGTCTCTTTGGTTAAAAGTCCATTGAGTGATCCAAACCAAGATACGGTGATCCTGAAAATGCCGGGTTCCTGAAAATGTGATGCCTGGCGTAACTGCTCTGCGGCGGGCTCGCCGGCCGTAGGGCAGGCTGCCTGCCGCGGCTCGGCATGGCCAGAGATGGCACGGCTCTGCAGCTTGCCAGTGCCAAGACCTCAGGGTGTCAGAGGACTGTGGCAAATCCTAATTCCATAGCAATTCCCAGGCTGGCTTTCTGGCTTCCCAGGCTGCCTGCCCTGGAGCTGAGGTGTACTGGGATGCCTCCCAGGGACTGTCACTCCGAGGGCAGTTTGCATGAGTGCTCCCCGGGGCTCAGAGGAAAGGGAAATTTTTGTCAGGCTCATTGCTAACCAAGCAGACTACTTCATGATTTGCCTTCTTCTGGCTCAAAAAAAGTGTAAGAATTTACAGTTCACAAGAAGTTTTAAAATGTTGGCTTCAGACTCAATCGGATGAAAGTCAAATTTTGAAAAGCAAAGTTCCTTCTCGACTGGAACGCTAGCTTTTCAACCAGCTCCAGTGAATACTATGAATAATATTATTATACTATGACTCTTAATTTACAGCTGAAATCCAGAACACAAGAACACAAGGACCATCTGCTTACATGATCCCAAAATTATTGATAACTGCAAAAACATGCCGTTTGTAACCACTTCACGTATAGCCTGAAACCTAGTAAAACCATGACTTCATCTGAAGAGGTTTGTTAACATTATGGATATTATTATTGTTGGTCACAAGAGGCTTGGTCTTGTTCCAGCCTTGAAATAAATACTTTTACACTGCAAAACTGGTTTATGAATTACAACGTTAAATCAAAATGTACAGTAGTCACGTTACTTCTTGGGAGGTTTTATTTTGTAGTTATTACTCTGCACACTAAATGGATTTTAACAATCCTATACTGCCCACGAAACAATTTTGAATAACTTTAGGTTTGTGAAAGAACCCTTACCCTCCTGAATTCTTGTCAAATACCCAGATGGTAAATTTAGATAGAAGCCCATGCTTCTATCCATTGTTGGTAAGCATTCCTCTTTCTAGTCAGAGCGAGCAAATCATGTATTTGTAGCCGATTTGTTTCAAGTTAGTGTTTTTAAAATTTTTTTAATATAGCTGCAATTTCTGTAAAAGTCATATGTAATGAAAGAAAATTGTGCTTCTCTCCCTCTCCAGTTCTCAGAAGACATTTTAGGGAGAAGGATAATTGCTAGTGAGAGCTCAGCCCGGTAATGCAGTTTACAGTGAACGTGAGTTGCAAGGAGATAAACAACGAAGGAAATACATGGAGATCTACCCACTTTCAGGAACTAGAAAAATCTTCCACTGAATTGTTGTGTTCCCAGATGTGTATCATTTACAGAGATGAGACTTCACTGAGATTTTTGGCTTGTATACTTAAGCCCCTTAAGCTGTTTTGAAACTCTAAGCCTGGAAGTTATGTTTGCTTCCATTTTTTTCCTTCCCCCCCCGCCCCGCTTCATTTTTTTTCCCTCATTCCTGTCTGCCTTTTTAGCTTGTTCTGTCAGCAAGGAAAACCAAACATAAAAAAAAAATAATTAGGCCTGAAACTCTGTCATTTATCTTCACACGAAGCAGTGAGTGGTCCCATTTATTTAAATTGCAGCCTTTGAGGACAGAAAAAGATGGCAGGATAACTGGTAGTTTCTTCTGCAGCTTTAAAACCCAAATGAATTCTAGTGACCCACACTAATTTTTGTTGAAAAACTATTCTATGCTATGTGGTAGGGTTATATTTTTGATTTACAAGTTAGTAGTTTAAAGATATTCTAGTGAATTTTCACTCATGCTGGAGATAAGAGACCAATGTGCAAACATAAGGGATGTGAAGTAATTTAACCACCTTCTAAAATACACGTCTTTTAGATTAAATTGCTTTGCCAAGCTGCTGATAACTGATAGTGCAGTAATGTGCATAATCACATACAGAGCATCATTGGCCTATAAATTATACAGTATGTATACAGTGGCCTATAAATTAAAGTGTAGTGATGTATTGGATGAAAAAATTATGAATGTGGTAACTAGAATTAAATCCCTGAGTGAAATTCTGGTGACACACCAGTGCTAACACACTCCTGGATGCGTGCTAACACACTTTCATTAGGGAAAAGGTTTCCCTTGTGATTGTTCCATAGGTTGTCCATTCCTTATACCTACCAAGTGCTTATCAGAAGAGCTGGTTTTGGCCCTGGGGCACGTTGTCTCCAGTCTCACCTTCCCCTGGGGCTGCTTTTGCATGGTACCAGGTGGTTCTCCATCGGGCAGCAGCAGCTCCAGCAGCTCCAGCTGCCCACAGGCAGCGGGCATGGGGAAGAGTGGAGGGGAGGGTCCTCCTCTAGATGCTTACTGATGCCATTCCTAAGAAAAACTACTCCTCCTGCCCCTCCGCACGGCACAGTTTACAGGTTTGAGTTAGTAATCTGGAGCCCAGTTTGCCTTCTCGGGCTTCCCCGAGTTGGGCAGCGCAGGAGCGTTACGTGGGTGCGCACAGGGTGCAATTCCTCTCGGCGTGTACCACCTGGTGCAAGCACAAGACGGGTGTTTGTGCCTGGGGAACACGGGCGGCTTTGGATCTGCTCCCGAGGAATAAAGCGCTAGCTTCCTCTCCGCTGGTATGAGCAACACTTGGGCGAGTGCTCCTCGAGAGCTGTAATGGTGTCATGCTCTTCTAGTGCGTTAGATCTCCTATAAAGGGGTTTCAGACATCTAGGAAATTACAGGAAATTTTAAAATAGGATTTCTTTTGTCTAAGAAGTTTTATGTCACTGTTGTGAAAAAGCATCTCCACGAGTGAGGTGGCACTTCATTCTTCATGGGCATTGAGTTCTATTTCCTTTAGTTCTGTTACACACTGGTGAGAAACTATCAACATATTTTGACTGGTAGCAAATGAATACTTAAAAAAAAGCTAGTTCTGAACAAAGGATTTTTGCAGTGTATTATTCCTAAATTCTGATTCCTTAGTTTCTGTGTTTTGTTCATAAAGCTTTACATATTTGATTTACTTGTCTGTCATCTTTTCGCTCTCTTCTTTTTGGGAAATAGACTTAAACTGTAACTTGTAATGACCGAAAGAGCATTTGGCCAGAATAAGAGAAGTGCTAATTCCCTGAGGAAGAAGTGTGCTGCCAGTATCACTGTTGGCCCTGGTTCAGCAGCCAGAGAGGCAAGGCTTTCCCAGATTTGGAGTTAGCTCTCTGTGGAAGTTGCATTCATGTGCTGTTAGAAAGGTCAAACAAAACAAGACCTTCATGCTTGCTTGAAGCTTTTTCACCTGAAGATATCGACTATTTTTTCACCCAGTAAGTACGGTAGCCCCTGCTCTCCAGAATGAAAAGGATCAAGACACTGAAACTATTACGGACTTTTCTGAAAGTCAAAGTGAGATTTAAAGGCTGATCCCCTAGCTTGGCTCCCAGGCAGGCTTCCCCTCACTTAGCTGCAGATGCCTGAAGAGCAGACATCTGAACTAATTGTCATGGACTCCCAGTGGAGTGAAGTAGGCACTGCAATTTATGTGACCTATTTTAGATGCCGGCTTGGAATGACATAAATTGTCCGCCAGATGTGTCTGTTTCTTCCCATGGACTAGGGGAGCCTAGGATGATAAGCTAACATGTAGATTGTAGATGTTTACAGTTAGGTGAGACAAATCCATTACTGCCGTAACTGCAAGCTGGCTTCCCTCCCATAACAGGGTGGATTTGGAAACTTTTTCCTACCTCATCTGATGTGACATCAGACAGCTTGAGTCACTAGTTCCAGGAGTCGTGGCAGAGAAGTCAAGTCACTTACTTCTCCCCAATTTCATAATTGTGTGCTGTCTGCAACCGCATAGCTACTTTCCTTTGTTTAAGAGCAATTAGTGTTGAGAAAGCACTCGGTTCATAGAGTAATATTGGAAAAACAAAACCTGGCTTCATTAATGATCAGCACAGTAAAATTCAATTACCTACTCATTGCCCAGCTGCTGTGTTGGAGGCAACTAAATTTTAGCTGAAATGTTGTTCATTCTCCATTGCTGTTGTCAACAACAAATGGTAAATAGGAGAAAAGGAGCGAAGGATTTACTGTAAACTACGTCTGCAGGTGTAAAGCGTACATTACAGCCTCTTAAAGCACTGTAAGGAACAACCACAATGGGAACCATGGAAAGCATTAAAAAAAATGAAGGAAGCAGTACCTCATACAACAGAAACAATTTAAAATGAATTACTGAGAAATTTCCACTTTATATTGTTTTTTTCTTGATTGAGTAGCCTTGGACTACATGTGCAGGAAATAAACTGTTACACTTTGTATCACCTGTTAAGAGAAGCTGACCTGGAAGGTTTACACTTCCCAAAGTGAGCCGCGTGCATCCCTTGGGTACCTGTTATCAGGTAAATAAAGGAGGAAGGAAATTTGGAAGGAACACCAAGGAGGAGTCATAAATGAATGTGAATAATGAAGGAATGTGTAAGGGGGAAAGGTAGTCAGAACTGCTGTGAAAGCGCCATATGTTAATCCCAGCTGCTAAGTGGCTTAAAAGAGGGGATTGCAAGCAACTGAGTATTACACCTCGGTCAGTTACTGCTCGTTGCAGACCAGGAGTGGGCTCCAAATCCTATGCAATTTGAAGTCAGGTAGACTCCTTTGCCACCATAAATACAGCATAAGCGAGCTTTCTTGTTACAGCCACAGTAACTTGCTTTCAAAATCCAGAAAGCTTTTGTTTTAAGGTCTGGCCTTTGAAAACACCTTTTGTAATTAGCGATTAGTTTTAAATTTTGTTACTAGGTACATAAAAATCTTGAACTGTACTATGAAATTTCTGATAGCTGCAACTTACCAATCCTTTAAGATTTTATAAATGAAGATACTTAAAAAATCTTTTCTCCTTAATTTTCATACTGTGTGGACAGAAAAAAAACGCATCTAGTAAGCCTGCATTGTTCTGGGTTGACACCCCCCCCAACCTGTAAGTTTTTGCCCATAACTCCTTGTCATCGTAAAAAGTTCTACAACATTCTCCTGCGTGCATATTCTTTATTTTTAATCTTAGCTGCACCAATGTAAGAACCTGTCACTATTGCAAAGGTACTTCCACACACGCTCCTCTTCTGCCCCCAGTATCCTGCTCCCAACTAGGCAACCTCCCGCTTTCCTTTGTGCCTGCTCTGGCACTCACCTCCTCCCTCGGAGAGCTGATTCAGCCTGCTAAATGGGAAGAACACTGTGCGCTCCATTTGCTGTACTGGTTTGCGCCAAGCACGGGGGCAGAGGGAAGGGATGCGGCACAGCGTGCGGCTGGGAGCGGGGGATGCAGAGGGTTATGGCAGCCGGACTCTCCTTTACGGTGGCAATGAATTGCTAGGTCAGACAAGTTCAACCTCCAAAATCTCACCTTTAGTCCTTCCCCTCTCTGGCTTCTCCCTCTGGGGCATTCCTCACCTTCCTGGCTTTAGGGTTTTCTCCCTTTTCCTGAACTACTGTTTCCTCCAAGTTTCTCATCTCTCCTTTTGCTAGTCTTTTTCTTTTCTTCTGTACCTTCCACTTGGGGGTTTCTGGTCTCCTCCATACTATTCTTTTCCCTGTGGGGTGTTTATTGAAACACGCCCCCCCCCCCCCCCATGTTTTAATCCCAGCCTTTTCTGGTGTTCAGCATTTCCTTTTGCATCGATTATTTTCAGAAGATAGAGCTAAAAAGAAGGTGGTGATGTTACGGAGCTTGAGGGCAGAAATACTATACGCCTCTCCCCAATCTTCTTCGCCTGCTTTCTGTTGCTTTCTGTGGTCAAATGCCGTACCTGCAGAGCAGAGGAAAAACGACGTTTGGAGTCAGAGCATATGCAGAGTTCTTGGGCTGAAACCATCTCCTTGAGATAAATAAAAAGGAGAACTGCAGAAGGGAAAATCAGGCACTGGGATGCTTTTTTTTTTAAACTTTTTTCAGTTTTGTCTGCCTGCCTGGAGGTCCTGATGATCTGAAATGTTTGATATGTAAAGTTTCTTTCTGTTGGGCGCTGCTTTCCAACACATGCTCTGCAACTGCTCAAGTATCTACCCTGCCTCATTTTCCAGGAAGGGGAATAGCACAGATTGTTCACCCGAGAGACAAAAATGGACTTTATGGGTAAATGCAGATATTGTATTCTTTGTCCATGCCAAGTTGACTGAAAATTACCTTCCTGTCCATGGGAACTCTTAATTTCCTCTGCAATAGGAATTAAGATCCATGGAAGACCCATAACTGGAAGCTCGTTGGCTACAGTACATCATCATCATCAGGGCACATAAAAACTTTGGCTCAACCGATTTATCTTTCCAGCATTTATTTTGAGTTATTTTACAAATTGTTTCCCAAAAAACCCTTTTCTTTTTCCCGCGGAAGAATGACGTTACCTTTCTTTATAGATAACGCAACGCGCTGGTAGCACGTTTGCCTAGATCGTAGGTCGGAAACAGTAAAACTCATTAATTTTATATACGTCACGCAGCACTAGAATAAGGCCACTTCCTCAGAGAACAACTGAGAGTAACTGGGGGAGTTACCGTGCTAACAAAGATTTGTGCAAAGCATTGAAAAATGATTAGAAAGATGGAAGAGGGCTCAGGAAATCATCTAGCCCGTCCCTAGCCTCACTCCGTTGAGGTCACACCTAACTGAGGGAGGTTTATGTGTTTTTAAACGCTTGGTGGAGATGCCGTAGCCTCTCTGGGCAAGCCATACAGAAGTCGCTACTAATTATAACGCAGCAGAACGCAATTTTCCTTCAGAACGCGCTGCGTCTTCTACAGTTGGTGCAAAACACGCACTCACAGAATAACGAACAGGCCGTGAAGTAGCATTTCATTTTTCAGAGCCTATGCATTAAAAGAATGGTGAGCCGGTCCTCCCAGATCACCCGTGACAAAAACCTGCGTTAGGAAGTCGGCTTTTTTTGTCCCTCTCTCCTCAGCCTTGAGGTCCTCGCTTGCAGGATCGGGCCCCCCCCCGCCGCCTCAGCTCCAGGCGCTGCCGGGGCCCGGCGCGGGCTGCTCGGAGGCTTCCCCCGGGGGCCGGGAGGGGATGAGGGACGGGACCGCCGGAGCCGCCGCTCCCGGGCGGTGCCCTCCGGTTGTTGGGGACCGTCCGAGCCGGGCACGGAGCCCCCCGCGAGGCCCTCTGCTCCCCTCAGCGCCCCGGCAGCCCCGCAGGAGGGCTCCCTCCCGCCTTCCCGCCTTCGCGCAGGTGCGGCCGCGCTGAGGGGCCGCGGGGGGGGAAGGCGGGCGGGAGAGAGAGCGGCCCCGCCGCGGAGGAGTCACCGGCGCTGGGCGGGAGGACTGAAAAACCGCCTCCTCCTCCTCCTTCTCCTCCTCCTCCCCGGCTCCGCTGAGGGGATCTGCCGGCGGCGGGGCGGGGTGAGGTGGGAGAGCCGGGGGCGGGCTGTGAGGCAGAAGTTGTGAGGAGGGACGCTGGCGGACAGAGGCTGCCGGGCGGGAGCCCCGCGCTGCTGCTGCCGCTGCCGCCGCTCTGTGTGAGGGCAGAGCAGCGCCGCCGCCGCCGCCCCGTGTGGAGAAGAACGGCTCCTCCCGCCCTCATGGGGGACTCGGTGTTCAGCGAGAAGCCGGCGCTGCGCTACGCGGTGAGTGGTGGGGCGGGAAGGGGCTCCGCGGGGCTGCCGGGGGACGGGGGGCTCGGCCGGTGGGGCCGTGAGGGACGGTGCCGCCCACGCGTGCGTGGGGGTGCGTTCGCCTGGAGAGTAACGTGAAAACGTTTAAAAACCGTGACTAAAAGAAGAGGGCGGTGGGGTGGCAGCCGCGGGGAAGCCGGCGGTGCAGCCTCTCGCCGTGAGGCAGCGTGGAGGGGGGGGAAGCAGCAGGGCGAGCTCGGGCAAGGAGACGCTCGGGGGGTCCCGAGAGCCTCGTCCGGCGCGTTCGTCCCGCTCGTCGCGGGCGGAGCGAGGGGACGAAGCCCCGGGACCAGCGGGGGCTCTCGGGCGCCGGTCCCGGCCCCCCTCCCCGCTGCTGGTTCAGATGGTAACACCGGCTTTTAGTGTTTCCCTCGCAAGGGGTTGTGCCGTTGAGAAGCCGCTTCCTTTCCACCGGCCTTATTAGGAGCATTTGCTCGGTTGCTCGGGCAGAAAAAAAAAAAAAGAAAAAAGCCGCGTAAAACCAGCCAGCTGCCTCTTCTCCCGAAGTCATAAATAAATGCTAGCACGAGGAATAGCATGCGAGGTCTGACGCTGCTCTCGTTTACGCTCGTGTAAATAATGGATAGTTTTATTGCTGTTGATGAAGTTATGTGGGGACTGTCAGTCAGAGCAGGCTGGCTTCCCTGGTCCTGGTGAGCGCGGCTGCTGGCGCTGCCAGGGTGGGTTGGGAAGGGTATCATCACTCAGGGGTACGCTGCGATGCGCTTTTCTCACCCGGTTCACTTCGATTCCTTCAGTACTGGCCATTAAACTACGTTTCTTTTCATGCTTATTTTTGAAATCTTATGTGAGCAGTTCAGAGTAGAAGAGGTTGTTTGGATTTTTTAATTTTTTCTTGAGGGGGGTAATGTCTGTCTTTGTAAATACTCTTATAACCACTCAACTGTAGATATTGGTGCATTCACCTACTGTAATAAGTACTACAGCTGTTAGAGGTAATGGCATGTTGGCTAAAATAGTTATATAGAAGCAAGTACATTTTATATCATGCATGAGTAGTGATAGTGATTTCACCGGGAAACTAGTTATCATGCATCAAATGAATTGGAGCCTCTTTTAATAGGATAAGTGCCCCGTTCATATTTAAATACATAGGAGAGACCAGTGATAGTCACATCACATGCTAGCTCCATGAAACTTTTATTACTTCCTGTGATTGTGCTTGTCAGTCTACCATTAACTACTAGTTACAAACACGTTATTGTTTCTGTCAATTGGGTATCAGTCCATTTTCTTGCCCCCAGCCAGCAGCAGATAGTGCTTTAAGTTCAGGTCAGCAGGCATGCAAAGGAAAACACAAGGATGGCCAGCCATCGCGGATGACCATTACCACTGTTGGAAAACCACCACTCTTTGATTGCGGTGTATTGCAGCGAAGGGGAAACTGTGCACCTGAGAATAATACTTTAAAATACTTTTACTATTTCAAGATATATTTCAATAATAAGGAGGTAAGTGTTTTTTTTTTTTTTTGCAGGCGATGTTACTGGTTTGTTTGGAGAATATGGATCTGGATGCTGTGTATTATCCGTGCATGTGCTTAATGTGAAGTCTATGAATAGCCTAATTGAAAACAAATGCTTGTTGACCTGAAGATAAGCTAAGACTTCAGAGCTTTGTTGGATTGAGGCCTTAGTAATTACTGCTTAAATGTAACTTAGTACCATTCTCAGTAACTTTGAATAATTGCATGGTGTAAATACAAATCAAGTCCTTGGATTGTATTGGTAACTGTGAAATAAAAAAATATACAGTGTTATAGTATTTAATAGCAATTAATTTATTGGCAGAAGAAATTATAGTGATTTCTGAGGTGGGCTTTTCTTCTGCTTTTCAGGACTGATAATTAAAGTTTCATGATTTTCATAAAAGTGCATAAGGAAGGATCTGCATTAGCACCTTGGTTCAGACCAGCAGTGTGCTTTTGAAGGGAATCTCCAGTCTTCCCCTCTCATGTGCCTTGGTACATGTCTCGGGGCAGTCCTAGAGCTTGGGAAACAGTGTTTGTTCGGGTGATACTGAATTGGGGGATGTGCTGCTGGTGCTGCCCAGTGCCTGGAGGGTATTTGAGCCTCAGTTCCAAGCTAGAGTCAGCTTGAGTGTAAACTTCTGAAATGCACATGGTTTGGACATTGGGTCCTCTATACCAGCTCCTTCGCTCTGCAGTGTGCTACTGCCATGCAACATGATAATGTAGCCATAAATAACAGGGATGCCATTGCGAGTCTGAAGCTTCGTAGTGTATTTGCAAGCATAGCTTATACAAACAAAGACTTAATAATGTAAGACTCTAACATCTGTGGGGATGGTCACATTAACCTATAGCGCGTTTGATCTGGCATGTATTAAGTGTGAGTAGGATGACTGATAATTACATCGCAGTTACCCTTTGAACTCAGCATTGGTGTTGACTCACCAAAAAGGTCCAGTAGGCAAAAAAAAAAAGGGGGGGGGGGGGGGAAGAGGGTTACACTTGCACTGAGTCACAGAAATGAACTTTTTTTCCTCCTAACATCTTTTCACCAGCCCAGAGACCTCTTTTCCCTTTTTGATATTTATATCTATATAGTATTTTTATGAAAACTTGTAGAAAGTTAAATAATATCTCATTCTCACTGTATGTTGTCTGGCCAGGCTGTACCCTTTAATTTTTAGACATAGGTTAGTTTTACCTGCCCACTAATCATCTGGCTGAATTCACTCTGATTTACAAGTTATTTTTGGTATTGTGGCATTTATAACTGATACCAAGATCTCCAAACGTTCCAGGAACATTTTTCAAATGAATTCATTAAGAGGGATGGTCTCCTTCCTGACCGAGGATTTCTTCCTGTTGGTTCCTACATTGATGTGGTTTGGCTTTTTTTTTTTTTTTAACTTTAGCAGCAGTTACAGGGGAATTAAAAGGTGCTCCATGTATTTTGTCTAAAACACCAGAAAGCAATATTGTACTTACTTTAAGAGATCCATTGGTAACTTGAAATGTAGTTTTTTAACCATGTAAAGAAAAAATTTTTTATTTATGTGACTCAGAATAGCCTTGGGTGTTGCCCAACCAAGCAGCCCCTCAGTGGTCCAAAGCAAGGAAGCTTTGTTCTTCTTCAAGGAAGCGTGAAGTATGATCTGGTTTGGATATAGCTGTTTTAATCTTGGTGTAGCATCTTTAATCTTGTTTTGTCTTGAAACATTTACCAGAAGGGATTTCCCTGAAGGGAAAGGATGTTTGCCCTGATGAGGAAACTGTGGCTGTCTTTAACCAGGGAATATGAGCAAATGGGGAAGAGCTGGGATTTGGAAGTGGCTGCCATGACCTATGGGGTACTGCAGGGGATTAATCTGAAGAGAAGATGCGAGACTCTCCCTTGGGGCTAAAAACCGGGAGTTCTGGCAGCTGGAGCCAAGGGGATGTGTGGGGCCCTGGAGGACGCAACTATGAGTTGGTTTAAGCCTCTGAATCTATCGCTGATAATGAGGTTGCTTCCAATTCAGATGTCAAAGAGTATTTTGGGAGAAGAAGGGTTTTTCCTTGCCTCCAGCAGTATTTGGGGCATTGTCTTATCTTGTGTGTTGGCTCAGCCTGCTCCCAGCTGACCCTTTGCTGGTGCGGTGGGCGGACTTGCTGCTTGCTCTTACCATCTTAAATACGTCAGTCTGTGTGGAAGGATGGAGGAAGCAAAAGAAACAGTTTGCAAGGGAAGCTATAACACTAGTGAACTGCAGAATGCCTTCTGGAGTGCAGAGGGAATTAAAAAGAGGATAACAGACATTTTCCTCCAACATTCTAGTTGTAGTAGTGCTAGTTGTTACTGTAACAATTAGATTACAGAATAGTTCAAAGCGGAATAGTGAGATTGGTGGTGACACTGTAAAACTGTAAGCCAGAACTGTAAAAATGTCCTGGTGAGGAGGACCCAAGCACTGACATCCTCCTGTGGGCTTGCTTGCGTTTTGCAAGAATCCACTTTTAAGGAGAGTTGCTTGCCTTTCTGATTTCAAGACACGTTGCCTGATGACTTGAGCCTTCAGCCACTTACGCATGGATTTTTAGCAACAAAATTCTGTGCTGCAAGCAGACCACATTTACTACCGTGTTTGTAGTAAATCCTACAAGTAATTTATCTTGCAGGACTAGTAAGTGTGCTGCCTTCACCTAAACCATTTATCTGGTTTCTCTCTCTTCGCAATGGGCTCGCCAGCAAGAAGCAGTGCAGGAGCAGACCAGACCAGACCGGTGCATATCCCGATCAACTGTAACGTATGTTTGCAGTCAGGTTTGGTGAGGCGGAGGGCAGGCTGTGGGATTCAGGTAGTGCTCAGCATGAGAATAAGTTCTTGCCCACCAGGCTCTAAAACTTAAACGTCTTTGCTCCACAGGAGGTAGCTGCTTATTTTCTTGTATTCTGAGTACTCAAAGGCAGAGTTAACTCATTCAGAAAGATTAAATCGCTCTGTAGGTGTTGTTTTCAGATTAGGAAATTGTGAAGAAAACTTCCAACTTGATCAGATAAGCAAGGTACAGAAGAGGCAATTAGCGGCAGAGGAGTGGTTAAACGTCAAATTTCTGGCATCTGACTCTTGGATTTTGTTCATCAGGGGCTTATGCTGACCTCACGCATGTTGGATGTCTTGCTGGAGGACTATGATTTCCGATGGCTGTTGAGCCCAATCCTTCATTCTTCATTTGGGTGAAATTCCTAGTGACAGTGATGATTCATGCTTATACTTCTGCAACATTTGAAAGTGCTTTTATAGCTAATCTCTAAAGAGCATATATAAATATAGGAAACGAGCACTCTTTGTCGCTCAATAGTGAACACCAAGGCCAAGCTTTGATTGGGATTGATGGAATCTGAAGTGAGTCCAGCCAGCTTTTATCCGCTGTGCGAAGCGGCTGGGAGTTAGCGCCGAAGAGCTGGGATGGGGGGAAGACAGGAAGCAAAGAGCTCTTGTGTGTGTCGCAGGCTTTTTAAAAGTTGCAGAAAGTAGATTTCAGTTCAGATCAGGTCATCATTTGTCAGAGAGCTTCAACTCTGGATGTATTCCTGGGGCTCTCTACAGACACATGGATATGAATGTCCTTCCTCTCGTGTGTGCAGGAGAGAAGATGGGCGCGGATTCAGGCTGAGTTTGGCAGGGCTTGCTAGGTCAGATGCAGAGCCACACCGAGGTGGTCGTATTAGTCTGCCCCCAGGTTTGGGCCAGGACTAGAGGTGCCCTAAAGTGTGGAGAAAGTGGCCATCCCGTGTATAGACAGCAGGAGGTAAAGCTTCCCTTTCATTTGATTTCTCTGCCTGTCTTTACATAGTATAATCTATCACTGCAGCGCAGTTAACAGTTCTTGTAATAGTACTTACAAAGATGCTGTTTAATAAAACTCCTTGTGAGTGGAGCTTCAGGGGTTTTATTCGAAGAGGCACACAATCATTTGGCTTTGATGTGGTGGTATGCTTCCCTGGTACAATTTACGCTGACTGTGCTTCTCCAAGAGGAGATTTCATCAAGGAGCAATAGTCCTTCGTAAAGCTGCTGGATGGATGAGGTTTTAGGCTCACGATACTGAGCAAGTCTGCCTGAGCAGCAAGGTCATGCACGGCTAAAAGGAGCAACCTGTGCCTGGAAGGAAGGTTAGCCATGCAGATGAAGTCCAAAATGAGAACTGAGGATTTCAGTCTCTGTCATGTCCTTTTTTGGTGATTTTTGAGCAAGGCTCTTCTCTGGTCCTTTTTTATTATTTATTTTTCAGCAGAAATACTTATCTTCCTAAAAGAATTGGCATGTGGAAACACATGTTAACTTTTAGAAGTTGTTCAGATGTGAAGGTGGTGTGATACAGAGCTACCTTGAAGTAAAAATATTGGTCTCCATGTGGTCGATACTCCCCTCACAGGCTTATGGTTTGTATTTCAGTTCTGTTTCCCAGAACCTTCTTGAAATTTGCAGGTGTATTTTTAAATTTCTTTCAGCCTGAAGAGTGAAGCCACATAAATGGAAGATGATTGAGGTCACAGATGTATTTAGATAGTTGGTTCTCCTTTTATTTATCTTCAGTTGCTAATCAGTTACCTTTTATGCCTGAGTGTCTGCGAAGTACTGTGAAGGAGGAGGCTACTTGGTTGAGACATTTGTTTCTACTGACTTAAAAATAGTAAAGTAGTTTTGCTGGCCACAGCTCTTCAAAATTTCATTTATTTAGAATTTAAATTTTAAATAAAAATGATACTTAAGAAAAAAAAATCTGTTTTACATGTCATACTTTTAGAGTCTTTTGAACACCTTTGAACTTCTTTCATTTGTCTGCTAAGTACCTCTGTCATTCACTGACTAGTATACCTGTGCAAGGGCTATTTGCTGCTCTTCTTCTAATGGAATACCTGTACCTGCAGCAGAAATACAGCTGAACTCTCAGTGGCTTGGAAAAGATGTACTCAAGAGTTCAAATTTCACACTATTCCTGCCTTTCCACGACATTTGAGAATATAAAAAGCCATTTCACTCCATGCAGTGAAATTGGCTTTTTCTTGTCTAGGGAATAAAGGAGGTGTGCGTGCATTGTACTGCCTACAAAAAGAATCTGACAACCTTTCTGTAGCAAGCCTTGGCTGAGGAATCCACATGGTTCACACCGAGTTTCTCTAAAAGGGTGTCAAATCTTAATGCTCCCTTGGGAGGTACCTCGGTCTTAACAGGCATGGCTGACTCAAAAAGAAAAATAAGTAGTGTTTTTCTTTCTAATGATTACTATCTAAGTGTTATCGACAGTGCACAGTTAAAAGGATTTCCTGAATATATCCTCTACTAAATCAAAAACTGTTAGGAGTTGCTAATGGCGGAATTGAGTATTACAACAGTACTTAAATAGATGGTAGTAGTGTTAAGTTGCTAAGGGCAACATAAGTAAAGTCAGGGTTTGTTCAGCTAGGGTGCCCTCAGGTATGCAGGAAGAGTAAGTGCTGATCGTAACTACCTGTAAGATAGTCTGCTGTTATTTCGTACTTGGATGCTTTACATTTTTGAAGCAGGTGAATGAATCTTTGGAAATGATACTGGAAGCTGTTTGCTATTTCATCATACAATTGGATTGTTTACTTTTAAATAACATCTTATATTTTTGTGCATTACTTTATCTGAATCTGATTATCAGTCACCTTTGCTATGCTGCCATGAGGGTAGATGATCCTATGATTTTATGACTGCTACTATGCTGTGTAATTCCACTAGGTTAGAGCCAGTCTTCACGGTTTTTGTTTGCTGTAGATGATAAGATTTTTTTTTTTTTTTTTTTAAATCAAGCATCTTGGATGGCTAAGTATGTCTATAGATACCTGGTGTGTGGCACCCAAACTACAAACTAGTGTTTGTATCTCCTGAAACTTGCAGTTATTTTCTTTCTGTATTGATAAGGTTGTAATATTTGCAAAGTTTTACATATTTAGAAAGTTGATTGCATTGTCTGGGTCATCAGATTTGATTTAGAGCCCTAAATTAGGTGGTGTTTAATGTTGATTATTTTCTCCTTTTGCCCGTTAGTTTGTAAAAGCTCCTGTTATGCTCATCTATACGTGACTTGGCGTATGGATTCAGTATCCTTGCAGGCTGAAATTCTTATTTGAGTAGATTACTGTATTTTTTCCAGTCTGGTCCTATTAATAAATATCCCGAGGCTTGCAAAGTGCTTTGTTGTTTGAACACAAGCTGTGGAAAAGAAGCTGAAGATCATCCTTTGATAGATGGATATTAAGCTTGCTTAAAAACTTGGAAATGTATTTATACTTTCCAGGTGGGGTCTTGAATGAGCATAGTATATAGTGCTATCTGTATGAAAACCAAACCAAACCCATAAACAAATTGCGTGGGAAGAAAACCATAGGTACTTGCAGCCTGGTCCTGTTCTTGCTGAAATATGTCCCGGCTCTTGAAACAGATGTTGAGTCCAGCTTTGTGCAGAGGCCGCACCCTCTGTTTCCCTTGGCAAAGTGTCTCGCATTCCAGCGACCCTCTGGGCAAAACATCCTTTAATTGGTACTGTGGCCCTAAATGTTTCCTTTTTTCCTCTGTGGTAAATTGTTCGTGTCCTATATCATTGTAGGCTGTCATTAATATTTACATACTGTGATTCTGTACCCCTTTAATGTCACCTTTTGTAGCTGCACATACTGAAAGTAGGAAATATTCCCCATTTCTATGAAAGTTAGCTTAAATAAAAGCGAGTGATTTATTTTAGTGCAGAGTATGATACTGAGGAACTTGTGGCAGAACATTGGAGATTTTGTTGGTTTGCAAGCAGAGATCTCTATGAGTAACTGGGGAACTCCCTGATTAGCCGGTTGCTTCCTCTCCCAGATAACCGCTTCTGTGGTCTTTCCTTGTGAGTGCTTTCGTACTCGAGTTCATAGCCTGTTCCAGCATCTGAGCACATCTGGACAAATGGTAGAAGCAGGTGGTAGGAGAGAAGGAGCATGACTTGGCGTTTTGCTGGAGGGTGGATACCTTTCAGAGTTGCAGCTGCTGAATCTCTTGCTTCCTGTGCTTTCTGCAGTGTCTTGCAAATGTAGGGGTAGGAGAAACAAAGCCCCCGGTCATTGCAACCCAGGAGAAGTAAAACGTGAACCTCAGGAGCTGCCCCTCCAGGGAGGGATGAGAGATGTTCAGGTGTTGAGAAGATTTACCTATCTCGATGACGTATTTTCACTGGAGTTATGTCTGGCATACACCTGCATAGCTCTCAGCATCATTTTGGTGGCAGGCAGGGCATCTTAACACTTCCGCTCAGCTCAGGAATAGGAGATGACCCTTTTTAGTAGGGAGCTGCTGACCCTATGTCCTCGTAACCTCAGAGTTGAATTGCTGTGGTGCTGCAGGCCTGGGATGACTGTTGGAGGAACCCCGGAGACTGCTGCTGGTGGAGATGCAGCACCATGTAACAGCTGAGCATTGCATCCCTTGCTTCTGCTTCCATGTGATCTACAAAAAGCCTAAACCATCCAGGAGCAAATGGCAAAAGATTTCACCTACTCCCATGCAATGTCACGCAAGGCCATGAGTCAGTCCTATTCTCAGCATGTCCTGGCAGTTCTGGGTTTAAAGCCACTGGGTTTTCCAGAGGCAGTTCATAGTCCTTCTTCAGCAGAAGAAATGAACTCCTGCTCAGTTTGTTGAGCTTTGGGGCACACAGTTTTTTCTTTCAGGCGGGGATTTTGCTGGTGCATCATTCTGGCAGGTAGCTGGTTCTGGGCTGCTTTCTTTTCATGTGGCTGGGTGAGCCTGCAGTTGATGTTCTGGCTGCAAGAAATGAAGTTGCTAGGGATGAGCTTTGTTTTCAGAGTTAGTGAGGAGCATCAATATGAATTCCTCTATAAATATTTATGGCCTTTTTTCTTTTTTTTGCATGTCCTTGTCCTGAAATGTATTCAAGAGGTCTGATTTAGATTGACATAAATCTGAAATCCAGTCTAAGGCCACAGGAAAATACAATAATTAAATGCAGAGTTGAAAAATTTATTGCCCCCTTACCTATCTTCTTCCAGAATGCACTGCATTTTAGTCAGGATTTTCCATGCATGACTGCACAGCCCGTGTGAAGCAATGTCAAATTCTGTATTTATGGGAATTAAAGATGATAAAAATGTTGCAACAGGTCAGAGTTAATTTCGGTCAGAATAACAGAGGAGAAAAAGGGCAGAAAAGAGCTGTCCTGTGCAGGACTGTGCAGTCCTTCTCCGTAATTGTACATTACTCTGTCAAATGTTTTTGTTACTAAATTTAACAAGGAGAGTGTGAGTTGCTTACATTTATGTACAGAAAAGATGCTGTTGTCCTTTCTGATTGCTGACTGGGTGATGATTTACCTTCTGGCTAACCGTTTTGGGGGGAGGAATTCTCCCTGCTGTGAGTTCTTTAATGGAGAATAGTTGTCCCAGTACAGGTGGGCATCAGAAGTGGTCCTTGCAATTTGTTAATTATCTGATAGTGCTGTTGTCTTTGAAAGCATTCCTTGATATGAGAAATTTGTGAGTCTCCATTTATTGAGTCTTTTTGCATGAATTTGGAGAATTTGTTTGTTGTCAGTGATGCTGAACAGAATCATATATTTTACTTCTGGAGAGGTTACGTAATGGCTGTAGAGTATTTAAATCCTTCAGTACTGGAACAGCATTTCTGGCTGTAAATTAAAGTTGTCATAGTGTGCCTACTAGACTGTAAATTAGACTGAACTGGATTCAACATTGTGGCCCTTGCTGCAGTGGGATGAATTTGGGGGTTCCCATACTGTGTGTCACACCATTTTGTATCACTTTTCATCTATGCATTTCCATCATCCATTTAAAGTCATTTAATTCTGTATTTGCATTGGTGCAGGCTTTCTAAAACCCAGGTAAGCAAGACCTATTTTTGTGCCTTTAAATATGCCATAGTGGCATTCAGACATCTTCTGTGAAGTGGTAGGAAAAAATGGCACTTAGGATTCTCAAATTTATTGTCTTTCAATGACTTTTAGGTCTGCAGAGCTGAATTTGAAAAGATGCCTTTGCTAGGAGCCAGTCCTGTACATTTAGCCAGCTGAAACCTTGGGCTGTGTTGTTTGGGTTTTTTTTCTTTCTCATGGTGTTGCCAATACAAAATACCCAGTAATTGTTACTGTGCAGCAAAACTCTTTTAATGCTGTTGCAGCGAATTTTCTCTCTGCAGGGCTGAAAAAGGTGAAGGGCAGTATTTCTGCCCCTAGAGTAAATGGAGAATAACTGCACATGGAGAGCACATCATCTGATGAGTAGCAAGCTTCTGGGGTTTTTTTTTTGGCAAGAAATATTACTGCCAGGAAACCCTTACAGTTACTATCTATGAGTATAACTATGGTACCTGTTACCTTAACTTGCATGTAACATTAAGCAGAGTTTACTGATATCTTACTTTTGGCTTATTTTATACCAGTTGTTTAAATCACTTGCTCTTTATGTAGAATTCATGCCTGAAAAAGGAATTGCAACTGAAGAAACATCATTGAATTCCTTTCCTTTAGTAACGTGTTCCTGAGGATGTTTTTTTGTTTATTGCTTTTTTAAAAGTTCTCTTAAATCCTGTCTCTTGCAAGAAAGTGAGAAAATGAACCATTGTGAAATACAGATGGTCTGTAGGTCATCCACAACAATTTCATAAAAACTGTGCAGAGCACACTATCAGCCCTACTGATGCTGTATTGTTTCTGGTGGAATATTTACACTTTTTAATCAGTTTTCTAGTCTTCACTACATCTTTGGTGTTAAAATAAATATAATGCAATTGGCTGTTGATAATTATTTACTTTAATGTGTGAGGTTTTGCAACTTAGAATGTCCCTTTCACTGAAAGTCACAGGACATAGCAGGGTTTCATATTTAATTTGGTAATACACATTCTCCAAGATAGGCTTGTTAGAACTGAGGTCTTCATGTGGTTCATTGGATTGTCTGTGTTAGTCTTGTGCGTTTGAGATGCTTGTAGGTTTGATCTCTTATCTAACACTGTTCCTCTCTTAAGGGCACTAGGCCAGGCTAGGTGAAGGTTTCCTTTTACTTGGATGAATGTTTTGCTTACAGTATATCTTACAAGTGCTCTGTCTGAAGTTTTCTGAAATGCTGCAACTTTGCTGCCACTGAGGTCTGGAGTAAAACAAAATTTATCTTCACTGAAAGCAGATTTCAGTCATTGCTTCTGACATGGCTGCTTGACAAGGGTGAGGATGGTTTCGGTATTCTCAGAATTACTTACGTGGTCTTTGTTTAAAATAAGTTTTTATCCATTTTCTCTTTCCATTTCCATTTATATATGGCCTCTCTTCTGCTGCATCATTCTGAGTGTACAGCTCCATGCACTCCCTTCTGCCCCCAGCACAAAAAAAAATAATCTTATGTGGTATCTCTTTCTTCCATGCAGGCATCTGAATCATTTGTTAGAAATTATTAGATTAACTTATGTCTCTGAGGTTTGTTTTAGATTCTGTGGAAGCTCAGGGGATTTTTGAATCTGGTGGGGTTTTTGTTGGTTGGTTTGTTTTGGTAAGTAGTTCAGCCAATAACATATAATGAAAACTCATTGTGGAATAATCGGTTGTTTTCCTTCCCTAAAGTGCCTTGTGTACGGTTGTTATGTCCTATATAATTATTACAGTTGAAAACGTGGTATTTTCTCAAACACCTTTTATCAGTATTTTTAGTTCTCAGGAATTCAGTAATTCTCCTGTGATCAGAAGAAAGTTGAGTCCTATTTCTGTTCCTGATTTCATTAAAACAGCATGTCCTATAAATTTCCTTTAAAATCGTGGACAATTGTACTGCAAAACTTTGGAGTTCTTTGTGTGAACTGATACAGTGGTATATTCTGTACTAGGGAGACTAGCATTAAAAATATGTGTTTCTTGCTTTAAAAGGCAAATCACAAACATTTATTTTCTCTTTGGCAATCAGCACACAGGTGGAGTTGAACATTTGAAAGCAAACTGTTGACTGAAACATATCTTGTAATCTTAGAGCTATTTTGGTTAACTACAATTCGGAAACAGAGTGTACCCTGTTTGAGCAACCATGCCAGATCCTTAGGGTAACCTTTATGTTGCCCCTTCTCTTTTTTGAGCATGTCGGTTCCACAGTTTTTAACAAAATCAGATTTATAAACTGATAGGAGCAGAGCTTGTACGTAGCTTGTTCTGTAAAGTGTTTAATGCATCTTGGCGCATTCAGAGGTAATAGCGTTGGGAGTGTGTACATATGTCCTTGGTTTTTGCAAATAACTTTGTTATGTTCTTGGTGATTCATCTTGCTATTTTCTGGCATGATACTCCCTACCCCCACCCCCAACTAGTGGTAATACTATTCAGTTTTCTGTTAACTAGGTAGAATTGATACTTATCTGTTAAGGATGCAAAACCAAGTGGGAAAAGAGGAGGTCGCATTTATTCTGGGCTAAGTATCTGCAGTAAATGGAGTTACCATGAGGAATTTCTGTGTCTTGCTATTCATATTCTTTGATTCTGCTTGAACGGGCCTCTAGCTATCTTTGTGGATCCATTTTAAAGCAAGCTTGAATGCAGCTTAAACAGGGTGACTGGAGCAAGGCAACAATAAATACTCTGACTCATCACAGTGCATATTTAGGTGTTTAGACAGATACTTAACTCTAAGTGCAGTTTCTCAATCTGGCTCCAAATAAGCAGATAAAGAAACAGACCTTTTTGATTGCATTGATCAGGCAAATGAGGTTGCTTTTACATGAGCTTTCTTTCAGTCTCCTCAGGGGTTCTCTGCTTGTAGCAGAAGTGGGAAAACTAATGGCTGCGTATTTCCTATAGCCCATTATCGTTACGTCTTATGGTGAAGTTCCTTTGCATTTGGGATTGTCCTTTCTGTCTGTGTTGTGCTGCATGCAGTTCAGATGGTGCCATCCCAGTGAGTGGTGCTTTCAGCCTCGATGATGGGTATATCAGCAAATCTAGTGAAGACTGAAGGTCAGGACTATTCTGCCCTACTGCATTGACCTGCTCTGAGCTACAGGCGCGTTCTCGTTTGTTTCAAACAGGGGAAGTAACATGGTGTTTGGGTGGGCACCCTAGATGCGGTCTTACTGATGGTTTAGCTGGGTGTCTTCTTGAGCTCCGTCCTGCCCGTAGCAGCCAGTTGCTGCAAGACCTCCACCTCTTCAGCCAGTGTGTGCCAGTGTTTGATGCATGCTCTGAGCGAGTGTAACGCTTTAAAACAGTCCCTTGTATAGAAACTGTGCTGATGCTCAAAAAGGGGCTGAAAAAACCCTATCCTCTTGTGTTTGGCGAATCCTGAGTCTTTTCAACTAATTACCAATGGCTTGGTTTTTCATTAGTGCTGGTGGCTGTTAGCTCCCAAAGACTTCAGCTGCAGCTTTGTTTGCTCAACACCACTGAAGAGCAACACTCAGAGATTGAGTTATACATTCATATACATCTTTCTGGCTTATAAACAACCCTGCTGAGACATCCATGTAAGTGAAGGCCAAGCCAGGACATGACCTACCTTCCCTCCATGTTAGTGAGGAGCAATGCTCAAAAGATGTTTCCTTAGGAAAAGAGAGCCTTGCAATCACAAGTGTGACTGATTCGTATCGTTCTCTTGAGTATATGTATCACAATGTATTAGTTACACATCTGTGTGCTTTTTAATGCTATGTTTGTATGTACTGTTCTTTTATTTCTTCTCTGCTGGAAGTATTTCACTTGAGGTTATCCGCAGGATTACCCAATCACCACATTATGATGGGTCTTTAACAAATGTTGTCGGCATTGGCACCACACAAGACAGCGAGCAAGGCTTGCTGGTTGGCCTCTTGAGGGTGTGACAGAAAACTCTTTCTCTTGCTAGAAGATGCTTAAGTTACCTTGCCGAGATCAAGTTCAGTTACCTGTTTTGAAATGTTTTCTTCATGAGTACAGGCATTTCTTGTATCTTGTGAAAAAGGGCAGCGTGCCATGCACTGATGTAAGGCTAGATTTGTTGGCGTAATACCTAATTGTGACTATGGACTGTTGTGGTATTTTCAGGGTTGGTGTTAGTGAGACCTCACCTGTGAGTTTTGGACAATTATTTATCAGAAATCCTTTTCCTTAAAACCACTCTTTTTTCAGTGGCAGCTTCTGTCTTTCCACAAAAATAATTTCAAATAAGAAGAAGGAAGAAAAAAAGAAAGTTGCAGTTTCAACAGCCGCAGAAGTAATTGCATTAGTTCTGGGAATGAAAAATATACCAACTTGGAGAAAAATTTAAGCACCAAGATATATGTATTGGTAAAGCATAGGTGAACTTACAGTAATAACATTGATGAGCTTGACTTTTACTCACAGCTGTGCTTACAGAAGGGTGCCTCTTTTGCAGCACCTAGGCTGGATCTGATGCATAAAAACAACTTATCCAGAAGTTTTTCAGGTCGTATGATAGTTTTGACAGCCTGCTTTCTGTTGCTGCCTTTTGATGCTTTTGTACCTCTTCCCTACTTCAGGATCAAAACTGTGTCGACTGTTTGACCTTGTGCTGGGGAGAGTCTGTGATGATCCTACAGGCCACCTCTTAGTCCCGTTTTTTTTATATTTGTGTCAGGAGTGTTTGGTAGTTTCCTGGCTCACTCACACTTCCCATAGGTTTATACCCTCTTAAATGTATTTAAATTACTTCCTAAATGACCTCTGAAACAGATGCTTCTAGTCTTAATAAATCTATGTAGGTGTAACGTGAGCACCAAGGAAAACTTTACAATGGAAAAAAAAAAACGAAAAAGAACAGTTTTTCTTGAGCTGCTTTAAATATCCGCATGCCCCCCATTGCTTTGGTACGCATCTTCCTCCCATTTGTAGTAGGCTTAGATTGTTTTTAGCACTTGCACTTTACTCTATTTCCTGGAGACTGATGCGATTTAGCACTGCAGAGGGACCAGAGGAAATGATCTCTTGACTGAGTCTATTAATTATTGTTCCCCTGAGAATCTGTTCCTTCTTCAGAAAGAATCGCAATAGCAAACAGAAAAAACACTCTGGAAACAAATTGGTGCAATTATTACTTGTGTGTTTGGCAAATTAGGGAACTGATCCTTTTCCTCAAGGTTTCAAAGAAGCATATTCGTTGTGTTTTGATGTAACCTTTTATAAGAAAATCAGTCTTTGAGCCTGTAATTCTTCATACTTGCTTGAAGCTTGAGAGTGATTTCTTTGGAAGGAAGATATTTGGCAAGTTTAGCAAAATTCCTCTTGGCCAATATCTAGGAATGTAAGACACGGGGGACCTCCTGGGCGGTGGATCCCTGCCCCTTTCTGTTGCACACAGCTACGTGTAATCCCTTACATAAACACAGCAGGCTCTGTGTCTCAGAAGTAGGTTTTTTTTTCGGTTCACTCCTTCAGCTGAAGGGCTCTTCCAGAGCTCTGTGACTGATAGTCATCTTTTCATATTGGCCTAAATTTATTCTTGGGGCAACGTGAGCTTTTTAGCTTAAACTGCACTTTTGCTGCCTTGGTATTTATCCAAGTTTTTCCCCCTTCGTTTTGTTTTGGCTGAGGAAGGGGAGCTGGCTCTTTTCTGTGATGGACAACTTTATTCTGTGACGCTACCTGAAAACTGTCCTTTGCGCTCGTTGCTTTCTTTAGGTGTGGACTTCATGCATGGTGGAAACAAATCTCTGCCTGGGAGAGCAGAGTGACAGGAGCTCATATCGTGGCCTGAAGTCAAAGAGAAAATGTCCTCCATCCCGATCCCTCCCCCACCCCAACTATAAATGGAGCCCGAGCTTAGCAGTTGACATCAACTTTGCAGCGTTCTTCATTTAGATGAATACCACCCTTGGTGACCTTTTCAACTCATGGCTTTTTTTTTCTTTTATTTCCCATCTTTTAAATAGATGCCCTAATGAGCTTTAGCCTGCGGTTCCTCGGAGGAAGCATCCCCTCGGAGGCTGGGACCTGCTGTCTCCGCAGGCCGAGGGGAAGCGGGAAGCTGCTCGCATACCTCGTCTTTCTTGCTCTGCTGGAGTTTCTCTTGAAGCGTGTTTTGCATGGCTCCTGGTTTCAGGGACAGAAGAGGGAGAGGTTCAGTTGGGACACAGCAAATGGTAGATACAGGGGATGAAAAAGGAAGGAAAAGGGCAAAATACTGATGAGAGAGAGAGGGGGAAGGGTACAGCTGGGGAGACCCTGCTGCCGTTGAGTTTGGAAGCCAGCCTGCAGCCTTAGCACTGATCCCCTCCAGCTGCTCGCCCTTGCACTAGTACCCCTGCCATGGCCAGGGGTGTAAAAACTCCTGGCACTTGGCATAGCAACTATGTAAGAAGCTCCTAGATGCCTCCCTACCACATTAAACCATAGTAAGTGAAGCAGATGTTCATTACTCTGGGGAAATCTTTTGCTCATACAGACAGATTTCTTTTGTTCGCACCACTACTACTGTGACAATAACTAATCTTCGTGTGGATAGCTTAATTTGAAGGAAGCCTCCAACTTTTACATTTGCCTAGTAATAGTTATGGATACATTGTCCATGGGGAAATTGCGCATCTGCCTGGAACGTAACATATGTATTTGACAAAGATGAGTACAGCTTGAAAGAAATAATGTGAACTTCGCCAGTCCCCTTCCTTTCCCTAATTCATTTGCTTCACTGGTGCTAGTCTTTCTGTTTTGCCAAACTTGAGAAAACAGAAAATACAAGATTAAAAAGACACACAACAGTACATGCTGTTTAAAGAAAATCTGTTGCAAACTGAGTTAATTTAAAAATTACATACATTTTTCCATTCATGTTGGTGTTATTCCTGTCTTACATGGCTACACTTAAGATTCAAAATCATTATCTTTGTGCTAAGCACTGGCCCTTTGTGCTGTGCATGATCACCAGGGATCTGTTGCATTTTCTGGGAGAAATGTAATTTGTACTTGTAAAATTTTAAGGATGACATTACATTAAGTAAAGGGAAATTTTTGCATGTCATAAATCTGAATGGGAAAGAAGAGGAACAGATCTATGTATGTCTCATTGTTTAAAGTGTTAAGTGTGCCAGCTCTCTCCTACATCTTTTTCCCCAGGGCTGTAAAGTTTTAGTAGCGCTTAACAAAATGTTCAAAGGAAATGCAAGCCAATATGATTTTAAGGACAGCATAAGGCATTTTGAAGTAGTGACTCATGCAAAGTGTTAATAAATACAACAGCATTCAAATTGCTTAAAGCTGCCTTTGTTACACTACAAAGGTTAGAGGTGCTTCTGAAATGCCAAATCAAGATTAAATTGTCTTGAAGCTTGTCCATCTGTAAACATCTGTCTAATGTAGATAAGAATCTTCTGTTAGGTCAGATTGGCTAGTTCTTTGACATTTTTGGGCAAAAGGGGTCCACAAACTTGACAAGTTTTAAAAAGCTTAGCAGAGTTTATGAAATTTTCATTTTTTCTGTCAGTACTGTGTCTAGGAGTACTTTAAAAATGGATTCTGAATGAGTTTTGTATGAAATAAGCAACAATGTTAAGTTGTGCTTTCCAACGGTGCCAGAATGGTGGGGGGGGGTGGTGAGAAGTTTATTCCAGTTACTGGTGGCCTGGAAGGCCTCCTGGTTGACGGGGTCGAGGAAAGCCCCATGCACTTGCCCTTGTCCTGCTTTACATTTCCTGGGCAGATTTAAGATGTGACGTGCGGTGGGATGGTGTTAGGAGTCTGCCGTAGATGCCAAGTTCAGCTTTGGTCTAGAGTCCTTAATGTTGCTAGAGAAAGAAATACTACTGGGAGATGCACGTCTCTGGGAAACTTTTATTTCTTGGAGAAGATACTATTAATAATGATAGGAAGGATATTTCTGGATGTAGTAGTCAACATATTTCTTCTCCTAATAGTTATTGAATGAAAAGATCAGTCTGTTTGAGGCTTAGCTTTGGTATGTAGGAATGACCTTGTGGAAGAACTGACTGTGAAAACAGTCCTGGGACAAATGCTTACCACTTAATCCATTTCAAATAGGAAGTTGAACAAAATACAATCAGAAATCAAGGGAATTAATTAACTAAACTAAAGAGGTCAGGGGAGACATAATTTTAAAAAAAAAAAAAACCAATGTGCCCAAACTGTCAGAACCACACAAAATGTTTTACTGGAAATGCAAATGCAGGATTAACTGCTTCAGAATAAAGGGTAAGCAGAGATCCTGCAAAGGCGGCTGTGGCTTGGAGGTTAAAGGCTTCTGTGAAAATTGTCAAAAGTCAAGCTGAACTCTTTACAGACGACGCTGATGCAATTAAAAAGTGTTCTTCAGACGTAAGAACAAGGACTGTAATGAAGCCACGATGCATTGAAATGCACCTTAAAAATACTCTGGATATGATCTCAAAACTAGATATATTTTCTGCCTCCACTCTCAATAGAGTGATTACATTGAAGGTGCTATATTAAAACCAAAATAATTTATATAAATGTGGGCCTGAAAAATAGAATCTCTGATTTAAGAATAAAACTTAAGTCTCTGATCTTCCTGGATCTTGAGAAGCGTATGATAGCTATCCCTAAATGACCGTAAGAATGCCACAAGGTTGAAAGCCCTCTGTATATTTTCTTCCCCCTAGCTATATTGATTGTTCTTGTAAAATATATTACTCTCTCTGCAAGTCTTGCTTTGGCTGTGTCATTAGATGACATCTTGAAATATCGTAGGGGACTGACACATAAAATTTAAAATCTGATCTCAAGCATTTTTGATAGATCATCATTTCGGAGGTGCTCACGTATGACTGGAGAATAACAAATATATTTCTTACTGTTGAGAAGTGGCAAAAATTTGACTTGGGGACCTATAGATTGATTATTCTGACGTCTGTTGTGTGAAAGACTATAGAACAAGGAAGTCATTATTAAAGACAAGGAGTAATGATGAATGGAAGATGAGAGGAGAATGAAGCATAATTTTACCTTAGCCAGATTGTGCCAGAATATTTTGATGGTTCTTTTTGATAGTTGTTGCATTTCTGACAAGTGTGTGGGTTTTCTTTTTTTTTTTTTTTTTTTCCCTTCCCTAAAACACAAGCCTTGTACAATATATCAGGTGTTAGATTTTTGGTAGAGAAAGGGAAGTGTTTATACCATTGCAAAGAGCACTGGTGCAGTTTCGCTGGGAATCTGAGTACATTTCCAGTGCCCCATGTTCAAGACAGATAAATTAAGGTCTGGAGGAATTGTAAGAAAACATTTAAGGAAATAGAGGTACTATCATCTTGAGGACTAGAGGAGAATAACTTTGCTTAGCCTAGTGAAAGGGAAGGTGAGAAGGGTGTGATTATTGTCAATGAATATATCAAAGGAATAAACAGAAAAGAATTCTTTCTGTTAAAGCACAGCAGTGACAACAAATGAATCATAAACTAGGTGCAAATAAATTCAGGTTAGCAATTAGGAGGCTGCTTCTATGGAAGCAGGGTGTTTCTCAAACAACCTCTCAGATGATGCTCACCTTCCTCTTCTCATGTTCTCTTATCAAAAGTGTTGTCTGGAATAGGAAATACCTGTTCTGCCCAGGGCTTGTGGTGTCCACAAGAAGTATTGGTTTTCACAGAAGAACTATTTTAGATTAAAAAGATTTGCATTGAGGAATTCGTGGTGGTTTCTGTGTGCAAGGACTATTAGTATTATATGTGTCTGTTCAAAGGCTCATATTCCACTCTGAATAAATGAAAAATGGAGCCTTTAGTAGCTATGGAGACAAAATGTGCTGGAGGACATAAAAACTGAAAAAGTTATAAGATATTTTCATCTCTAGACTTTTTTTATTGAATGGAATGTACTTATGATAGGGGCAGATCACTTTATAAGATATAAAATCCTATGTACCAATTGGTCTTCTGGGCTTTAAAGTACATGAATATCATGAAGGCAGGAAATGCAGAACTTAAGCAAAGATCGGTAGTCAAGTGCATTAAGAAAATGAAGACTGAGCTTTAGTGCAACTGGGGCAGAAAAACAGCTTATAGTTTTAGTGCAGTGATTTAATCCAATTCTATTTTTCCCACTTTCCTTTTTTTACCATTTGTAGGGTACTTTAAATTTTATTTATTTATTTATCTATTTATTTTAAGGTTTCTGCCAAGTGGAAGAAATGTCACTTGGCCATCCCTTCCCCTCTGGTGAGGAATGAGATGGTGGTTTTGTCCCCATGTGTATGGGGACGGAGTGTGGTTTGATTCTTGTAGAGGGATAGAGAAGAGCCCTGGGAAGCGCTAGCAAGCCGGTCCAGCAAATATGTGAGGGTTGGTTTTGGTTTGGTTTCTTTTTTTTTTTTTTTTTTTTTTTTTTTAAGACAGAAGCTATGCAGCCTTAAAAGGACTTGTTTAAATTTTTGTGTGTGTGTGCTGAATATGTCAAGTTTGTAAGGAGCCAACGATTCTCGCATCCTTTTAAAGTGAAAATTATAGAATACTTCACATACTGTTTCTCACCAAACTGCAGATTCTATCTCTTGCTACAAGTAGAATCATAAAACTGAATTTAGTGAGAAACAGTGTGTGGACTGTTTTCATAATTTGCTGTTTAAAAATGGGTTGGGAGGCCAGGATCTGCTGGCTTCTAACAACCTTGACATAGTGCACTCAGAAGGAACCCCCTTTCCTCCCCCTCCCCCTGCAAACCTAAACAAGCCCTTTTAAGGCTATATGAAAAGGATGGCTGATAGCTAAGGATATAGGTGCTATATAAATCATTAAAGAAGTGAATTATATAATACGAGGAGGACTGGAGTGAAATGGAAACCACAAATGGCAGCAGAAATGCAAAGCTTCATAGAAATTAGCTGGAGGTTTGCTGCATTTCAAGGCTTCTTTGCCTTAAAATTGGTTCAGATGGTTGGGGAGTGTATGGTATATTCCTGTTGCATATACATAGCTGAGCTAGGGTCTCAAGGATCTGAAGAGTGATAATTGGCTTCCATGAATTGCTAAAGAATGCAGCGATGGAGGCTTTTTGGATTTTGGTGTGCGTGGCTTTCTAATGGGGAACTGAGTGGTAGAGAGCTCATTTGCCTGTCATTTTTCAGAGTGCTTCCTTAGCTTATGGTTATTTTGTAGCACGCAAATCCCGTGAGCCTTTGAACAAAGTGAAAAATGCGATTGCTGCTTTAGGACAACTTCAGTTTCTTTCCTGCGTGCGTTATATGTCTGGTGCTTCCCATTTTGAGCTCTTGTGATTAGGTTGCATGCTACACCTAACTTTCCTCCTGCCAGGCACTGTGCTTCACTAGCCATCCCTGGATTTAATGCCGTCCCTCTTCAGTGTGTGGATTTATTATGAAATGTGTGTTGGGTTAATGGGCGTGAGGTACTTGGCTTGCAAGCTGATACAGCAATCTTGTTTTAGTTTTCTTATTCTAAACTTTATTAATTTAGGTATTAGCATGGATTTAATGCAGTATCACTTAGATTAGCAAAACGTTAAAATCATTCCTGTAAGTCAAATGCCTTAATGCATCTTCTCATCTGTGAAACTCCTCTGGAATGGCCTTGGCTTAGCCAAGGCTGTTCTCTAGCATTGGTAGCAGGCTGTGAGCTGTGATCTGCTATGAATAAATGTAATGCAGTAAAGTCTAGCCTGATAAAATTTTTGGCATTACTCCTATCATATGTGGAACTTGAGAAACATACTTGATTTCTGTGTGGCTTGTAGCGTACCTCTGTCTGCAGGACTGGGATCCTAATCCCTTTAACGTGAATGGGAGTTCTTTCTTCTCTCAAGGGAGTCAGCTGAAAAAGTCTGCAGTCTCTTTCCAACCCCCACCCCCCCACCCCAAATATTGCTGGTATGTCAGACACTCCAGCACTGCTTTAAGCATCCTCAGGTGTCTGCCTCATTTTACCTCTGGAAATGGCTTTATTACCAGACTTTGAATAGTGGCTCTTTAACTGGGCATTGACTTCATTTGTAGTCCTCATAAAAGGAAGGCAGAACAACTTTTGCTACTTTATAGGATTCCTCAGTATTTTATTACTAATAATTATTAATGTGCCACACCATTGTACAGACAGTACAGGATGCAGCTAAATCCAGTTGTGGATAAATGCTTGCCAAACGTGACAAGTTCATTCTCTTTACCTCTTAGTAAGGAAGACTAGGCTGGTTGAAGGCATAAAGGTTCATTCCATCTTTTCATGTTCTCCTCTCTTTAACATTGAGCAGACTTCCATAGCTGATGCTGTTTTGACATCAGTGAAAGTCATGTGTCGCATTTGTCGTGGAGTACGCAGCTAACTAATTCAGCACATTTGAATCATTTCTGTGGGAAAATGTGGTCAGGAGACGCCGAGTTGGGACAGAGCTTTTGTAAAAAGCATCCTGGCAAGAGGGCAAGGCAAGAGACTTGATTAGGGCAGCACTGTTCCCAGTTGAGTCTCGGCATTGGATAGATGCCAATATTTGCAGGTTTTGAATGGAGCTGCCCATCAATAACCTTGAGTCTAAAGGGAAGACACCACTACGCCCCAGAGGAATTTCAAGGCAGTGAGATGAACAAAAGCTCCTCAAAGGAAGAAATGGTCTGGCTTATCTTTATTGTTTTGTGACTTTAGAAAGCATCAGTTTTTATTTTGAGAATTGCTTTCTTTGATTTGCAGTAAAAGACCAGACTGATTCCTTGGATTTCTTCCCTAGCCACACAGTTTTGGGCAACTTCACATTCGGATTTGTATCTAAATTCTTTGAGTCAGCCTCATCATTGGCATGAAATAGTGAAATAAAATCTAAGTGTGATGGATTTCTTTTAAACGGAAAGGTTTATTAGCTTATTAATTTCTTGGGTAGTTTGGTAATGAGTTACTCAGGCAAATGTTTTTATTACATTCTTTCTTTCTTCATTTTTTGTTTGTCCCCAAAAGGAGAGCTCTTGCTTTTGACAGCAATTTTTATTGGCTGCATTTAGATGGAGTATAAGTGTGCAGCCAGTATGCTTTCTTATGCTGCATAATGAAAAAGTGTGTGGTGTTATTTTGAATTATGAAGAAATTTGTTTTCATAATAACTTTGAATAGTCAGTGGGGTGTAATTATTTATCACAATAGGTACTTTTTTATTTCAACGATGTACTAATTAGCATGTTAATACTCTTTAAATATCCAAGACTTGACAGTGAAGGTTTGGGGAAAACAACATGGACTAATTTGTTTTTCTAAATGATATTTTGCCACATATTTTATCAGCTGGTTGGTAAACTATTGTGGATAAAAGTTTCTGTTTATCTGACAGAAGAAGTTTTATGGGTTTAAAAGAGGTTTTCCTTCCTCTGGGAAGGGTGGAGAATGAAAGTAATAACTCACTCAAGTCTACTGATAAGCTGACAATGCCATTCATTGAAGTTTAAAAACAATATTTCTCTATATGCGTTCCTGCCAGTTTTACAAGTACTATCTGATATGACTGGTACCAGGGAAAGATTAGAAGTTACCTTTTTTCTTTATTTTTTACAGAATTAGAGAATAGTTAAGATTGGAAGGGTACCTCTGGAGATCACCTAGTCCAACCCCCGGCTCAGAGCGGGGTCAGCTACAGCAGGTTGCTCAGGTCTGTGCCCAGTCGTGTTTTGGGTATCTCCAGAGATGGAGACTACACAGCCTGTCTGGGCAACCTGTTCCAGTGTTTGACCACTCTCACAGTAAAAGTCTTTCTTATGTTTAAGTGGAATTTCAGTCTGTGCCCACTGTTTTTTGTCCTGTCACTGGGCTCCACAGAGAAGAGTCTGTACTTCCCACCCCCACCCTCTGCCCCAGGTATTTTTACACATTGATAAGACCCCGCTGAGGCTTCTCATCTGTGGCTCTCTCAGCCTTCCCTTGTATGAGAGATCCTCCTGTCCCTTACTCGTCTTTGTGGCCCTTTGCTGGAGGACTTGCTCCAGTAAGTCCCTGTCTCTCTTGTACTGGGGGGCCCAGAACCGGACCCCGCGTTGCAGGTCTGTCTCAGCCATGCTGAGTAGAGGGGAAGGATCCTCTCCCTTGACCTGCTGGTGACACTTTTCCTAATGCAGCTTATGCAGCTTAGGAAGCTGTTGGCCTTCTTTGCTGCGAGAGCGCATTGCTGGCTCAAGTTCAGCTTGTTGTCCATCAGAACCAGGACCTTTTCTGCAAAGTTGTTTTCCAGGCTGGCAGCCCTGCTATATTTGACTTGCATGCTGGACAGTTCTTGCGTTATGCCCAAGCGTTCCTAGAGGTCTAGCAGGTCTGCTGTGATGTGGGCCTGACAGGCAACCTTGTCATAAAGTTTGTGTACCTTTGTGCAGCATGCCTACGCTGTCCTACGGGCAGCATAGGCAATCTGCATGCCCATTAACTCATGCAGCATTTGGCATCTGCAGCTGGCTTATGGGCCTCATGATGGCTACTTGACATAACTGCAGTGATCCGCTAGGAAGCGTGGTCCCAGCGTTGAAATAAACACTGCGTGCTCAGTTTGTGCACACAGTGTAGACAAGAATACATAAGCTTGCTTCTGCACTAAGCTTTCTCTATTGTGGGTACCTTAGTGTCTTACCTTACACTAAAAAGTGAGCTAGTATCCGAAGGGTTTTGACACAAGGAGAACTGGTCTTGTTTTCAAAAGCCAATGTAGATCTGTTCTTATTATATAACTGCTTTCCCTGAGTGGTTTATAGATGCAAGTCTTCTCTCTTTTTAGTGTGGACCTTTCACTCGTATTAAGGGAAAAAGCCCCCACAAACTTGCTTGTAAACTAACAAAAATTAGTAAGATTCAGGAGCAGATGTGGTACCTGTAACAGCTTCCTCTTTAAGTTGTGCTGGATTGTAGCTCAACACTTTGCGTTTTTCATGTTTATGAAATAAAGGAAGCTGGAAAGCTTTATGCATGTTTTAGGGCCAAGAAATCCTGCATGCTGGACATAAAAAACATATTGTGAAATCTAAAGCAAGGGAATTGAAGATGGTCTCTAACATTTTCTTTGCAACTTTACACCACAGTGCTTTTAAAAAGGCATTAAATATTTATTTGTCAGATGCAAAGATGCAATTCTACCTTTCTAAATGCAGAAGACTGTCAGAATTATTATCCTGGTTTTCTGGTCAACATTTTTCTTCCTCTAAGTAAGGAAAACTTCTTATCCCTATAATGCCAATACATGAAAGAATTAATTGCTTTAATAGGCAAACACTCAAAAGTACTGAAGCCTTGAAGCCCAGCCTTTAAGAGAAAGATGTCAAAAGAACAATTCAGTTTGGGGGGTTTTTTTTGCATTTTTTTTTATTGTATAACCTTGTATCAGTGATGAAAACAGCTAATATTGCCTCTGTATTTGGAGCCAAAGTACTTAAATGAATATGAAAGTCCAATGTAAAACTTTTCCCCTTGACTTGCTGCCAGCAGATATTTTTTATCTCAGAGGTGTACAGCATTTAAAAGCTTTAGTCATTTTTAGGCTCATAGTGGTGTTGTAGTCCTGAAAAATGCATGTTGCCCTGAATTAGGAGGATGAAAATGCCAAAGTGGTTGCTTGGTTTGCTCCAAATGTTCACCAGCATAACAAAGAATTGAAGTTGCCTTTACCTGTTCATCAACAGGCAGTCTTACACAGTAGCAACTAGGTAAGGAATAGGCAAGAGAAATGCATGAGTCTATACATTAACAATTAGATGTATTCAGTAACTCTTCTGGAAAATAACAGTTTGGTCCAAAAAACAGGTGGACTTTGAAATGAGAGTTAAATATTTACACTGATAGTAAGATCCCATGGAAGACTGATAGTGTCTTCTAGCCACAGACTGTTGTGATGAGCCATGCGTACCTGTAGTGAAGAAGAGCGTAGCTGTTGCAAGAGAATGAACCGGTTCTGAAGTCCTGAAGTAGCTTAGATAAAACGAGCTGGACCAACCATCTCAACTCAGTGAAAGGAAGAGGGGGAAGAAGGAGCAGAGTGCTGAGCCCTTTAGCAGAAAAGGGAGAATGCATTTTCTGTCATCTTGGATGCTCCTCAGGACCAGTCGGTTAGCCGTATATTTCTGTTTTGTAGGCTGAGGTGCTTTGTCATCTCTTCATAGCCCTGTTCTGGGCTGTGAATGTACGCTCTTGGAGGTGCACAAGAACAAGGAATGTGCCCGGACTACATATGCTGATGTAGAAATGATTAATGATTTAGGAGACTCTTTTTCTAACAGTGGCTGTTTCTGCTTAAGCTCAGCAGTATTCATCGTATGTGATGTTCACAAAGTGTTTGGACTGAACTGCTAGTACTTCTCGGTACTCCACAGAGGAATCTTTACAAGATCTGGAGTGAGCTAAGTACCTGTGTATGAAGCCTGGTCATAAACATATAGATCTATGAAATGGGAAAAGGATGTGTTGGAGGAGAACAGTTTCATTCCTGTTTCCTTTTAAAGGTTTCCGCTCCCATTAAAAGGCTTTCCCCACTGCTGTCCTGTGTGTGAAGACAGTTGTTTCTGATAAGCAGACTTCAAATTTCTCCTTACTGTTAAAATACTAGGCCTGTGGATACCTCACTCTCCACCTCTTTTACAGTCCTCTGGCACCTTAGTTCCACTGGAGCTCGATACAGCTCTTGCCAACTCTGACTGCGTGCAAGACCCCTTGGTGTAGAGCACAGAGATGTTCTTCGTAACTGAGGCAGTAGCCTCAGTAGCTTAAGTATTCACTTAAGCTCACTTCTGTTGCTTAGTGTTCACTGAACCTGCAGAAAGTCTTTCAAGAAGCTGTCTTCTGCTGTTGAGGGAGAACTCTGCATATATGATCTTCTCTACACATTAACCTGATCTGTCCTTTAACTCCTCGGAGCTAGAACTAATGACACTCTTGGTAGCTGGGAAAGAATGAGTTTCTGTTTGACTATCAGTAGCTAGCAATGACATGTTGTTGATGTTTGGGGACATTAATGTTTTGTTACATTGCTAAACACAAATATGCCACTGGATATTTGGAATCTCACAGAGGCTGATTTTGTTGTAGTACCACTGTCCTCTTGGAATTTAAAATGAGAATGCTCCCAGGTCTGTCCCTTTTGTGGGGCTGCTCCCCTGAGTCCGTGGCTGTTTTCCCCAGTCCATCAGAGAATCTCTTAATAAGAATGAAATTAATATTAGAGATGACCTACTAACTCTACTACTGTATCTTTACAGGAGACTCTATACCTCTCTTTTTCCACAGTTACCTCTGTCTCAGTGAAGGTGACGAAGGCTGATCGCCATGTACACAAAATCCTCTTTAGTCTGGCAGTGTATGTGATTATTCTTACACTGCGTGTATTTATAATGTAACAGGACCAGGCTCAGTGTGTCACTACATGAAAGAAAGGCTCTTCTGGCATACATCAGTTAAATCATCCAGATGGCAGAAACTACTTCCGTTGGATTTTTTCAGATTCTGCTTTAGGAATTGCCTCTTCACTGCTAATACTGAGAAGTAAGGTGTGGGGCCTTTTGAGGGGTAGAGGGGTAGCAGTCAGCATGTGCTTTGTGCGTGGTAAATGGCCAAGTGTGTGTTGCTGTACTTGCATGTTACCTGGCACAGTTAAGTGTGGGAGGGGTAACTTCTTGCCGAGACATTTCTGAGGTGGGGACCTAGCACAATAGAAGCCCCTTGTAAGCGTACGATGGCAATATAAATTTTTGTTAGTGTTAACTAACTGGAGGGTTTGAGGTGGGGTGTTGAAAAGGCAGAATGCTTTCTGCCTGTGATGTGTCACCTTGGGTGAAGAGATTGGCCCCATCTGTTGTCATTTAAGATAATCACTATTTGTTCTTCAGGCAGTGTGATGTTTTCTGTCAAGTGGTATTATCATATCTGCTTTTCACTTCCATTACTTAAAATATTCTTAGAAGGTACAAAACAGCTCTTGTCATGCATCTGTGTTTTCTTTGGTAAAGGTGTTGGAGCCCAGCCCTTTGTCATCTTCACATTTAACTTTGAGAAGACGTCACTGATAACAGTCATGTTAGGGAAGAGAATGAGGAGATTTGGTCACTAAAAAAATTGTCTGAAGGATCCTCATCATACTAAATTTTTGCATGTAATAAGAAGGTCTCTTTATATTGACCCAGTTGAGCACCATGACTGTGTCCAGCAACAATCCTGCCCGTGCCTGACTTGCCTGTGGGCCAGGAGGGTTGTTCCTCCCTGGTTAGAAGAGGGGGTTGATGTGACAGTTCTGTGTCACACAGAGGAGGTGCTCATGGAGGAAGCGTGGATGCAGTCCCACAATGCGTTGGGCTGTTGATGTAATTTGGTTTACGCTGAGAGAAAAACTCTTATTACAGTCTAGTAGGACAGCAAACCACAATCAAAACAGTTACATTAGTACACAATGTGAAGAAGCTCATTTAATCCTCAGGCAAGTTTCAGAGGTCAGGTCCTTTCATCCCATTGCCTTGTCTTGGCAGAGGCCCAGCACCAAGGGAGAGTCCTGTCCTCGCTCTGTAATTCCTCCTCCAGACAGCCTCCCCAGGCAAGAAGCAGCTCTCTCTCGGCCGTATTATCTCCCTGGACCTGGTAAATGCACGCACAGAGCAACTATGCTGGAAATGTGTGTTGCTTAATTGTCTTTTAAAGCAGTTTTTGATGACCCGGTTCCCTTCAGGCCCCGCAGTCTCCTCCTGTCGTAGCTGGGGTTGCGTACGTGCGAGGTTTTAGGGAGCTGGGACACGTGGAGGCTGCTGCGGTTAGCGAGGGGTGAGGGGAGAGATGTGCAGGTTTCCAAATAGGTACAACGAGATGGCACTACACGAGTGGGAGGTGAGAGGGCTGATTTACTGGTGCACGGGATTTAAAGGGAAAAGGAGAGCTAGCAGGCCGAGAAAATGGCAGACTGCGGTATGTATGGGCAAATGTAAAGCAAGACCTGAGAAAAGAGAGAAGGGCAGAAGGATGCGGTTGGTCTGAAGTTGCTCCGCTTGCTCAAGAGAAATGCAGGCGACCTCCTTTGGTACAGTTTGAGGATAGCTGAGGGATGACCACAAGCTTATTTAGGCCAGTGCTGTCCGAAGTGCTGGTAAATCATGTGTCTTCCACCTGATTTTTAGGATGTTCTACATGCACGTTGCTCTGTAACTTGAAGAATGAGAGAAAAACGATGAAAATCTAGCTATATGCTAGCCCTGGAGTTTTCACAAGCAGGGAAGCAGAAAGCATTGGCTCTAATAAAACCTGCGTCTTCTCAGAGTAACTTCCCTAACAGTGGTGCACTCAATTGCCCAGTTATGTTCCTCATGAATGTGACATTCAAAATATTTACAAGAGCTGCTGCCTTGGAATGTCTCACTTAGCTTTGGGGTGGTGGGGACTAGTGGCTGCAGTGGCCTCTGCCTTCTTGCTGCTGGGTGGGGTGGCTGCAGGGAGTCTCCATCTCATCCTGAGGTTTGTTTTCCAAGGAATTTATTTAACGCTTGTCAATTATTTATGATGTTCAAGGCAGCTTTTACGGGAAAGTCACATTAATTCATGCAAAGTGTGCTGTAGTCATATATGGTTGAAAAGACAGAGAACTGTGTGGATTGAAAAGGTAAAGATTTATTTGAAGATGGGACACTGCTCTCATTTCCCAGAATACTCATAATGAAGGAGACAGGGTTACATTAAATGGGTTGGCACGAAGAAATAAAAAGCTCTTTTAGGCTTGGTCTTGCGAGAGGTTCCCCAGATGCTTAATGCTTAACAAGAACTTTCCATCTCTCTCATTTCAGGTACTCAGATCTTTGCAGGGTTGAACATTTGGAGACCTTTTTTTATTTTGTTTCATTCACATCCGGTTGCCAAGTTGTCTAATAACCCTTGACAGAGAGACACAGGAGCTAGCTAGCATGTATGGAAAGATATGTTCAAAAATAAATGATAGTTTTGTTGCTATATGTTCTTTTATGTCTTGTAGCTTTTTTTAAGAAAATGACTGAGAACCTGGCAGTGGCAGTTTCTGTGCTTCTGTCAGAACATTCCCATCAGTGCATTATTTTTGCTGACACGCTGTATAACTTTTGAAACCTCAAATTAAGGGAGAATACTAGAAGAAAAGTGATTAAACATCCTTAGTTGCTCTGAAGTTCCTACAGTGTGGTTCTGTTGCATTATTTATGAGATAAGAATATTTAATTTTTAGTCTCCTTCAGAAAAAAAAAACAACCCAAAGATTGTGCAAGGTTAAAATAAATAACAGAAACAAGGCTTTTTGAGAGGTTTGATGGACTCTGTCTCAGGTAGAAGATTATTTTATCATATGGATGTGTTCTGCTGCATTTTCCGTTACGTATGATGTAAAAGGTTTGCTTGTCACTTGCAATAACATTCCTTTACATTTCTCTGACTGTGTAAAGCAGCTAATAGTGGTACAAAACATATGCTCTGAATCCAGTGTAAGTGACACAGAGACCTAAAACAGCATTCCTGAAGAGTTTACATTTTTGAAATGTAAGCAAGTTACATCAAAATAAACTCAAATGTTAGTTTGCTGTATATCAGCTATTAAGTAGTTTCTGTCTATCACAATGAAAAGTGGCATGTTCTTTTGTCATTAAAGGGTGATGTAATTCATATTCATTACAGGGGTTGCAGTGTGAGCCCAGGCTTCTCAGCTGTAATCTTACCACAGAGTTTACCCAGTGGCAATGCTGCAGCAGCTGCCTGGTCTGCCTGTGTTTCAAGCTAAGAAGAAATCAGACAACTACTAATGAATGCTGTTTGAGTAAGAAGAGTGGAAGCAGTGTAATAGTGGGATTAGTGGAGAGGTTAATGCATCTGTTTTCAAAGTAATTGTCCTTCTTTGTTAATATATTGCTAGGATTTAGTATGGGCATAAAGGAAGTGAGGAAGAAGACACATCAAAGAGAGTCAAGAAGTCTAAGAGGAGGAAATGAGGAAAGGAGAATGTAGAGCCCGTCCAGGCAGCTTAGATGGATTAGAAGAAAAGTATTTTAGGGAAAGGGACAAGATCAATGAGGAGCAGGTCAAATGACTCCTGAGAAAGATGCCTGAATAAGCAGTAGAGCAAGTGGGTCATGTTTTGATAGGTGACCAGGAGATTTTGTAGATGAGGAAGTCAGTCTTTATTGAATGGAAGAAGTGAGTAATGGTTAATTACGGTGATAAAGGATGTGGGTTATATTGTTCATTTTTATCCACCATGAAAGTATTTACTTGGGCAGTTCTGGAGTATCAGCATTAAAGATTAAGATAAAATCCTGTGTGACTGAACTCAGTGTGTGGAGTCCCACTGACTTCAGTAGAATATTTCTACTCGTAAGTTTTCAGTATCTTATTAACCAAATAGACAGCATGAAGTATTCCTGAAGAGCTCTTTTAAAAAGTTGGCATTTTAAGATCTGGAGCTATATAAGGATTGCTTCTTTAACATGTACAATTCTAAGCATTCTAGTTCATTGTTTAAAATGGGCATCAAAGAAACCCCAGACTTTAATTTTCTGTAGAGAATAATGGCATTACAACGAATCATAGCTGTCCTAACTTACAGTCTGTTGGACTTATTTAAGTTGAGGTGGAATCTCCCATCCTGGGGCCAGCGTAACATGTCAGGAGAAATGGGTATTCTTCCTTCTCTTTTACTGACACTTTGTGGCACATTGCTTCTCAGTGGTTTGAGTTTCCCTATTTTTCTATTGAGTTGGAGAGTGTCTGGCATTATCCTTATTTATTTCAATTATTAAAGATTAACAGTTTGCTTTATTACTGTTTTTCTAGATGATGCATGCAAGTGACTTTGAGAGATGCCTTTCTAATATGGTTGAGATGCTCTAAAGCATTAGAACAGCAGTCACTCCAAACTGAACAAAGATCTTCCATTTCTGCCCTGCTGTGTTACAGTTAACTAGATTTAAGATTCCTATTGCTGGATAATATCTTTCCAGTGAAATCTTTTAGTGACGCTGTCAGACATATTGATGAAATGAGTGCATTTCTTATGAAGTGTTCTATAATCCTTCCCCAAGTTTGTATCAATGTGCTGTGTATTTATGAAAGGTGCTTATAAAAAAAATCAGTAAATATGTATGTTTGTATGCAGATCAGGATAATTAGTGGGCTATGGATGAAAGAAAAAAAATGAATGGCAGATAAATTCCTGTGGATGCCTACTTGGCCCTCCTTTTTGGTGGAATTATTGAGCATCCGGTGACAGGAGGGGAACAAAGTTATTGGAGGTTGTAACTTCGTTAGAAGAATATAAGAAAACCCTTCCTGTGTTGTATTCTTTCTTGAAATAACTGTTATAGTCTTTCATTTACACATATATAATTTAAAGTCTGCAAT